>NC_064905.1:11495223-11860223 GCF_929443795.1 Astur gentilis
GACAGCAGGGATCCTAGCTGGACCCCTGAACTCTCCCAAGCTTTGGGGGATGGCTGCAACCAGGCAAATAGAAACCCTCCGTCCACAACAAGTATTATAAACTGCTACAGATAAGTTGTACCATCTCATGCCTTAACTTCCCATTCACATAATCAAGACGGTAGGACAACCCCGCAACTGTGGATTTTCTTAAGATCTTGTCATGTTATGCAATATAATGTTTGGATGAGTGTTTGGGATGAGTGTTGTGCCTTGAAAATGCAATGTTTGAAGCAGCCAGTGTTCTGGGGTATAGTGTACATCATTCCCATTTCCAGCTTTTCAGAGCTCAGTGCTGGGTTTTAGACCCCCTCTAGCATCCCTTCTTACTGAGAATACAACCCCATGGCCCTACACCCAAACACCACAGACCCCTCCCCAATAACTTAAGCAACCCTCCTTTGTCATGCTCTGCCAGTCTACAGTTGCATCCCTGAAGGACAAGCAAGAGCTACTTTTCATAGCATTGAGGTTCTCTTGGAACTTTTTAAATACACACACAAACTTTACTCTTAAAAAGCACAGGGACACATGTACCTGTACCCTCCCCCCAAAAAAACCAAAACGACAACAACAACAAATACCCTGCCCCATCTCCTCAGCAAAGCTCTTAAGATTTTTTTTTTTTTTTTCTTTTTATGGACTCCTTCAGTATTCCAAAAACCTGTTCAGTTTTCAGGCTGTGCCTCCACCTTGCAACAGGCTCTCTCCGGTTTCTGCAGGGCCAGCATTCCTCCCTCCCACCAGGGCAGCACAGCCCTGTTAGCTGTAACCTCCAACACATCCCTCTGTGCTCTCTGTTCCTCCTGGGGAATTTCCAGCCTCCCTCCCATGCCCCGTCCCCTCAAACAATCTGCAACAACTAGTTCTCTTCAGCACAGCCTTTAGCAAGTCCTTTTATTGTATTCATCCTATTGCCAGAACAAAGACATTCCAGGTTAGCAGCCTCTGTGATAGTTTTGTAGCTGCTTTCAAGCCGGGCATATGTTGTGACACTTTGTGTTTATATTTATGGATCTCAAAACATTTTATGTATATACTCCCAGCCTCATTATACAACCAAGGACATTGAAGCTACCGCCAGTGTAAAAGACTCATCCAAGATTCAGACTGCAAGACAGAGCAGAGCTATGAGTGGAAGATAATGTGTCAACTTCAGACCAAAAAAACAGCAGCCAGGAACAGGTCGTACAGGTTATTCTATTGTATAGACTGTAGTATATTGTGTAAACTGTGTCTAAGTACTCTTCCCCTGTCCATTTATAATATTCCTCCTTGCATTACAGAAGTCCAAGTTAATTTGCATCAGCCCAAAACCTCCATCTCCCCAAACCCAAGCATGCACCACATCTGACCTTTGCATGCATTCTAAATTTGTACTTAGAAGTGCACATTGTATTTCGCTAGCCTCTTGTGTTTTCCATAGACACAATGACACAAAAGAAGCCGAGCCTGTGAGCCAAGCCCTGAAAAGACGGTAGCTTTAAATAGCCTCTTTGTCTTGGTTTTCCTTGCTGAAATATTGCACATTATTTAGAATTGAGTTTTAGTTTTATCAGAGACCCAGAAATAGAGACAATAGAGGGCCGGGTGAATTTTAGCATCATTTTAGGACCTAAAGTTTCTCATTCCTTGCTACGCTCACCTCATCTCACCCTCCGTTGCAGGACTTGTACCTGCATCCCAGGAGCCACCAGTACACACTCCTTGAGGGGCTCTCAGACCCACAGCAGTGAACTAAGCCAGAAAGGGAAGAGGTGCACAGAGAAGGCTGTATACGTGTGAGAAACTTCACCTCCGCAAATTGAGGGCAGGATTGTAAAACCAAAGCTTCTGTCCTTGGTGGGGAAAAAGTCTGCAACTTTAACACACTGCAGGCTGGTACCCAGATGAAGTCAGAAATTAAAGCGTTACTCAGCACTAAATTAATGGGAAAACCGTCAAGAGAGTAACAGAAGTTATAAACATTTATGTTCCAGTTCAAGGCAGGAGCAGGCATTTATAACCATGCTATTTGAGTGCCAAACTCTGAAAACTGGAGTCCTTTCTAGTCAGGGGATATGGATGCTCCTTTTTAGGCATGTGCAGCAGCCTGCAGAGAAGATAAGATGCTTGCCCTCAGTGAAGAGCCCCAGACAGGGGTGTAACAGGGTGACATAATGGGAACAGACCCACGAGGGCATTCCAGTCTCCCCTCAGGGCTGTAATCATTTCATCTGAGTCCGAACACACTTGTCCATGTTTTGTACAGCAAATAGATTTTAGGTTCTTTTCATTTTCTAATTTCCCAAAAAGCAGCTGCAGGAGAAGTCAGAGCAATTTGTGGAGGGGAGAGCTGTGCAGGGATCTAACCCAAGGATACAGCCTACAGTGGTGGGTTTGCAGCCAGCACCATGCTGGGAGGAAAAAGGCTGTTACAGAAGCTGAGCCATATTACAGTGCACAAGAAGGAAAGAAAAAGCAAGCACAAGGGAAAAGCCTTATGAACAAGCCCTGTAATCTGCATTTCAGAGCCATGCAGAAATAACAAGTGCATCAGTCTCTCAAGTTTTTCCACTCTAAAAGGAAAAACCTCTCACTCATCTTTGTTCACAAGGCTGCTAAGCCACAGGTGAGCTACAGCAAGGTGCCACTGTGTTGCGTGTCCCACTCAGGACAGTCCCCTGCCCAGTGAAGGTCTGTTACAGAGTGAATCAGCCCACTGGGCACTTTGTGTTTGTCCCAGAACAACGCAAAGGCATCTGCCAGCAAACATGCGAACCACAATTAATCCAGATCTGCAAAAAGACATCGCTACTAAGCATCAACTTTTCCTGAGCCTCACAGCTCAGTGCAGCTGCAGGAGACAAGGCTGCAGAGGATCCCACATACCCAAACTTCTGGGCTGATTCGAAGCAGCACTGTGCATTGAAGAGGAAACAACACATACTCTCTATTATTACCTTTGTGATAAAGCCACATAAATGTTGTTCATTTATCAGTAAAAAATCCACCTAAGGCTATCATGTACAATACAGTCCCACGGCACTAAGCAAGCTGAACTTGGCAGAGTCTACAGCATTTTGTAGAGTGCTAAACTGCAGTTCCGCAGAAGTGATTTGTTAATGAGAAAACAGACTCTACGGTGTGAAAGGAAAGTGTTTTCAAGTAAACCATGCTTAACATGAAGAGAATGCACTATTTTCCCCATAAGCTAACTGAGCCTGCCTAAAGCCTAATGTGTGCAGGTTAACTCAGAAATGAAACTACTGTTGATCCATGCATGACAGGCAATGGAAGCAAATGTAGTTCATGCGGGAATTTACTGTGGCACAGAATATTTTGGCAGCTGGGGACAGTGATTCAGAGTAAGCAGCACAGAGGTAAGGACAAAACACACGCAAGTTCCCAGCTGAGTGAATTGCAAGATACCAGCCAAACGTTATGCTTAAACCCACGAAACAGAGCCAGCTTCGCCTCTGCTTACCATCTGCATGAGCCACATAAGTAAGGGACAGGCTGAGCCCAGACCTGCTGCTCCACAGGCTGAGAAAGGTGAGCAGCAGGCGAAGGGCTAAGCCCCAGCTCCATGGCGGAGCAGCAGCCCGGGGCAGTGCAAAGCCCAGGAAGGTGATTTCTTGACGGTTTGGCACCACCTAAACCCATAAATGGTCTCCTTCCTCCTTCCTGCTTCATTTCAGGGCAGAGGAAAACAAAACCTTTTGGTAACAAAATCTTCCTGCTTCTACAGCACCAGGTCTTTTGGGAGAAGCTTCCACAGAAGAAATCTGGGAGCTGAGAGCAGACAGAAAGCCAGGAAAAACACTTTTGGAGAAACCCAAGTGCCGAATTAAGGTCAGACCCACCAAAGAGCTGGGGGACTTCAGAAAGGTTGTAGGGGCTTTTCCTTTAACTGCCCAGATCCCAAGAACTCTCCTGCCACATATCAGAGAATTCTTGAATATTTGCTTGTCACTATCCAGTTGAAAACTGGGTCCAAGAAAGATTTTCACAAATTGGAAGTTCAGCTGTCCCAAAGTTGCAGGAAGACCAACTCAGGATGAGCAACTGGTGCCTCCAAAAGCCCTTGGAAGATGGTCATGGGGCTCAAAAACAAGTCTCAGACTCCATAAGCCACAAGGTCAGGTTCAGAGAGGTATTCTCTTGGAGTTACTCACTGGCAGACCACATGCACTGAGAACAAGTGCTACAATGGGCAGGACAACACTCACAAGCTGGAGAGACAGAAGCATGGAGATGCAGGGATTAGAGGGGTTCCTAGTTGAAGGATGGGGAAGGAAGGACAGAAGCTGCATTCATCAGACACTGCTGCTGTGGAGAAGCCGCTGACCAAGCAGAGAAAGACTAAGCATGACAACATTTGCGATCATTTTTGTGATCTGCCCATGAATACAAGCAACACATCCAGGCCGACTGATGCCTAACTGGAGTTCAGACCAACAGCCAAAAAGTAACTCAGCACAGAGGCCTGTGTACTCTGTGCTGACCTGTAATGCCCCCTAGCATGCAATTTGGTTTTACACTGAAAGACCATTAACAGAGATCAGTCAGGGAATGATTGTCCAGTACGGACATAAGCGAACTTGTATTATGCAAAGAAAACGTTCAGTGACTTTTGACCTTGTTGAGCTGTGCTAGATGCAAATGATTCAAAGCTCCTGCCACACTGAGAGACTTGGTGCTGTTCAGAAGGACGCACATTGCTCATGGTCAGTTGTTCCAGAGGAAGATTTAGGGGGGGAAAAAAAGTAATAAAAAAAGAAAGGTGACAGAGGAGCCAGCAGCTCTCCTTGAACTCTCACTGAAAGGAGCACTACTTTGGATTGAGTGATAATTACTCTTTGGAGACTTGCCTGTCCATTGCAAACTTTTCCAAAAGCTGAAACGGACCCTGGGATTTCTAGCCATCCTGTACGGATCTCAGGCAAACTCTTAACCAAAGCGTCTCATTCAGGCATCAGCCCCCAGCCACGTCCACTTGAAACAGCCCCAAGCAAGTGTCAGCCCGTCGCGATGCCAAGGCAGGCACCCATACTCCGAGTGGGGGAATTAAACATCCATCCAGACGGAACAAGCGCTCGCGCTACGAGCACAGCTAAGCCATCACAAGGCACCAGCCTCTGTGACTCGAACCAGATCTCTAAGGGAAAGGAGCTCCCCTTCCGTGCTGTGCAGGGGCACATGCGGACATTCAAAGAGTGAGAACTCACTTTCAGCTGTGCTCCCCTCAGAAACTGGCTCTCCTGGGGACCAGCTGCTGCATGGTTATTTGCTCTTCTTTTGACCAGGCTCAATCCCTTAAGCAACCGGCTTCGCAGCGTCCTTTTCCTGGCATTTTTTCAGCTTTTTCCCCCCCCCTCCCTTTTCTTTTCCTGGTGCAGTTACAGAGTAGCAGTGCTGACTTTTTAATCCCGGCTGCCCTCTAGTGACAGCTGTCCGCCGCCGGTGCTCTCCCGGCCAGGGGACCCGGGGACAGCCACGTCCCCTACAGCTCCTTCCCTGGCTGCGGAGCCTGAGCCCGAGCCCCAGCTCCGCTGCTCTGTATAAAAGACGTACAAAGCAGTACTTCCAAATCGAGAACCCTCGTACCTCAGCGACAGCTCCAGCTTTTAAGGATTTACCGATTTTATAATCCCACATTCCTGCTTTCTGCCCAAACGCTGGTACCTCAAACATAGCTAAGAGGAAAAGAAGGTCTTGGTCCCCTGCTCCAGCAGAACCAGAAATTCACAGCGGTGGGTGGAAGTCAAGTAGTTACATGTTTTCCCCAACATTTTCTGTGTTTTATAAATATCCTAGGACCCATCTGGGCTTTGGCTCAGGAGCAAGAATACTTGACTCGAGTCACTTCAGTGTAGACTACAGAGGAACAGAGTTCCTAGCCACAGCAGTAACACACTTGCTATTAGAGAGATGATTTATTCTGCGTCTCATCCCACAGAGACTAGCCCTTCCAGTGGGGATTACTCTACATTGGAAATGTAGAAAATCAGGTATTACCACCAACCCTCCAAACTCCGAGTCCTACTGCAGACGAAGCATACACGAGCTGTTGGCCAGAGCATCTCTTTGCACATGTTAGCGTAGATTGAGAATGGTGCCAGCAGCCAGGATCCCTGCAGAAGGGGTGCTCAGCAGCTTGGATTTGTTCACATTTGGTAATCCCTGAAATTTCCCTATCCCTAACAGAGATCAGGCTGCAGAGGCTGCAGCATGCAGCCCCATGGAAGCTGTACTGGGAAAAGTGAGTGGCTTGAGCTCATGAAGGGGACCCAGCTGAAACTTCAACAACATGAAAGGTATAGAAATCAGCTTGAGGGGTTTTTTAACTGGAACACAGATAGGGCTACTGGTTTTGGAAAGCGATTTCTCCGATTTCCAATGACTATGCTGTGCAAGCGGAGAAACTACTTCAAATTGAGAGCAGGCTGAGTTTTATATATGTTCTTTCTTTCTCAGTCCTTGACAATTAATTCCATCTTGGTTCAGATCCTTGTGTCCAATACCAGAAGTATCACCAAATGCATTTATTTACCTTCTCTGTTAAGCAAATGGGTGTGCAGCAGTAGCTGTTGACATAACTTATTATTGAGGTCTGGCTTGCCTGATAATGCATTAACATTAAAAATGTTATCTCCGGTACTGTTTTGCAGAACTGGCTTTATAATCAAAGACTTGATGTTTGGATTTCAAAACAAAAACCAACATTAGAAAGCACAGTTATGCATCAGTTAGAAATAATCTTCCATTACATAGCAAACATGTAAATCTGATGATGGCAGACTACCCCAAAACCAAACACAGCATTAACAGCTCCCAGGAGAAAGAAATACAAGAAACAGGAGAACCCACTACAGCGGAACATTACCAGCACCCCAAGCATTCATTCATTAGGAACACAATCAGCTCTTAATCCACTAGGGCTAGCAACACCCCACAGAATAGCAGAGGCCCTCCCTTAACGTACACACATTCCTGAACTCAATATTGCTCCACACACCTGAAAGCAATAGCCAGTAGGAAACAAGGCTCAAAATTAATTTGTTTTGGTCTTTTTTATTCTATTCATTGCCTGCAATTACCCATTTCCTGAAGTGAGAAGTATTTACTGCAGATTTAGACACCCCTAAGTTGTACTTTGCATTGCACTATATCCCTTTTTCTTCTGCAGTAGGCAGCCCTCAGCAGTGTGAACCTGCTCAATATGGGACCAGCAGATCTCTGCCAATGCATCTGCCATTCAGAAGAGAAGGGGGCAATGCAACCCCATGCTCCAAAGGTTGCTGGCACATCCCCAGATGGACATTTCCCTCCCCTCCGTACCACACACACCTGTACAGAGGCTCAGGCAAGAGCACCCAGCAGCGCAGCTTCACAGATTACCCTGCTACACATCACACTACTGAACTTAGATATCAAGTAAATGATAACACACTCATACTTCCAGTAGCAAAATATTTTGGGTTTCCCCAAAGGAAGAGAAAACAAAACTAAGTACTTAAAGCTTTTTGAAAGTGGTTAAATCAGATCAAGCTATAAATGCCTGAAAAACTGATCAAATTTCTAACATTGCCATTAAGAATCAGGTGTGAAGAATGACAACATTTTATTTAAAAATGAGATTGTAGGAGGTCACACGCATCTGAAAAACAGTATGCAGTTCCCAAGGGCTGGAGCCAAGGAGACGTTAACAAGAAACAAGTTCAGTCTTGTTGAAACTTACTACTATATAGCAATACTAGTAACGATGATGATGCTTCATGTTAGCTTGCACGTTACCCAAGACTTTTCTTGTTCCCACCCAGGATTATTTGTATTCTGGAGGACTGGCACCTCGTACCGGTTGGCGAGTTCAGTTATCAGCTCCCTTCAAATCCAGCCAACCAGGCTGCCGACTGTTGGACTTCTTGGACGCGCACAAGATGCATAAAAGGCAACAAGAACCTGACACCCCGCTGCACGGCCAGCGCGAACCCGTTTGTTTTCCCAGGTCTGTTTTCCCAGCCTGCGAGCTGGGATTGGCAGACAATTTTGGAGCGAAGGACTTTGAATTACAGCGGGAGGATTTGGCAGCACCGCTGCTCAGGCAGTAACTGTGAAGGGTAAAAGTGCATTTATTGCCCCAGTTCTTGCCTGCGGCCTGGGGGAGGGGGGGGGGGGGAAGGGGAGGGGAAAAATAGTAAAAAAACCCCACACGGCGATGTCTGGAGCTCGGTAACCGGCACAGATAAACACAGGGGCTCAGACCACCGGGTACCCGTCCCCTCTGCAGCACGACCGCAGCCCACCCGCCCCAAGCACTACCATTCCACCTGTCACCTCGCGTGTCACCGACGCCACAGTCACATCCCCCCGCACCCCGAAGGACATCGCAGGGCTGCCCCTTCGGTTGCGCAGTCAAGCCCCCAGCACAGCGAGGCGCTCCCCGCATGCGGCAGCTCCAGCGGTCCGTCCCGTCCCGTCCCGGAGGGTCGCGGGGGAGAAGGGACGGGCCGACCCGCACTTACCGATGCCGGGGGCGGCGGCGCCGCGCAGGACGGACTCGGCGTTGCCCATGGCCGGACGGAGCGGGGCGCGGAGCGGGGCGCGGAGCGGAGCGGGGCGGCGGGAGGCAGCCGGGCAGCACCGCGCTCCCGCCGCGCCGCCGATTCGAAGCTGCCGCCCGCCCCGCCCAGCGCCGCCGCCGCCAATCGCCGGCCGCGGGCGGGGCCGCAGGGGCGGGGCGGGGCGGGGCGGGGCGGGGCGGGGCGGCTCCTCTCCCGGAGGGGGGTGCGGCGTCTGCAACCCCCGTGCGCCTCGTGTCCGCCTGCAGCGGAGCGGTGTCTGCGGCGGTGTCAGCCCGCAAAGGGGGTGTCCGCACCCGCGGCAGCCCGCAGAAGGAGGTGCCTGCACCCATGGCAGCCCGCAAAGGAGGGTGCTGCTGCCCAGGTGGCTGTCACTGCGCCGCCCCCCCCGCCAACCTATAGAAGCAGTTGTTTTCCTACCTGTACTCACACCGATCTATACCGACTGCGCCCGTGCCAGCCCGATGGTGGTCTCGCATGCCTTGACGTTTTGACTTAGGCTACGGGTACGAGGTAGTAGGAAGGGCTTCTCCATGATCCCTGCACGATGCTGGCAAAAGTAACGTACTAGAATTGCTTCCTTTTCTGAAAAGACTTAGGGGGAAAAAAACCCAACAAATCAACACTGTACTAGTGCAGACTAGTGGTCCGCTTGCAGTAATCTTCACCGGTGCACAGATGTGCTCTGAGGCACAGCTGCTTCTTGGAAAGGGCCAAGAGCAGGAAAAGGCCACTATCACATAACAGGATGAAGATTTCTTCCCCATCTCAGACAGAGCGTGGTCCTCCTGTGCCACGAAATTTATAATAGCGATGAGTCCCGCTGCTCCTAGGACACTCTTTTCCCCATTATCTCATCTGCTTTTATATTTTGCGCGGGACTGATGTGCACTTTGGAGGAAGTAAAAGAGAAGAACAGAAGGCTTGAGATTCCTGAGCGTTTCTACTGTCACAGCACCCCAGCCACCCCTGGGAATAAACAGGGAGAATGAAGGAAAACAACAGTAGGGAGGCCATCGTTCATCCCAGTGCCGATTGCCTCTTCCACAGCTGCATCCAGAACATCATTACTGGGTGTCAGCAGCTTTGAATGGCTTAGCTGCAGATTAAGACACCTCCTGCCCTGAAAACCATAGACAAAATAATGGGAATGTGATGTGCAGATGAGCGTGTTGCTGCTTCGAGCCTGGGAAGGGGCCGAGTCCAGGAGAAAAGCAACAGCGATGCCTTTGCAGGAGCACTGCTGCCTTCCGTCCTCCTCCGCACCATCCCAGTGCCCCTTATCAGACACCATGGTTATGCGATGAGAGCCCGGCTGAGGAAGAGATGTCTTGTTTGAGTGTGAGCAGGGGAGTGACTGTGACATGCGGATACTCCTTATCTAGCTGCTAATGCACTTTTTATCTTCTCCGTTAGGTGAGAGCAATATGGCAAGGTCCCCGGTACTTGAGCAACCTTCAAAGCGGCCTCCTGAGCCAATGGTGCTATCCTCACACACGGCAGTTTATAGTCACCTCACCACCACGTTTGGGGTCATTAGTGTGGCTTGGGTTTCTAATAATAACCCTTGTAACAACAATAATAACAGCAACACAATGCAGAAGAACTGCTGAGTGTTCGCTGTAGATCCTGAGCAAGTCGGGACTGGCAGCCAGACGCGAGCTGTAGCCCTCAGTAATGCTAGCCGTTACAACAAAAGGGCACTGATTTCTCAGACTTTCTCAAAGCAAAAGGGAGGAGACGTCTTGCCCTGTTTGTTCCCAGAAAACACTTAGACATACTCTCATTCCTGAGGAGGGCGAGTAGCACACAGAGCAGCTTTCCCAGCCCTCTAATAACAGGGAAGTTGCTTCCACCTGAGCAGGTGCAATGGGAACCTGACTGCAGAGGCAGCATGTGCAGAATTGCCTACTGGCAGGTAATCACCCCAGCGCCAGGGAAAGGAGCCCCAGAGCCAGGCAGCTGGCACGCTCAGCGCGCAGCAGTACTCGACCCCCTAGTTTTCTGCAGTTGGGCCAGGATCACAGTCCCTGCTGTCCTGGCAAGAATTTCCCAGCCGATAAGAGCAGCCTCCTTTTATCTAAATCTTTTCCCACCCCTGCTCGAGCAGCCGCCGGGCTGTCCCCAGGAGGAGGAGGAACCCCGGGCAGGTCACACCGTGTCACTCAGCCGGACACTCGCTGGCACTCAGGGGAGACCGAAGGGGGACTGACACCTCTGCTCCGAGGGGCAGAGATAGAAACCCTGAGAGGAGGATACAGGGGGGTCTTGCGGCTCCTTCCCATTTAGTTCTGGGACAGGGATCTCAGAGGCATTGCCTTGTCTGCTGGTCACGGCACAGAGCTGAGGTTTCGGAAGATGATGTTCTGACAGAGGTTGTCTGTTTTCTGGAGCAGCTGTTGTCAAATCGCTTTAATTCCTCTGTGCAGCTTCCCCCCTTAAAGGAGGGATAACAACATTCAGGGCCGGGGGGGTTGCATGGTTGGTGTTTAAAACCGGCCTGTAATGTTCGATAGCGTCTCGAGCAGGCAGAGGGCTATCTAGCATCACATTGCCCAAAATAGCCCCCGCATAATCCTGTACTGTTCCTGTTTCAGTGTCATGCTCTGGACAAAGGCCTGATGAGACTAGATTTTCATAACATTTTTTCCACAGTTGCAATATCACAAAGAGCACAGATTTCCCAAGCAGATTTGGAGCCAAAATGCATCAATCCTGACCTGAAGAAAGGCTTTTTTTATTTTTCCGTGCTTATTCAAGCTATGAATCTTCTCCTGTTGCCACAAAGCAGTCTGGCTAGCAATGGCCATGGTAATGATTTTTTTAAAACATGAACATCTGTCTCTGCTGGGAACCAAGCTGAGGTTCACCAGCTCATTTCACGCTGAGACCACCAAGCAGCTGTCAGGCAGCGTTAACCCTCAGTATGTGTTATTGGACTGGAACCAAAAGCCTTCATCAAAGAAAGCTTTAGCTCCCATAAACTCTCACACCTCAGCTCTAGGGACACAACATCTGCACCGCGAGTTGGCCGGCCAGCACAGCTGTGTGGTGCAGCCCACAGCTTTCCCAGCAAGACATGAGGAGGAAGACACTGCTTTGGAGTCCAGCCCCATGCACACACCCTTAATCATTTCTGCAGGGGTAGGTCCAGTCGGAGCTGGGTCAGCCGTGGCTTCGCTGCTGCAGAAGCATGTAGGAGGATGTCATCCATAACCCAAAAGCTAAGCACTGATCTAGGCACAGACATCACAGGGAGGTTACATGAGGCCACATCCCCTCAGCAACAGGACAGTAAATTACTTCAGTGAGTAACAAAACATGCCCTTTGCATTCCTCTCCTCTCCCCATAAGCCCTTCCTCTGGAAGCAGTGGAAGAATAACTCAGTACTCCAAATGAACAGAAATGAAAGCAGCCCTTACACAAGCAGAGCACTGGAGCTATTGCCCAGGGCACATGTGGGCTCAGCCCAGTCCCCGCAGTTGCATACGGTGCGGTTGCATTACCAGTCCTTGGGCACCTGTGAACTGGCAGGCGGTTATGGAGAAACCCTTGAGATTCCCGGTCCCCTTGTGCTGCCGGAGAGATGCTTGTACAGCAGCTGGGAAAGGTGCAGACACACGGGTGCAGAAGACACCCCAGCTTGAGTACTGTGTAGTAGCAAGGATCAGGCCCCCACTGACACAGTGCTATTTTTGGTTCTGTCACGGTGTGATCCTGGAAAAAGCCATATTTTCCTTTCTGAAACTCTAGTAATTGCAGTAATAGTAATAATGCTTAGCTGCTTTTGTAACAATTTTATCAGTAGATCTCAAAGCACTGCACAAACCTTGGTCCTCAAACTGAAGAGAACCCCATCCCCGGGGAACAGGAGGAATAATGTTTTCAGCGTGGTTGCTCAGTGGCAGTGCTGGTGCAAACCCCTGCGTTTCCCAATACTTAGACTGGTTTTGTATCCTGCAGCATTAGGGCATGCTGTTGCTCAAAACTTGGACCCTTCTGAGTGCCCTCCCACCCCTGCACTGTAGGTGCTACTGAAGAGCAAACAGTTTACATTTAGTCACTTTACATTTTTCAGCGTACAACTCTGTTAAGGGCCACTTGCAAAATGACAAAACTTTGTTCTTTCTGTGAAGAACAGCTGAGTGGTGTGACAGATCAGCACAGCTGAGTCAAGCGATGCCAGGGGGAGAATCGCTTGAATCCTGACCTCGAATGACTTCACCAGGCAAGGTGTTCTTCCAGCATTTTCTCCCTCTGTAAAAAGCAGATAACAACAACATGGAATTCTTGCCTTGCTGTGGGAATTAAACAGCCACTTACTGTTCGGAAAATAGAGGGAAGATTAAAAATGCTCTGAAAACACAGTTGTGAGAACTGGGTAGCTCAGTTACAGCATTATCGTTGTTCTCATTACAGGCAATATAATCAGTGATGGACCCCCTTGTGCTGGCTATGTACACATATGCAATAAACGCCCTCTGCTTTGCATTTTTTACAGCCCTCGGTGCGTGGCGTGTGCCTCCTCCGGCCCGGGCTGCGCTGGGCGCCTGGCGCTGCGGGGATCACCCACTAGAGGGGAGCTTTTCCCTACAAACCACCGCCCAGCCACGGCAGCAGGAACACCTTTCCCACGGCTCAGCTGGGGGAAGGATTTGCAGGGGGAGGTTTGCACCGAAAACGCTCCCAGCCAGCACTCTCGGTCGAGTAGAAGAGTTTCTCTCTCCGTTTAGCTTGTGTCGTTTGGAAACGGGCTTGTTGCGTCTGCTGGCGGACTCATGCACCCCCACAGCTCTGCCAGCGCTTCACCGTTCCCCTCTGGCAGTAAACGTCGGCACTCTGGATGCAGGGATGCACAAAACCGACGTCAAGACAGCCAGCAAGAGCCGAAGAAGGATGACATCCTTCCAGTGAGCTAGGCCAGGGTCCTCCCCAGACAAAGCCAAACACTGTCATGTTGTTACAGTGTTTTGCAAGATGTCAAAAACTCTGGGAAAAATTTCAGTATGGGGTAGCTCTGTGGAGTAACCACAGACCCTGCAGGAGGAGGGAAGGGGGATGATATCACGCAGACATCCCTTCATCTTCCACTGCTGCCTTCTGCAAACAATCTTTGCTAGGACAGGAGTGGGCAGGAAGGAAGGAGACGTCCTTGCTGAGGCCACAGCAGACTTTTCAGACATCTCTGGCAGGTCATGCATCAACACAAACCTAAATGTCATCCGATAAGAGCACGGAAAACCAAAAAAAAAAAAAAAAAAAAAAAAAAACCACCACCACGCATCTGCAGGCCACATGAAATGAAGTCACTGGCAGTTCCCCACCCCTGGTCCCAGGGTTTTGCCCCCAGAGACCAGCCGAGTCAGCGCCTGCCAGCCGCAGGGAGCCATCCTACCTTGTGCCTCAAAGCCCAGCAGATGGCAGAAAGACACACAGCGACGGAGAAGAACATGCTATTAATTACAGACACGGTTATTACTCGCAGAGCGGTACGCGATACTTCCCAGTCACAGCTCTGAGCTTTATTGGGCTGAGCATGATGGGATGATATTTCTACGGCAGTTTTCACCTGTGCAAGATGCAAGGCTGAGTACGCACATGTCTGGCCTGCTGTACATTTGCTGTGAAATAAGTGGTTTTTATGTTCAACGGACACAGACAAGTGTACATGCACTACCCTGAAGACTCGTGTGCACTCTGTGCAGCCTGTCCATAGTGAGAGCTGTTCCTTGGACCCATTTGTCCTGTCCCTTCATCCACAGCAAACCTCTCTGGCAGCTCCCAACTGCCCACAGCACACTTGGGTAAACACTGTTCTGGCCTTACAATATCCAGGAATCACAGATGAGTGTCCCAGGTCCTTAAATCCACCCTGGAAAAAGTTTTCTATGTCGGAAAGAAGATAGTTCTAGAGAACACGATGAGCAAGGTAGCCTTATTTAAACTCCTGGCAGTTATTTATTTATTCATTTTCCTGTAGCTATTTTAGAGGTTGTCACATGAGAAGCAAACTAAAAAAAACCCCTCTCGGCTAATGTGACAGCAAAGCTGGACAAGATGAATCTCTCTGAAGGTGGATTTCTGTCTCCTGTGGGTGTGCTGGCTTACTCCCACCTCTGGGATGAACAGCGGTTTGACAGTGACAGCAGTACTGTGCAACAGTCTAAGGCAGGACATGAAAAACCACAGGTCAAATCACATTTATTAGGGTTCCCCCATACCTTTCTACCAGACTGAAAATCAGGGTATGACATTTTCTCATCACACCTTGAAGATCTATTGTTTACTCCTGCTGATACGTCTCTCAATGCCACGTAATAGTGGGGTAGTGTTGCAGGTTCCAGAGCAACCCTGAGAAGTGTCAGCAACAGTTTGGCATGGGGCTGGCAGTCCAGATGTGTAAGGTGTCTGACAGCGACTTCTGCTTTGGCTTAGCGTGAGTCACTCCATCACTCCCGTAAGTCATAGGATTTAATGGCCTCTCCTTTCAAATGGAAAGAAATGGTGGAAAATGTGCTGGGGAGTATATCAAAGTGTGTGGAAGCTAATAAAAGTACTGGCAGTCAGTGCCTAGGACCTGGCAGAGGTACTCAAGAGACCTGAGCCCCATTTCTCTCTATCTCCCTCTCTCTCTTTCATTGACTTTCTGGATGATTTTTAACAAGTTACTTCATGACTCAGCCACCTCTTTCTTCTGTGTAAAGAGGAGGGAGACTCACCTTGATAAAGCACGTCAGGTTCTACAATTGATGTGACTACTGTCTGAATAAGAGCTTGAGGTCACTGAAACCCATCATATCTCTGTGGTGGTCACTGTGCTGATGCAATGTCTAACAGAGTGGCGAAGTGTTACTGACAAACCAGGTACATCCACTGGTTGCTCAGCAGTCCCTTTCTGGGTTGACACTGTTGGGCTGGGGACCTGCCTCCCAGAGAGAGACCATTCACACCAGCAGAGCAGAGGTTTCCCCTCCAGGCTGCAGAATTTTGGTTGAAGAGAGGCACCTTGGGGGGGGGGGGGGGGGGGGGGGCCTTCATTAACAGGCTCCAAGTGGCCTGTTAATGTCCCATCACAGGTCTGGAGGTGCAGGTCAGTGAGTCACAACCTGCTTTTCTCCTCCCTAGTTCTCTTTGCAGTTTGGATTCGCTTCTAGGTTTCTACTGTGAAAGCCTTGGGTTGCCCGAGCACATGTTTCCCAGTGTCCTGGGAACAGGCGGCTCTAAGACCACACAGAGCAGAGCTCTCCGGTGGCACAAGTGACAGCAACAGCACAGCTGGGACAAACCTCTCCCATGGCTGAGGGCACAAGCAGGGAGGGGCCTCGCTTTACCCAGCAAATGCCAATAAAGTCCAGAAAAAAGATCAAGCAGCGAATAAAATTGGCACTGTGGGCTGTGCTTACCCTGCCAAGAGAGCTTCTTTAGTGTGGGAAGGGGAAGTGCTGGAGGTAGCATGACCAAGGTATGTGGGAGGAGGCAGAGAAGGAAAGCTGATCTGTCCTACTCCTTTGCACCACTTCAAAATATGAGACCCAGCAGTTGGAGGTGGAAGCTATAAATGGCCAGTCAACTGAGAAGCAATAAAAGGACACACTGTGTCCCACAGCACTTAGCAAGCCCGAGAATATATGGCCAGAAGGGTGAAGAGAGCCGAATTGTGCAAGTGGATTTTTAAAGGACTGTCTGGTTTTTTTAACTACTAATAGCATTTGAAGTTATGATAGCATTAACCTCAGCTCCTGCTGCAGGGCATCAGCTGGTCCATCAGGACTCCATCCACCTTCCTCCCTGCCCAGCACCATTAGAGCTGGCCATGCTGGCCATGTTGTTTCCATCCATGTCAGAGGCAGGACACTGATCTGAGCAGAGGACATGATCCAGTGTAAGGGCTGCCTTTCCTGACATCTGCACCCACTCTCTCATCTCCCAGTTTTCTCCGCCACCCAAAACGCTCCCCAGGTTCCTCCCAGAAGCACGTTGTACAGAGGATGACCAGCTTCCCTGTGCCAAGTCTGCACAGAGCCAGAGACCTCTCCTTGCACCTCTGATCCCGGTTTCCACGCACTGGAAGGAGCACTGGTATTTCTGCGGTGGCAGGGACCAGCATGAGGTGCAAGGCAACGTGCTACCCAGGAAGGCTGCGGGGTTGGGAGTTAGGAGGGAGGTCATCTACTTGCACAAGGACTTGTTTTTCTCTCTTAGATGTGGGTCTGGACCCCCCTTTCTGAGCTTCCTCAGTTCAGGATAGTCAGAGGCAGGAGACTGGCTGGGCCCGCTATGGAGACAAGCGGCAGATGTGACACAGATGTGGGTTCACATTTCCCTGGAGCTCCCTGCGACTTTGCCCCCTTTCCTGAAGCAGATCCCAGGATTCAGGAACCCTCTGGATCCAGGAACCCTCTGGATCCGAGGTCCAAGCAGGACCTTCTCCTGGGGCAGTAACTAGCCCCCTTACTACTCCCCCTGATCCTCTGATGGCTTGAGGGGCCAGCAGATGCCTTGCACATGCAGCAACCCCGTGACCAGAGGCTCCAAGCCGTGCCCAGATGGTGGTGAACGGGAGGTCGGTGCTGAGCAGGCAGTGCAGGAGGCAGAGCAGAACAGGCAGCACTAAGGCTCCTGCCCAGTGCCTGCCCTGCCCCAGCCTGCCTGCACAACCGGTTTCAGGGGACAGCAAGGCCAGGGAGGTTCCCCGGCTGCTATGACCAGAGCAGCACTGCCTAAAACACTCCCTGGTGAAAGGTGTGGGAGCTTTCAGAGCATCCATAATAGTCTCTTCACAGGCCCACATCCATTTCCTGGAAGCTTTGCCTTTTTCTGCGCTGCGAAGCCCGGGCAAGCCTGAAAAACCAGCTTGGTTTTGTTTCATGTTGATTTTTTATTATTTTTTTCTCTTTGCACGGGTGCCAGCGCTGCTGTGCCGTTGCTATGTTTTGCGGTGGTTAAACACAGCACGGTTCTCATTTCAGGCGCTGACGTGAACCCTGCGAATCTGGAACGAGTTAAACCGGCCCCACAGCACTGCAGGGAGAGCGTGGCAGCCACCCCTGCCCCGCAGCCCCCTTCTCGCACCCCCAAGACCTCCACAGAGGCCAGGCGAGGAGAAGCCCAGCAGCAGCTCCACATCGCTAAGAGCTTCAAACTTCTCAGGGAAGGTTGTGGCTGATGACGGGCCCAAAAAGAGCTGGAGCTTGGCTCGAAACCTTCCTGAGGACGGTGAATTTTCAGACCCTCCAAGCTGAGATTGGGACGAGGATGCTGGCAGCACCATGGGCAGAAAACGTTCCCAGGATGGATCCCTGGGTCTGACACCCGACAGGGACATCATCCAAAGCATTCAGGGCTGCGTTTGCTGTTTCACAAGGCAGACACACAATACGAGCCCTCATACCGGTGGGGACTGATGCCAAGGAGGGTGCTGTGCCGTCCCCACCAGCTCCTCACCACCCCACTCCCACCTCCGGGGCTCAGCCCGTTGTGGGGTAAGCAGGGCAGGAGGAAGGGGCTGGGGTGCATTTCGGTTCGGCACTTCCCCTGCCCGCTCCCTCTGCATCAGGAGAGGCACAGGGCTGCTGCTGGGATTGCAAAACACTCGCCTGCACCGTGTTTGAGGCTGGTTTTCGCCAACGTTACTAGGGTACAGGAGTGACTAATTCTCTCCGAACTTTCAGTTTCAGCCTCAAGCACTACATTTCAGAGGGACCTGGTGTCTGTTGGGTGGGTAAAAAATCCTGAGACAGCTCAGTGCTGTGGCTATCTAGGGCAGAAATATCCATATACAGAGATCGGCCTCAGCACCCCCCGTGCTGCGCTGAGCTGGCAGGACCAAGCCTGGCCCCAGAAGGTAGATGGGGCAGAGACAAGCGTACACTCCCCTCTCTGTAACTTTCCTACAGCTGCTGAAGTACTGCTGGCCAAAAAATCATTTGCATTCTTGTAAGGCAAATGAAAGAAACGATGCAAAAAGGAGAATGTTTGAAAGCAGAAAAGTGCACAAAATGCAGTAAGCAACAGACCTTTTAAGTAATTTCTATTCCAAAAGTAATCTCTGGACAATAGTTAGACCTTAATCAGCAAATAACGAGCAGAGGGAGGGGACAAGGGCACAAAGACAGGGATGCTTTTACTCGCAGGGAACCCGAGTTCAAGCATCAGCCTGTGCATCCCTCCTGCTTGCTTTCCAGGAGTCCCCACCGAAGCCGCAGGTCTCCCTCCTGCCCGGCAGATGCAGCAATGTTCTGCACACGCTGGAAAAGTACAGCCGCTGCGAGAAGTCTCTGGATGAAGGCTTCAGGGCAGGGAGTGGGGGGGAGTTGCTTCCACCCTGGCATGTGAAAAGAAACACAGGTCTGGAAAGGTGCCATGGAAATGGGTTTCAATAATAGCTGCTGGAGACAGGCTCGTGTGCCGGGGGGGGCTGTGGCTGGGAGGGGGCCATGGCAGCCCGGCGGAGCTATGGGAGGAATGTCCCCTCAGGAACTTGCTGTTCCTTCCTGCGGCGCCAACGTCACTGCGCGGTACAGGAGCCAGGCAGGAAGGCTCATACAGCCCCTCTGTTCCCAGCCTCCTCCGGCATGGATCCTGTGCGCTCGACCCTGCACAAACAGCCCCTCTCTTGGGGGGGCGGGGGGAGAAGAGGGAAATGCATGGACCTATGCAGCCAGCTGCTCCCCGTGGCTGACGGTGAGCTAAAGCAGGGCCAGGGGGAAGCACACTTCTCCTCGTGGCAGGAGGAAAGGCCGGTAGTCTCACAAAGCCCTCTCTCATGGGAGACCCCCCAAGGGTCATGTAGGGAGTTCCCGGCACAGCCAGCGCCTCCGTGGGTGGGCACGGCTGTTGGTGAGAAGCTGCTCCACCTTGACGCGTGAGGAGAAATCCAGCACACATGGAATGAGCCGGTTCCTCTCCCACCCTCTGCATCCTCAGAGAGGGGCTGGGTGGCCACTGGTCCAATATGGCCACCTCCACTATGTGCTCAGCAGGAGGAGGCTGTTCCCTCCCCTCACCTCCGAAGTACGCACAGCTCAGAGGCCACCACACACCCCATACACACGTCACCTATGGGCAGGGACAGCTCAGCGAGAAGCATGCCAGCAACACGCTCCTGTGCGGGCAGCAAAGCTGGCATGGATACCACAGAGGAAGCGCTTGCTGCTCAGCTGGAGAGCTGACCCGGCAGCACCCACGCACCCCTTGCTCCCCGCACGGGCTCTGCACCTCCAGCTGCACGAGCCGCTCCTCAGAACGGTTGGCACAGGCTGAGCCATCACTTTTTATAGCCAGTGAGTTCCAGCACCTCATCTGAACTTTGCAGCACAAGGGAACAGCAGTTCACTCCGCTCAGGAAGAGGATAAACATATCACAGCAGCCACCAGGCAACGGGGCCAACAGCACAGCGCATCTGCAAATATGGCCCAGCACCTTCGGCCGTGACATCGCACTCCTGCAGGCAGCCTCCTCCTTGCAAAGCCATTTCTCATTCCTTTAGCTGCCTTTCAGAGACCCATTACTGGCTTGAAGGGGAGGAGGAAGGTGAGAAAATGGAGATCTCCGGCCAGATCCAAGACTGGCGATTTGGTGGAAAGCCAGGTTGTAAGGGGAACAGCCTGGAGCAACTGCTCCCACTTCTGACATGGTGATACCTTCTACCCGCTTACATCATGATGGGAAGGGCAACACAAGGGAGATTCAGGCCCTCTTTTCTAGAGGTTAAACTGTCTTTCAGAAGGGAAACCAGCTTGTGCAGTGGAAGCGGGAAATGGAGCAACAAGCCAGCCAAAGCTGCAACAGCGGGCGAGAGGCTTGGGCAAGCTCTGTGACAAATTTCAGGCTTTCCAGTGCAAACAGTCAATAGGATCCCTAAATCACCAACATAAGGCACATGGCTCTGCAGCTTCACCTGCACTCAGCTGTGTCTTCCCTCTACATTTCTGTGCCTCCCACTTGCATAAGGAACAAGGTCCCGAAGTCTGGAAGTGCTGTGGGACCACGTGCAGCACCTGTCCATGAAAGAGAAGTGCCCCAGCTAGTTACAAGAGAGGAGAAATCCAGCTGCAGCAGTGCACAGTTCAGCATGGACCAGTTGGGTGTGAATGGAGACCTTCCTGAGAAATAGTCCTTAGAAAGGGAGAGCTCTCTCCCTGAAGGGCCCAGTCATGACCCGAGTGCTTAGCTCTAAGTGAGAACACAAGTTCCCCATTTCTCACCTTGTTATAACCCTTTCTGTCCCGACTTAGATAAGCTACAATCCTCTTAAAAATTGAGGAGTCAGTGTTTTCCCCTTCTGCACAATGGGGATGACATTTCTTTAAAACATGGGCAAATAGCCTAGCTTCCTCCTGTCACTCAGTGTCCCCTTTCCAACCTGGTCTGAACAGGATAGAGGGAGCTCTGTCCATCACACTTGATCACTCAGTGATTTCTGAGCTATCTGCCTGCTCTCAGCCCCATCCTTTCCACTTCATTTTCCTTGTCTTTATTACAAATATACTTGACTGTTTCATACTTCATTTTCTTCCCCCTCAAATTTTTTGTCCTTTCTCCCATCATGGAGCTCTGTCTGATAATCTCCAGATTTAGCTCACTCTCAGCATCCACTTCCATCTTCACATTGTGGAGCACCTCTGGCATCCAGAGGGTATTTCCGCCATTGCAGATTGGGTCTGCCCTGTATCAGCTCTACCTTCTTCCTCACCAAATGGTTTGAGCATCTGCCTTTTCACCATCTTGCTTCACAAGCCCTCCTTGCTCATCCATCCAAGTCTCCTTTTCTGCTGCCATCCTCCACCACCTCTCTCCACCCAGGACCTTACCTCACTGTGCAAGAGAAAACCACTACAAATATGAAGTAAGCTTCCTTCTCATTCAGTTCACCTTTGCTTCTCCAGTAACTCCCTCTGTCTCCTCTCTTGCCACAAACACAGAAGTTGCTGACCCCCTTGCCTCCACCACTTCCCCAGTGACCTGCATGTCCCCACACCTCCCTTGCTCCCATCTGCATCCCCCCCGTGCCTCCCCATTTCTGCTCAGCTCCTGGTTCTTCCCCCCCCACAAGGCAAACACATTTTCCTTCTCCCTCACCCTAAAAAGCACCATCCCTGACTCCACTCATCGCTCCACACCAGCTGCAATCTCCGTCTGGGGTTTTCCTGCTCCAGATCCACCCCGGACTGTTCCCTATCCTGCTTCTGCCCTTGTGCTTAACTGGATCCGCTCTTGCCAAGGCTGCTTCCAAGCCAAGCTCAGGAGCCATAACCCTGAGCTGGCCAGGCCTTTAACACAGCCGCCTGTGCCCTCCCTGCAAGCCCATCAGCCCAGCTCCCCTGGGGAGAGAAAACAACTCCTCTAAGCACAAAAATTTGGCAAAACATGTGTTGACATTAAGGCAATGGTGAGATCTCATGACCATCGCACCCTAAAAATACCTGACATACTCCACCAGAAAAAGCGTGATGGATGTGTGCTCTCACCAGTGAGCTGCTTCTGTCACCAGCTGGTGAACAATATAATTAAATCTGACAATACCAAGGCATAACATCACAGTCTTCATTCTAGAGAAAAGTAAACTGAAGTAGAAAAACAGGAGGTGGCTTGGTGAAAGTAACACAGAACGCTTTTGAGAATCAATGGTTTCCGACACCGTCATCTGCTCTTTCCACTAAAACACTACCCAAAAATTCTTCCACAAAAATTACATCTCCGTCATATGAAATAATTTGTCAGGACAGCATCCTTCTAAAGAATAGGCTTTTTTTCAAACAGAAGTTTGTCTTGCATTCCATAGGACTTCAACTGCATAATCAAATTAGTCTGTTTTGGCCTTAGAAATCAGTTTGTATCTTTACATCTGCTACCCTTGGTAACCAGAAAAAGTTGATGAGAAACATCACATCAAGCCCAGTCTGCTGGATCTGATTGTCTCTACCTGCAAACAGACCTAGTTCTCATCCTGAATATTATTACTCACTCCTTTCTTCTCCATCTTGGTAGTAGGTGGAAGTATTTTGCATCCCATCTCTGGGAGCCAACTCCTTTTATAAAGAGGTAGTATTAAATCAGCCCTGATTGGAAATCAGAAAGTGGAAAATTTTCATCCAGCCTCGAAAAAAACTAAATATTCCTCCAAAAGAACATCTCAAGGGAAAAGCTGTCAGTCTTGTGCTGGGCTTTGGAAATATCAAGTATTCCCACTTTGAATTTATGATTGATGAAAAGCTCTTCCTGGTGCACAGGTGAGTGGATGTAATGGAGCAATAGGTTTCAGAGAACAGGACTTTGATTAGCACCATGATTAGTGTCAGAGTCATGGCATTTTTTTGTGCAGCTTGCTGTTGAGGAGTGGGTCCTTAGAAGGTAGCTGAAAAAAAGAATGGCAAATTCTTCTTAAGCTTTAAAGAAAACTCTTTTACATCCTATTCTATCTTCTGAGAAGCGTGTCATCACCAACCCACCTGTGTGTGAGAAGACAAAACACTTTGGACATCCAGTTTCAGATGTAGGTATGAAGGTTGCACTGGCAAAACCCACAGCCATGGCAAGTCAGTCCATGGCCCTACACATCCCTTTCTACTTGTAAAATATCTTCCTACAGTAAGCAGCCTGGCAGGGCATGGGTGATGGCCTGGTCTATCTGCTCCAGCACCTAGAGGCAGGAGCAGAGCTTTCCTTCTGCTACCCCACAAATGCGACATCCCCACTGTAATGGAGCCTGCAGCACTATTCAGGGCCTCTTGATATCACTACAAGGCATCTAGTAAACAAACAACTCCTTTTGGTTAATTCTTTTTTAGGAATTTTTTTAAGCCCTGGTGAACAAATGGCATTCTGCTGCCCTTGAGATCTAGTCCATCTAGAGCGAGAGGTGGGTCCAAAGCAACCAGCAAGTTTACAGCTCTGCATTTAGCACCCCTCTTCATCCCTTTCAGCCTTGTTAAATATTTTGGAATCTCAAACTCCCCTAGCAGCCTATTTCAAACAAATGCAAAGCCCTCCAGTGTCCTCAATAAACCCCAGCTGTAAACCAAACCCAGGCCTTTTTGATTCCTGATCCATGAGCAAACCATTGGCAATCAGCACTTGACAGCAGCAATGAGCACAGAGCTGTCCCTCTGGATGAGACCTTCGTGGCCACCACCTCCCTCCGCCTTTTTTTTGTGTGCCTCTCTTCCAGTCATACCCAGCTGTTTCTCTCACTGCCTCTGAACCCAAACCCATGTGTTTCATATGAAAAAAAAAAAAATCTCTGCATCCCCCACCCAGGAAGATCATTTCGCACCAGAAATAGAGCACGCTATACTTGGGATGCAGCCCAGGCATCTTAAAAATAGCGCAGCGCGTAGCTCGTGGTGCCACGTACGCCTCTGCCAGCTGCCTGGACAGACGGAGAGGGTGCCAGTGGGCAGGCCCTCCCCGCACAAGGCCATAAATGACCATGGTGCTCTCCAGCAAACCAATTGGTGCCTGGCAGGGAGAGCAGGGTGGGCAGCATCACGCTATGCCCCGACTCAGCACTGCCTGCCTCCCCTCTGCCCTCCCCAGGCCCCCTCTCCCCTCGCCGCCCTGGCGGCTCGCCTTGCGGTCCACATTCCCCCTGCTCGTGGAAGTCATTAACACCAGATAAAAGTACGACGAGCCCAAATGTAGCACCCTGACATCAGCCATCCCCCGAGTCTGGAAGGGAAGCTGTAAACAGAGGAACAAAAGGCAGTTATAAATGACCGTCTTCATTGGCACCCCTGGACAAGTGTTTAAAGAATAAAGGCGAGCAAGGGAAGGTGCTGAAATTTGGGGTTGCTCAGTGCTGAGGGGTCTGCTGGCCCCAGGAGGGAGGAAACTCTTCTAAGGGAGTGGGAAGAGCAAAACAAAAACATCGAAAGGATTTTTTCCTCCTTGCAAATGACTTTGTTCCTTTCTGTTCCTCCCAGTCAGTAGGAAAGGGTGGGAACTATTGTTCGATAGCGTGCAATCTGCTGTTCAGCTAGATCCTCACACAACTCCCAGGGCAGCCAGAAATCCTTTGGCTCAAAGCATCCCAGTGACAGAACAGCAGTTCCAGCCAACCTACCGCAGCTGACAGGGTTTCAACATTTGACCAGCTTCAACCACCCTGCTCCACCTGTGCTTATCGCAGTGGATGCTGCGGTTCGTGTTAGTGTGTCTTGAGCAGTTGGATTCCTCATACTCAGCTGCCAACAAGGCCTAAAGATGTTTCCAGAGGTCATCTCCTCCCCCAAGGTGCCAGATATCATCCACCTAGACCTGGGAATGGGAGAAGCAGCCATCACACAGACACAGTTGTAGGATCTCACCAGGCTGCAGAAGATCCCAGCTGGCACCCAGGCCGTCAACTGGGAGCTTTGATCTCCCAGCAGCAAAGCCCAGCAATGCAGGGGAAATGCCACGTGTGCCCAGACACAGACCGAGTTCACAACTGATGCTATCACGGCCAACACGAGGAAGACTGCTGACTTTGTTTTAACAACAAAGACCAAGAAAACATCCTGTAATGTAACATTTAAACCAGCACTTACGCGATTAAAAAAAGAAAGACCCACCAGACATGATTACGTAGTTTATGCCACCTGTTTATATCAAGGGTGTCCCCATTGCCTGGCTAATGGGAACAACCACTGGGCACTTTAAACCACTGAAAAACAGCAAAGTTCGCACCTTTCTGTTGCATATTTAATATGTAAGAAGGATTGTACATGCATACAGAATTGAAAACAATCACACAGATGTAATTTTTAAAATACTTATTGTGCTAAAGCCCCTGAAATATACATCTGCAATCATCAAGATGTCATTGCAGAAGACAAGAAATGGAAGAAGTTGCTAGTTGGTCTGCAAGTATCACAGATTATCAGGAAACACTGTTAGAGTTAATGAACATCTGCAGTTTATATCCTCCAGAAATTAGAAAAACCTGCCATCAAAACCACATAGTGCTATGACCCAGTTGCCAATTAACAAAACCTTCAGATTTGAAAGAACAAGAAGATACTGATGTGGAAACAAGTTTACCATAGAAGATACTTTGACAAGAATTTACGGAAGACACTGAAAAGAAGCCACCTCTTCCCAGTATGTAAAAGACCCGAAAAAGCCATTTTTAGACATCTCCACCACAATTGCTGGGGAACAAAAAACCCCTTTCAAATAAAATTAAGTTATATCAGAAATTAGAAGCCTAAAAATGACATTGGACTTTACTGTTTTAGTTCAGGTAGGACCTAGATTTGGCTCTGAGACAAAGACTATAATTTAAAAAAAAAAAAAAAAAAAAAACCGTGTAGCGAGAACCTGCTAATTTGTAGCCAACTGATTACCGAGTTAGAAGGCAACTAAATCATATTAGAGTCCCCTGGGAGTTTATTTTTAAACGTGGCCTATAGTTTGGGAACCAAAAGGTATTGAAATGAGAGGGACTGGTGTCATACATAACCCTTTTAGGAGAAATGAAGCATTTTCTGTGGCACTCGTGATAGCCCTAGCATGGTCTATACAATATGGATTTTGGAATGAATTGGTTGATGAAATTAGTGTTCCCACAGCCCTGACTCACCCAGCCCGAATGCCAAACAAGACCTAGGTAAGATGTAACGGGGTTACTAACATCCACTCTTCTTAGCTGTGCTTCATCCCCACTCCCGTATACCGAGCACGTTCACGAACACCTTCTCTTCCAGCTTTCTAAACACCTTCAACCCTCCAGACTCCAAGGCGGCAGCACATCACTGCTGAGCACCCACCCGGAGGACACGTCCACCCACCGCCCGCCGGCAGGTGAGCTGGAAGCTGCCCACGGGCCGTGTCGGGTGTCTCAACTCACCCACTCCCCTGCCTGCCAAAGAGGGGAAGCCCAGACCGAGTCATTTCTGTGTCTAGCAGGAAACTCATGCAAATGCAAGAGCTTGAGAGCACCGCTCAGGAAACCCCCAGCCCAGCAGCCTCCCGGGGACATCAGCTGGCCCTCAGCCCCTCAGTTGTGCCGTAGGGGCTGGCAAGGCTCAGCACCGAGGGCGTGCGCAGCCTGGCACTGCGGGACGGGTGTGCAGCCGCACGCAGCAGCTGGAAAACCCTGGAAATGGAAACTCCCAGGGGAGAGGGGGGGGAAAAAAACCCAACAAACCCTCACCTGGAGAATAGGCTGTCCCACACCATGTAAGGAAAAAGAACAAGCCTGCCTTTTCCCCTGGTTTTTGGCCACTAGCCTTACGATGATAAAGCCAACTTGCTCTGTGCCAGACTAATCATCAGGTCCATATAGGACCTTGGCACTGCTTTCCAGACAAGCACAGGTTTGTACAGCTACACTTCCAAAACAGGCAATAGCTCTCAAAACCAGGAAACCTTTACCCACCCCGGCAGCAGAGCAACTCAGCTGCTTCCTCTCAGGTACCCGAGTTCATCCCTCGGAGGTTGCCCTCAGTATTACACGGCCACGGTCCAAGCAAGACACACAGACCTAAGCCAGACCCCAAGCCGGGTCCCCAGTGGGGTCAGCTAGGCAGGCTGAAATCCTTACAGCAATACCAATTAAGTCAGCAACTCCTACTTCTCCCCAAACTCTCAGCTCTCTCCCTTCAGGCCTCCTTTAATATCTTGATCCCACTTAACACTTTATGCCCTTGATGGGTGCTGATGGGACCCAGCTGGCTGGGTGCCTTGGCTGTGCCTCTCGGCTGGGCTGCCAGCCCCCCATCGGCCGTGGCCCCGGGCTCTGCATCATAGTCAATAGCATAGAGCATGAAGGCCACACGCAGCACAAACCTCAGGGCTAATTTGTTCTTTCAACATGAGCGGGTTTGAGCCTGGGTTTTAGCTGTTTTCCCAACCTCCCTACAGCCTTGGATCGGAGCAGATTTGGGGATGCCAAAGCCCTGGGTGGAGTCTCCTTGGCTACACTGTGTGTAGGTGTCTGTCATGGACGTCGTTGCTGGACGAGGGAAAGGATAAGAAACAGGTTTAGATGAAGTCTGAGGTGTAGTGACTCTTAACTACACTAGACAGTCACACACCACAAACTTTTCTTCCCCGTCTGCTGTGACTCTGGGGAGTGGGCTCTCCGGGGCTGCACTTAAACACCATTTCCAAATGACTTTCAGTGCCCTTTCTGCTGCCCTGGAGCCAGACAGTGGAAAAAACCCAGGTGGTAACCGGGCAAACTAGATTTGCCTGTGTATGATCTGGATGTAATGTTCTTTTTCTCAGCGTAATGGCATAACACATCCCTGTGGCCCTGCTAGTCTGATACTAGGGGTGACTAATGCAGGATAGTCCCTAAGTTTGAGTACACCCAGCACCTTTCGAAGTGCTGATTACAAAAGAAAGGCAAAAGCTTTGAGACAAGGGGATTACCCGAGACACGTCTAATCTGGAGCTCTGTGTCTGTTTGTCATGTGATAACTGGGTATACCGTATCCCCTGGGGATTGCATCTTGCTGGGGATATTACACGTGGCTCATGTGCTGTGTCCCTGCGTGGGTTGGCCGTATACACCCCACGGCTGTGGGGACTCGTCCGTGGGCGCTGTATGGAGCCCCACGTGCTGCGTTCGTTGGGTTGCACGCTGCCGTGACTTGCATTTTCTCTGTATGTTTTGTAACCTTTGGGGTGTCGGTGGTCCATGCTCTGGCATTTTGGGGGCCCAAAGGGCTTGTTCCCATCTCTCCATCCCTGCTCTGGGCAGCGCACAATGGCCATTGTTTGCCTTCAGGGCGGGAGAGCAGCCTCTGGCTTGGGAGGAACAAAGCCCGGAGCCAGTTCCTGCAAACACAAAACATGCCTTTTTATCACTTCGTGACAAATTGGTTTGTCAGCAGCAGGAAGTGATGTTACTGCCGTCCTCACCAAGGGGAAACTCCTTGTGGTTTCCATGGGGATGTATGCAGCTGTAGAACAGCAGGTTTATATAAGCTGAAAGCCCGACGCACGCCTGCTGCGTCCTGGGTTTCTAGGCGTCTTGGGTCAGATACGAGGGGCAGGGTCTTGGCCAAGCCCTGCTAGCGCGGGGGGACAGTGGCTCGTGTGGGAGCCAGGGGAAATGGGAGTTCAAAGCTGTCAACCAGGGTGAACTGTGTACCTTGATATCCCAAACAAACAAAACAGCAAAACAGGGAGAATAAATGAGGGGTGAGAAGGGAAAATGCCTCCCTAACACGTTCACAGCGGGCAAAGTTCAGCTCGGCTGTGTCACCAAGGTATCCTCCGGCTCCGCCACGCTCGGGCTCTGCCGCTGCCTGTCTCGGCCCCTCGTGCCTCCTTGCCCAGCTCATACCTCTTCCTCTGCCCCCCACCTCACCGGCCGTCCCGCTCCTCCCCTCCGCTCCCAGCGAACCCCCCAGCTGAGCACATCTGTCTCCCCAAAACTGTGGCACTGAGGTGACGTTTGCAGGGCTCACTCTGATCGCTTTTACTTTTTGCTGTTGTTCGTGCCCCTGTAAAGTCCCCTTGTTTGGACCGGGAGCGGTTTGGGATCTGCGTGCAATCCTGTCCGCAGAGTTTGCAGGAGTCTGCGGGCTCTGGGCGCCGTGAGGCTCTGATTGTGGATGACAGCAGAAGGGTCACGACGAAGACTTGGAAAAGGACATCGCATGTCCACAGAGCTGGAAGTGCACGTCGGTGCCTCGCCGGGACCAAAGCCCTGCTGTCGCTGGCTGGCTTTTCCGCAACGGGCTTTGTGCTGAAGCAGCTCTCTTTTGCACCCCTCTGTCAGGTGCCTGCTTAGGTTATAAAAGCTGATCGGCTGCCAGGTAATGAGTTTTATTGTTCCAAGAAACACATAAACAAGCTCCCCTGGCTGACGGGGAGCGGATTTCTGTTTGAATTGTGATTAACAGGCAGGATTTTTTTTTTATCAGTAGCATGGCCAGGGCTGCCAAGGTTGTATTTTTCCACTGAACAAGCTCTGCTTTGCTTTGAAGGTGAAAGTTTGTTCCACTGTTTACTGCAGGTGTAAAAAGGCTCACATATTCAGAAACAGCCTTGCATGCTTTACAGGGAGAGCAGCAGTAGGTGCAATCCCACGGAGCAGCACAACCTGCCAAGGGACTTTCCATGGACAAAGGGGTTTTGCAGGATTTGCAGCATGGGACAGACTTTGGGGAGGAATATTCACTTTGAGGTTCAAACACACATTAGGAAAATAAGGGTTTCTAACTTCATTTCTTAGTGCCCAGGGATCTCTCCGCCTTTTAGCTGCTCCATTTTTTTTTTATCCCTTGGTGTCAGGTTGAAGCTTGGCGATGGCTGACGTGTAGTGCTGACGACAGGACTGCGTCAGAGGGATAGCTCTCACGGAAGAATTTCAGGCGCAGCAGTGCATCATCCCCGTCCTTCAAGGGCACCTTCTCCCAGGAGGAGAGTCCTGGATTTTAGCACCATTAATACTCCAGGTAACTCGCAGGATTTCAGCAGGAGTCTGTGGTGCTTTGCTTGTCTCCAGTTACGTGACAAGAGCACAGCTGCTTTACACTGAAAAAACGCCCCATCTATAAGCTTAGGACTGTAACTGTTGAAATGCCTTGATTTTACACAAGGAGCCATAACTTGCTGTATCTGCCCAAGCAAAATAATTTTTGATGGGGCAGAAGTAGGCTCTGACTCCCTGAATATCAGAGATGCAAGGACTGGTGGCTCCCTTCCGGACTGGGTATAGGACACCCGATGTCCTAGTCCTAGTGCTCCCCCAGCATCCATCTCCCTGTTACCAGTATTACTACCCTGCCTAGGAAAGCAAGCTTCCAGCTGCGTCTCTTCCACATCAGCTTCCCCCGGGAAGGGTATGTCACAGCAACACTGCTCCCCCCCATACACCTCCTGCCCCACACAGCCCACGGAGAAAGACGTGCAGTTCGGTCACACCACACAGCATTAACCCTGCACCGTTTGCTGCCCATCACCTTCACCCTGCAGCTCCTGCCCGTGAGCTGCCAGGAGTGCCGGGCTGTTAGAGCTTCCCTGCCTGACTTTTGATACACTACCTAAAACTCTTTTCATTGCCTCAACTGAAATGCCAGATAAAAGTCACTCCAGTGAGCATCTGCAGAGGGAGAAGAATTTATTTGGGTCTGGGTAAGAAAACAAGTGACTTGTTGGTTACCTGATCTCTCGTTATGCCCTGGTTTGTTTACAGAGATAGCCCAGCAAACCAAACACTTCACTCCAGGCATCAGAGGCAGTTTGAGTTGCAAAAAGCAATCAAGTGGGTGGGACAGAAAAAGAAAACACCTTGGCACAAACTCACAACCATTGGAGATCTGTTACCAACAGGTTAATTTTTAGACTTAACCTTTGAAGCATTAAAAGTAAACAAGCAATAAGGAAGCTTCTTCCTTCCCAGGAGGGACTATTTTCATTTTACTGTAGCCCTGTGCCCAAGTCTCAGCTGGTTCAAACTGTTACAGCACTGTGGCCATCACTGCAGCCAAATCCACCTTGCAGCTGAGAAGCCAGCCTTGGCTCTCTGCCACTGCATCTAATTAAATGGGGACAAAGAAAGGCTCAGGTTAAGAAGCAGCAGTAGTTGCTGGTCAATTATGTTGTTTAAACCCATTTTTCTATCTGGTTCGGTCAAGATCTGATGTCAGCAGTTGACAATTCAGACTTCTCTTATAGCTCTTCAGCTGGGAGCTTCCACATTAGTTTGGGGACTGTAAAATGCAAGATTTTAAAGAATGTATCATCCACTTCAATAGAAATATCATAATTTATTCTGTTTGTATAAAAAAGTTATAATCATGTAACAAAACTATGTCTTCAGAAGAAGAAATATATTATTTCACATCATAAATAAATCAGCAAACATACAACCCTTGGCAACTCAAAAAAAGCACTCGCCTGGTGCTTTCACGTCAGTGCTTGGGAAACAAGAAGAGCTGACATATATACACACACAGGATTACAGTACCAAAAAATACTGAGGTATTTTGTTTCTCTAGAAATGAAACTTTAGGTTTGTGAAGGCAAAAACCCCAATGCACTGACGTAAAAATAAATAAATAGGACTGTCATATAAAAGGGGACAGCATCAGTGTTGCCCAAAGTGTCCAGGAATGGGAATACTGGTGAGCATGCTACTAAACATGGAGCAGGCTTAGGACAGACAGAAGACAAGGAGAAACAGCTCAGGAAGAGACAGTGTCCTTTGATCTCTGTGTAGACATCCAGGTATTGGCTTTAAAAGTCAGCAGAAAAGTCAGTAACACCGAGTTCTCTGGTGAGCTCCTCTCCGTTTATGACACTGTTCCAGGATGCACGGATGGTTCCCCACAAAAACACTAGCGGCTGATGACACTGTGCCTGTAGTTATTGCACTTCTGAGACAGTAGTCCGAGTTCTGACCCTATTTTCACCCAGTTTTCAGCAGCTCGGGGAAGTGGTGATGGGGCTCTGAAGATAGCTTAGAGCACTGGACGAGGTATGAACAGGGATGGAGACTGGAAAGTTAAAGACCGTGGTGGTCGATGCTCCTCTGTCCAATACTGACATAGCAGGGCTACCAGCTTCTGCTGAGCAGTTGGGGGCAAGGACCTGCGACTCAAACTGAAGCAGCTGCCCCATGAAGCTGAAGTTCGGGGAGATGATGCTTCTTCTCTGCTTCACAAACTCAAAGGCTTCATCCAGTTTGACTCTGTTGGTCCTCATGAGATAGGCGAGGCAGATGGTCGCCGACCGGGAAATGCCAGCCTGGCAGTGCACAAATACCCTTCCTCCATCGTTTTTAACGGAGTCTGAAAGAGTTAAAATACACAGTTAGCAAACAAGTCCCACTGCTTCCCGAGGTGGGAAAGCACAGGCTGCTGCTGCTTTACATTTCTTTAATCCATCCCTTCCTCAGCCTAATAGGTGCACCCCGTGCTTCTGAGACAAAGAGAGCCTTTGTCCCGAGGGAACCAGCAGTCTAGCTATTTTCATTCTGGGCTCCAATTCCAATTATACTAATAGCTCCTCCAGGTCACTTTAGCAGTCTCGCCAGATTACTTTAACACCGATCCGCTTAAATTCCCTAGCTCTTTTCTGCAAGACCAATGCCTCTTGATTTCAAACAGCTTTGCGAAGCTAAGATTATTCCTTCGAGTAAAATAAAATTAAAGGGAGCGCTCCCCGCGTACATCTCCCCAACAGAATGAAATTCCCCCATCTCAAATGTAGGGTTTACTGGGGAAAATAACGCCCCAAAACCACTTCCCTGGGTACGTTACCCCAGAAGGAGAACAGACTCGTAAGGAGAACTCATTTACCTATGAAATCAATGGCCTCGTTAAACCAGGAGCTGATATCCGCCTTGTGGTTGTCCTCCACGGGGATGCTTTTATACTGGTAGTGCCCTTCAAAGTGGTTGGGGCAGTTGGCCGAGACGTTGATTAACGCCGTGATCCCCAAAGCATCCAGCATGTCCTTTCGGGAGGCATGGTAAGCGCTGCCCAAGTAGAGGAACGGCAGGATTTCCACGGGCCCACCCTAAAGGAGAAAGAGGGCGGAGAAGCGGTTGGCTTCGCTCGGCGGATCGCAAAGAGCCCGGCGAAGAAGCCCACCGCCCCGCTCGCCCCCCCCCCCCAGCTCACCTGGTCGTAGAGGGGGGTGCCGCAGGAGCTGCACCCCGAGTCGGCGCTGCCGGGCGCGCTGCTGGCGCTCAGGGGCAGGCTGAGGCCGGTGGGGGCGGCCGGCTTGGTGCAGAGCTCGGAGCAGGCGGACGAGAAAGCTTCGTAACCTCCTGCGGGGGGGGGGGGCAGAGGGAAGGAGAGGGGCGCCGGGTGAGCGCTGCGCGGCCGGCGCGGGGAGCGAGCGGGGCCCCGCGGGCGGCACCGCCGGGCCGGCTGCGCGCCGCTCCCGCCGCCCCTCCGGCGGGGAGGGGGGGTTCGGGGCGGCCCCGGGGCCGGGGCCGCTCACTCACCCTTGAGGAAGCAGATGCGGGCGCCGCGGGCCTCCCTGCAGAGGGTGCCGAGGGCCAGCAGCAGCGTGCTGTCGCGCTTGGGCAGCTCCAGGTCGGCGCTGCGCTCGTCCAGCAGCACCACGGTGTGGACCAGCCCCTGGCGCAGGCGGGCGCGGAGCTCCTCGTTGGGGACGACGTGCTCCAGGGCCAGGGCGCCCTTGGCGCGGCGGCGGACGATGGTGCTGAGGCGCACGTTGCAGGAGCCGCGGATGTGCGCCGCGTTGAAGGAGAAGAAGGAGCGGCAGTCGAGGACGAGGCACTGCGCGGCGCGCTCCTGCAGCAGCCCCCGCAGCGCCTCGCACTCCAGCGCGCACACCCGCAGGTTGACCATGGCGGCTGCGGCCGAGGGAAGGGAGAGGAGGAGGAGGAGGAGGAGGAGGCTGGAGAGAGGAGGAAGGCGCCGGAGGTGCCGGGGTGCCGCGGAATCGCAAGCGCCGCGCGCCCCAGTCCGGCCCCGCACGCCCGCGCCCGCCCTTATATAGGGCCGCGCCGCCGGGCCGGCGTTTTCTCAATGGGGCCGGGTCACGTGGGCGCCCGCGAAGACGTCACCTGGCGGCGCGCCAGCAGGGGCGCGCCCAGCCCCGCCGGCATGACGTCATGGGCCGCCGGAGCGCGCCCGCGGGGCCGCGCAGAGCCAGGGACACACAGCGACGGGTGGGCACGCACCCCCCCCCTCCCCCCGCAGATGCATCCGCGCGCACACAGACATACACATATACATACACGACACGCACACACGTCCACGTCCACGCTCACATACGCTCGCCTACTACACGCACGAGCTCATACACGTGTATACACGCGTATAGATGGACACACGCCTATGCACACACGAGCACTTGCCTACACACTTGGATCTACACACACACAGAAACACAGACGGGTGCCGGCATGCACACGCACGCTTGCCTACAGACACGCACATACATACATATATAAACACACACATCAGCATACCTATATATGCACACACACACGCGTGCATGCACATCCACATACACGTACGTACACAAACACAGAGATGCGCACCCATACGCACCCCCCCAGACATACACACACCGACAAACAGGCGCGCGCACACCCCCCTCGTACACACCTATCCGCCCCAACACACGTCCCCAGCCCTGCGCCCACCGCTCCCAGCACGGGTGCGTGGAGCTGGGCCACCTCGTCGCCGCCCATCCCCCATCCCTTAGGCTGGGGAAGCCTTGGTCTGTCCCCCCTCCAGCACTGGACGCTCCCCCGCTTCCCACAGAAACCAGAGCGTTGCTGGGGATGGCAGCTGCTGGAGCAGCAGTGCGGGGGGATGTGGAGCCTTGGGTGCAGGCATGCTTATTCTCCTAAAACATACGTATAAAGAGATGAGCATACACATACGTGTATTTGTATTCACGCATAGACATATATACATGTACAGACATACCTACACATAAATATTAATGTGTATACATATATATGTGTATATATTTATAATGTAAACATATTTGAGAGCCGTTCCTATCATGTTTTATGTGTAAGGAAAAAAATGTAGTAGATCTGCAGCCCACGCAAAGTTCATTTTCCCCACTGACAACACCCCCAGAAGTTGGGGCTGCCCAGTAACTGGCAGTGGAGTAGTGGGAGCTCTCTTTTTTTTTTCCCCCTTGGTAGTGCATCAGCACTTCCCAAAAGTTTTCTCTTCCCTGTGGGCGACCGCCTTCCATCAAGACACTCGGGTGTTTCTTACTCAGGGCTTCCAGTCAGTGTTGATTCCACTTCCCCTGCCTCCCCGTGATGCCTCCCTGGCTCCACCAGCTCCCGGCCACTCGCTGCCCCCAGCCACTGCTGCCCCCCAGCACCTCCTCCCGCTTCAGCCCTTTTCCCCCAGCCCTTTCCCAGCAATTCCTCTTCCCCCCGCGCTGTCCGCCCCAGCTGCGCTGCTCCTTCCTCACCCCTTTCAGCAGCTTTGTGTTTTCACTTCGCTTCTTCAGCTGCTCCTTTCGGAGGACACCTCTCCATCCACCCCCTCACACCAGGGCTCCTCTCCACCGTCCTGCCCCACCAGCCTCGTGGACTGCCTGCCCACCATCACTCTTCTTAAATTTTCCATCTTCTCCCCCACCAGTGTCCCTCAGTCTTTTACCAGCCCAGACCTTCTTCTGAACCCATCTGGCCGAGAGCTCTAGGGCTTTCCAGGCTCCCATGGGTGGCCGGGAGTCTGGGACGTGGGGAGGGGTACGGGCGGGTGAGTGCCAGCTCCAGCTCACCCACTTATCACGGGATTGTCTCTGCTCTGCGGAGCAGTGGGGTTTTTGCCAGAACTGCAGCCTCAAAGCGAATCTGTTTTTTCAACACATTCCTTAAAAATAAACATGGGATTGCACTTTTCATTCCATTTATTTATTGTTGTTCTTTCAACAGTGGGTTGGAAACAGATTGTGAGAGAAACACTCATACACTTCAGTGCTGGGAAATGACTCCGCTCAACCACACCATCACCCACTCTGTTACTGGGACCCCGCAGCCATCCACAGCGGATCGCTGGATGTGAATCACAGGGCCCACCGGTCGGGCGGGTGACACACGTCCCTCCGCACCTCGAGCGCATGGGAGGCGAGCAGGGAGCACGGGCCACACCGCAGGCAGCAGCGGACCCGCCTGCCCTCCTCTGATGGGCTCTGAGCCAACTCCTCACGAGACGTGATGTCACGGCCACACCATGCCATGGCCAAGCTCTGGTGACCTTGCATGTCATCCGTCAAACACCAACCTACACAGATTTTTCTAAGGAGCCGAACGGCAGGAATTATCAATGATCCATTGCTCGTCAGCTTTTTGCAGCAGAAACCGGTATAGCAGATGGCCACAAGACAGGACTTGATTCGTCACCTTTTCCTAAAGGAAATGTCATCCTTTGGATATGGACCTCAGACGCTGACCTTTCTGTAAGTCTATGTCCAGGAACCCCTTCACTTTCCTCCTTTGGAGTGCGATGCAGAAGTGATTTAAGGCACCGCTGGGCAGGAGCACAGAAGAGACAAGGACTCTGCTCAGCCTAAGCGGAGAAGTGCTGCGGGGTTAGGGGCTGGGAACATCCTTCTCCCAGGGGGCTTGATCAGGATGTCGAGCTCCTCCAACTAGCCCAAAGCCTTGTGCGTTCCAGGAGCAGGAGCGTGGGTTGAGAGGCTTCACTCGAACGCTTTAATGGAAAGCAGTATTTTCAATGGTGCTGTGCCACGTGCCTCGTTAGTGGGAACAGCCAGCCTTGGCTCACAGACACAGGTATCCCTGTGCCACGGACAGTCTTTTCTCTCGTTGTCCCAAACTCTTCTCAGTGTCCCACATGGAAAACAAAGCTAAAAGACCGAGATTTTTTTCCTCCAGTTTGGCAACCTCAATTTTTGCCGTGTTTAAAGAAATTGCTATGTCTGACATCTGCACCGCTAAATGAGAATGTGCTCTCAATGACAACCACCTTCCCAGCTGTGATGTTAACCAGCATCCTACGAACTTTAAATATGGGCCAGACACCATGGACCTTGGCTGCTCTGAGACAGTGCAGGGAAGACATCCAGCTGAGGCCTTTGCGCAAAGGGAATTTGCCTCCGCAACAATGATAATTGCTCTTCGATGGACTTATGTAATTATGAGACGTTTGAATCTGGTCTTGTTTACACCCAGTGCAAATCAGGAAGAAAAAAATTCATCACATGTGGCAGTGTGTACTTAATCACTTATAATCCTGGACTAGCTATTTCCTTACTTTACTCTATTTTTGTTTTCTTTTCTTAAATAAACCTGCCATAAGAATGAAAGAAAGGAAAATACAAAACAGGGCTGAAATGGCTTTTAGGAGCTCACTCAGACCTGAATGACTTTCTTAAGGGTTAGATTTCCTGTCTTAACAAAAGCCAGGAAATACAAAATTAACCCCTTCCTCCAAAACAATCCGTGTTTGCACTTGGGCCACAATGTCATTGTAAGGGTAATAATAGAAACAAGAGCATGAAGTGTGGGGGTGGGAGGTGATGCTTTGATTTGAGCAGATGGGACCCACTGCCGGCATTTGGCCCCCTTTTCCCCCGGGCTTTAACAGTTCCCACGTTGCTCTGCCAAAATACGTACAAGTTCATAACAAGAGGAGAGCCCCATGAGCGTGAGCCCTCACTCATGGCATTAGGGACTTCTTGGGAAAATTACTTCATGGCAATTTCACCACGTCGCAGCTGAGCATCTTGTCTTTGTCTCAGCGGGACCGGAGACCTGGCTGGCTTTCTCCAGAGGCTGCGGGTCTCCCAGTGCAACCTGGTTGATGTTTATCTCAGAGGGTAATAGAGGGCTGCAGACAGCTTCTGCCTTGAGTGACACTGATGCCAATTTGTTAGCAACTTGGTAACAAGTGTAGATAACCACTGGCCTGGAACTGGCCCATTGCACAAACCAGTTACCCAGTCATACTGGTTATTCAGGCGTTTTAATTAGTCATTCATGGCCAAAATCTGTCCTGAACCGTTCCAGCGAAGCTAGAATTACAGCACCATTGGACCTGACCTAAGCCTGGGTCTCACTGCCCTCACTGCAAGTTTTGTCTGAATAAAGATATGAAGGATCAAGCCTCAAAGCTTGAGCCACAGAACAAAAATGCATGTGGGAACATCTGGAAATGGTGCTGGATGCATTTCTTCAGCATGTGTAACATTTTCTCCGAATTCAGTTTCACAACCCAGCGTTTCCTTTTGTAAATATTTGGACAGGTTTTACAGAGACACAGATTCACAAGAAACAGAAAGAAAAAGAAAGGAAAGATGGGGGGGAGAGAGAGAAAGAAAAAGAAAGAAAGAAGGAGGGAAGGAAGGAAGGAAGGAAGGAAGGAAGGAAGGAAGGAAGGAAGGAAAGAAGGAAGGAAGGAAGGAAAAAAGAAAAAGAAAAGAAAGAAAAGAAAGAAGGTAGACAAAGAAAAGGATTCAGCAATGAAACGTTACAATAAACAGAACATAAACAATATAGAATTACTGATGACTCATACTATAATGAAAACATTACTTTTTATGCATTTAAATCCTGAGATTTAACCCTTTTGCCAGCGCTTGGCTGAGCTCAGACTGCCTCAGATTCTTCAAGTTGGAGTTGATGAGGTGGGGTAATGGGGAGGCAGAAGGTTTGGTCCCAACAGCATGAAAACCAGCTCTGGGCTGGGGTCTCACTCCCAGAGGGACAGGCTGGAAAAACCGGTACAGCCTTATTTCTGTGTGCCACATCCAATGTGTAACTATTTCTTGCTGAGTGGAAAAGAGTTGGCGGAGCGGCTCGGGTATTTCGACTGAGGACACATCCTGGATACAGAGGTACACTGAGGAATAAGGAAAGCCCCTTTCTCCCAGCCCTGCCTAAGGAATTCTCAACTCACTGTTCACCTGCCCGCCCCGCACTGCTCGCTGCCTCCGGCTCCCAGGGCTCTGGGCAGAGGTGGGGGGACGCGGGCGCTGGCAGCAGTGGGTGCCTTTCCTGCACACGCGTGGACCGTAATGGTCACTCCCTGGACTCCAGGCTCCTCACCGCGAGCCTTTCTCTGCCGTATTTTTAATGCAGGGCCATGAGCTCCCCGTCGCTTCGTGATGCCGCGGGCAGCATGCCACGCGCTGCCAGCTCCAAGAAGTGACAGCCCCCGGAGCCAGCCCCGCGCTGCAGCTGGGGGCTCGCCTTCAGCTCTGGGGGCTTGCCTTCAGCTCTGCATCTGCCGCTCGGTTACACGACCCAAGGCGCCCAGACAGCACGCCTGGCACCGTATGACCCCATACGTGTGTGTGTGCCTGTCACAGGGCCCGACACACGGCATCTCATGGCCTGAAACGCAAGACACTTGCGAAGTCTGCAGCGTGGACAGTCCCCCGTCATAATTTTGCAAGTGGCTCCATGTCTGCTTGAGCAGCTAATGCAAGTCAGGAGTTCTGCTTTCTCTTCCAGTGACTCACCGAGCTGCCTCGGGCAAGTTGCTTAGTGCTGCGTTTTAACATGATTACAGGCATTAGACAGCCAGTCTGGGATACCATGGATTTGATATTCAAAATCATTAAATACCTGCCTCCAATGGAAAATCTCTGGGAATTAGTGGCACTGATACAGTTCACAGCACTGGGATCAGCTTAGCAGGGCAAATGGTTTAGGCAATTTAATCTTACATTTAATTGCCTCTATTAATCTGCTATGAATCATGCCATGCGCTAGGCATAAGGGTATTTATTCAATAAAATCACTGTATTTGTAAAGTTCTCATATTTCAAGATGAAAGGTATTAGATATATAATAAAATATACTTATGGGAAATTATTCTTCCTACTGCTCGAATGTGTATTTTCTCAATAACATCCTCTAATGGCTAGTATGGTAAGGCAAGGCTTCCGTGGGAGGAGGGTGAACTTGAATAGAAAACAAATGACGTACCTTGCACCAAGAAGGAGGGAGAGGCGTGCTCTCCTATCCAGAAACATGAGAGCTGGGTTTATTGCTAGTCATGTGATGTCAGTGTTTTGTGGGCGCAGTGACTATGTGTGAGCTTCATATTCCCAGAACCATCCGCTCTCATAAAGATTGAGATAAGAGCTGCTGAGGTACTGCCATTTGTATGTTGTTCTGCTGTTTTCCTTATCTTTAAAGGGACATGAAGGCTTCATAAATGTACATGGCATACAGTAACCAACAGAAGGGCAGAGGGGCTGATTTTGAGCCTGGAATTACTCTGGCTTGTGCCTATTAGGATGGAGCAGAGCTGGAAGGGTCACAGCTGGAATCTGACATCTTGTTACCTGTCCTGGAGGCAGCACAAACCTGTTCTCCATTAGCTATAGCTACATCTCTTCCCACCAGCTTGTCGGCGCAAGGGACTGTAAAGCCAGTGCAACCAGCTACAGTGGGAAAGAATTTTGTGCTCAGAGTCCCCGCACATACTAACTGCTCCCAACTCAAGAATAACTTTGCGTGGATGTAGGCAGCTTGGACTTCTCTAGGACTGTCAGGGCTGAAAGCTGCAGAGATGACAGAGAGGTACTTCTGCGTCCTCCTGAAGTCCCGTGCTAAGTGCAGGAATTAAGGACCAGAAGGCAGGCTCTCCCGGTGTACTCACGCTGCTCATCTGCACCATTCTTACCATCCTCCAGGTCTAAATGAGTCTCACCATCTGATGGCATTGAAAGGGGTTATTTGCTGAGGGGACGGAAGGAGAGGATGTAACAGCAAAAGCAATTGTAAACTGTCTGAAATAATGTGAGGTTTCTGTTATCAAAAGGCACGATTCCCACATTCTTGGCCTATGGAGTAACTCAGTGTGGAGACCCAAGAGTGACACTTCATAAGAGGATGTACTAAAATAAAGAAACTTGTAAGGGAAACAAAGCACAAAGAAATTCCAGTGGATATTGCATTGCACATGCTCCATCTGAGTCCCTTTTTAATTCATGCATCTTTTTCTGTGCTTTCTTAGTAGGAGCTTCCAAGGCGTTTATAGCCAATCTTTGTATTTCATTTGTAACTGTTAAAAAATACCCCCATATTAGTAAATACAGAACTGCTTATTCATTTTCTGCTATGCAGTTTGTTAAAATATTTGCAATATGACATGATTCTCTCATGTGATAGAGTGAGGTGATGTTTGTGTGTAATAGCGGTTAGTGAAAACACAGTATTAGTCATAGGAGAGAATAACACTTGACTGTTTTGAATATGAAAACCTTTAGGCTGTGGAAAAAGCCAAACTTTGGCCCACTGTGTTGTTTTCAGAAGTATATGAGACCATACGGGGCAGAGTGACTCACAGTGTAGTGTCCTCTGAACGTCACCTTGAGTGGGACAGGGCACAGTATCCAGGAGAGGGATCTAACGACCCACTTCTTTGTCCATGAAATGCCTTGTCATGGCCACCCGTGACTTGCTCGCGTTGCTCATGCCCCATTTGACTCAATAAAATTCAGTGTTGAGCTGATCTCATTGCCTTGCTGTGAAACCTTCAGGTGAGTCTAGCAAGCGTTGGTGCTGTCCTCCGAAGCGTTGGACAAACTGTTTCTTGATGGGGATGAATGCGGAGTGAAGTCATACAGCAGCATTGGCTCAAGCGAATTTGCCCAAACATGGGATGTTTCTCCCGGGGGTGGCCACACGCGTGGCCAGACGCCCTGTGGCTCTTGGAGCCCATCGCAAGCTGTGATTTCACCTCGGCCGCCGCACAAAATGCTGAGCTCTGTTTAGATAGAGGCCCAGCCAAAGGGACGCTCGCATGAATACACTTCTTAGAGAGTATTTTTTTACAGCTGCTGTAGTGTAAAAAACTCCCTTCCCAGTAAAGGCAGAAGGCATCCCATTAAAGCAGCAGGCTGTGGGGAGCCCTAAGACGGAAGGGGTTGAAAACTGGGGGAGACTTTCCTTAGAACGTGGCAGCTCCTGGATGGCACGAGCAGCCGGACAGCCCCACGATGGTCACAGCTTCGCGTGGACGGGGACCCCGCTGAGCCCTGACTCGGGGCAGCAGGCGGGAACCCCCGGGTCTGGTGAGGGGCTGCACTGGGAGCGATAGGGGGAAGACAGAGATGCTCTCTGATTTTAAAACTGATCTGATTACCGCAAGGTTATGCTGAGAAGCACAGTGTTGCAGACGGAAAGTGGGGACAAGAGTCCAGGTGTTTTCCCAAGGCCTGCCATGAAGATTTCTTTATGTTCTTATATATCTTATGGCCATCTCTGAGAACAGACAGCTCTCGCATGTAATCAGGTAAATCAATAATTAACCCCACCCCCCAGTTAATTGATTGAGCCACTCACAACCATAATCAGGCTTCCGAGAAAACAAATTCGAATTTAATAACTAAATAAAAGAAGGGACTTCTTTTAAACAAGCAAAAATAAGATCGTTATACTTGAACACAGCCCCTCACTTGAACACCCAGAATTTCAAAAACATGAAATGTGAGCCAAGGGCTGAATTTCACAGGCTGGGCTCTGATCAATTTAATAATTCAAGTTATCTTTTCCTCTCTTTTTCATCGCTGTCTGGTTCAGGTTTAGCTCACATGCCAGGTCCACTGGTGGCGTATGTCATATCAGTCAGCAATCACTTTGCTTTCCTTACTGCGTTGGTTTTTTTTTTTTCTTGAAAAAGAGGAACAAGAAGTGAAATTAGCTAAAGGAATCGGACACATTCTCAAATGGTAAATACAAGAGGAGCATGAATCATCCTCTTATAGAAATGACGAGAAAGGATGGAAAAGGTAGCGGTTTGGGAGAAGCAAGTTATGTTCTACATGGCTGATTCAGCTCTCTGGACTGAAAATGAATCATCAGAATATTTAAATCATATTACCAGTATTAACACACACAAAACCCCCAAGCTCAGGAAGCCTTTGTTATGAAACAAATTCGATAATGGGTGACAAAAGAACAAAGGGACAGCTTCTAAAAACCCTGTACCCGCTCAGCTCTGCTGCATGTCCCAGCCTGCAGAACCCTCAGAGAATTGGAGTTTGCTGCAATTGCAATTGCAATGCCCTAGCCACAGCAGAGCACTGCAGAGCCTCACAACCCCAAATCCTTCAGAAACCAAAAGGCAGACTCTCCTTTACCTTCTAGAGCTTTTACACTTCAGCAGTGACATGAAGTTTTTGAAGCAAAGGAATTACCTACTGAAGAGTACACATCAAAGTGCTCATTACTCCTGAGTAGCATACCCTTAGCTGGTGATACAGACGTCGTGCTGGAGACCCGAGTAGGAGGTTTGACACTGGAAGCACGACTTCTCTTATCTAATTGTACCTGAGCCCAAGTTACAGCGTTAATGAAGCTGTAACACATCAGATTTCAGGCAGACTCTAGGTGGAGATAACAGAAAGGTTAAAGAATGGATTTTAAGTCCCCTTATTTTCCTTCCACCATTCTGTCTCAGCTTAGCTCAGCTGGGACAAAAAAGTGACCCATGTATCCAGGGATGTTTTCCTTCATATAGGAAAGGCAGTCAGCTCTAGGATATAGCACAGCAGAGGCAGGAAACAAACCAAAAACCTCTTTTACATAATGAGTTGCAAAGGTTTTATAGTGAAGTATCTTGTTCCTATAAAGCACATCTGTATATTCCATACAAGCTTTGTCACATTAAGAGCTCTCAATACCAAAAGAAATGTGTCTGTTCAATAGCTGGAATCCTCACAGGGATCAAAATGCGGTAGAAATCCATCTCCAACTAATTTTTTTGGTGTGTTTTTTAGTCTAAATATTTTAGCTTCCTTCTCAAGTCTCCAATTTAGTCTTTCAGCTCTAAGGAACGAAAGCTTTCATTCTCCACCAGCAAGCAAGAATCATAATGAAGATTAGCCAAAATCCTGACAAGCTATTTTTAACGAAAGCTTTTTAATAAAAGAATGTATATTCCTGAAGTAAACATGGACAGGAAAGGCAGAAAGGGAGAGTGACAGGCAGGGAGACAAACGCTTCTTTGCAAAGAAGCCTTTGAAACATCTGGAACGTTGCAGCGAAAGGTTATTTACCAGGAACGTCAGCCAGTCCCAGCACAGATGGTTCCCATTAGTGTAAGATCAAGAGACTAGCAAGGCTAAAAATACGTGTTTGCTTTTTTAGAAACTGGACTTTGTTTTCTGTACTTTAAAAATAATAATCATTCTTACGCAATTTCTGTAACTTAGAAATATTTCCTTGGAATATTGTTTGGCATGCTGGTTGGGTTGCAGGCTCTGTGCCATTGCTATTACTCACAACCTTTCCCCCTGAGGACTTTGTGATGTATCTTTTACTTAGAAATAGAAGGATGGCACATTATGCTGAAACCGATGACTTTTGTTTATGAAGTGTCAGTAACAAAATACCTGAATTACTGCTGTGGGTCAGTCTCTTGCCCAGCGTAAATGTGTGCAGCTCACCTGGATTCCATCAGAGTACTGTACAAAGCCATCAGGGGACTGCGGGGACCACAGAGCCATTTCCCCAGCACCAGACCAGCAGCATGTACAATGCCAAGCAGTGCACCTGGGGAAGGTTGGGAGCGGAGTGCTTGTAGTTTTCCTGGTAAATCTATTTGGGAATAGTGGATTACCATCAATGGAAAAATTTGATTTACACCAGGCAGGAGTCTGGCTCAGGGAGAAGGAGAGCAGGCAACTATGTGAACAGATTGTCGCCTCTGTAACTCTAAGTGGAGAAGAGAGGTTCTGATTTCTACTGGCATTGCCTACGAGGCACATGGTCATCTACCCAGAAATACACCAGCCTTGGAGGCATTTGGGACTTAAGAAAAGCAGATCTAGCATTACCCGTCATAACAAATTTTATGTTGAAAGCCCTGATGGTCAGCCAGCGGTCTCCAGCTTTGTCCAGAGCACCGGGAGAGAAAAATGTCATTCCATAGGGAAAGGTTCAACGGTTCTCATTGACACCTAGGGTTTTGCAGCTTCGGTTCAGACTTTGAAACCAAGTCTGTCTTCTCCTTGTTAGGGTAAAGGTGGCACCTGTCATCTCTGAACCTAATGCATGGTATGGCAAGAAGCGTGGCTCAGGGGTGGATGGTAGAGGTACCGTGAGCCACAATAATAATGTGGGAAGTACAAGCAGAGAAATGTTGCCTCGACTGCACCTATTTGAAGGTCCTATGCATGTTCCTCACTGCTGACTTAGCTCTGCTATTGAGGGCATGCAGCTTACTGAAGAAACATGTTCGTGGTCTGCAAAGCAGTGGAGGTGGCCTCCGGGTGGCCTCCATGTCCACTCCTCACCCTCCTCTCTCCCCCTCATACCTCTGTGCTGAGTGACCCACTAGTATGTGGAATTGAGGTGCCTGAATCTATAGGCAATGGAGGTGGAAAAGCCCAAGCAACACTGCAATTCCCTAAGCTATGAACAGCAGTAATGCATGATTTTGGGTTTGATCACAATCCCTTCTCTCTGTAGAAGCTCAAAGTGAGCACATCTGGGACAACAGTAGCTGCTAGGAGTTTCCTAACTGCTGACTTCCCCCTGGGGTGGAAATGTAAGGAAAATTATTCCAGCCAACCATGTTACTTCTTAAAGAAAACTTCAGTATTTACTGTCACAGAGGGAAACCTCACTGAATAGATGGGTTTGATTTCCTTCTACACACTTTTCTTTTCTTGTCAATGTATTGCCTTTCCACTGGTAAAATACGTTTCTGCTTTGCTTTCTCAGCATGGGTTTAGCCATGGGAAGAGAAGGGAAGGGAAGGGGAAATGTGATTGTGATCTAATGAACAATTCTTAACTAAAAGATTTGAGCTCTCAGTGGAAATACTGAAGAAAATTGTTCACATCTCTCCTATGGACCCCAACTGAAAAACAGATTTTGGAAGAATGCATTTGATAAAATGCTTCCTGCTGTCATTGGTCTTCCAGTGGTAACCAATCCTAAGCAGAAAAAAAGCAACAGGAATGAGTTCAGCTTACTGGAACTGGCTACTAAAGCCAACATTTTTGGTTGGGAAAGAGAATTCGGGAGGGCGCCTAGGCATGCAGCACCAGCAGAGCCCTGGCTTGCCGGCTGTACTGTGTCCTGTCCACAACTGGCAGCAGACCCCGGACACCTCGACTGTGACCTGATGGCTCAGAAACTTTCTCCAATAAGCCAGCAACTTTCAGAGTCTGCACACTGTGGGCAGCTCACAAAGCATCACCTGCCAATGGCATTTTTCTCTGAGTTAGAGTATCGTCAGGGACCCGGACAAACACATGAGCCAATAAAACACAGTCATTGCCCCAAAGACCTTGACATTTAAGCCAGGGTATTTAAGCAAGGTAGTGTGACAATCAGCAAGAAAGCTAATCAGATGATTAGATGAGTGCACTCTGTCAGTTAGTTTTGAATCATTTCCTTTTTTTTCATTTGTTTTTTACGGTCAGTACTGACAGAAGAAATAATGTTTCAAAGGGGAAATATGTGATCAGTATTTCTCTCATTGAAACTTTCATATGTGGAAGATGATTTGTCAGAGAGGCTAGCTGCTCGGGGAAATGCTGTTCAGATCTATGTGCTCCTCCTGGACGGGTGATCTACAAAAATGAGTTTGTGGGTCTTTATTAGTCTTTTTTTTCTGAGCAGGATAGTAGAAAAAGCACCTGCCGGTGTCCTTCTGTCAGTGAAGAAACCTAGTTCCACTAGGCTGCAATGAAAGCAGGGAACTCTCTTGTCTCCCTAAGAAAAACCAGAGGCAGCCTTAGCAGGCAGAGCAGGGGAAATCTGCCACTGCCCATGCTGAACCTCCTGTACAGAGAAAGCATTTGAGCGTGGAGGGATGATTTACGGCACCTCTCAACAGCATCAGATTCACCACAGGAAAAAAACAGAAGCAGACGCAAAAAACCTGAAAGTCAGAGCTAGCAGCAGAGTGGTGCAGAATGAGTAAATAACACCCCCCTCCCCTCTCCGAAGTATTCAGTGACAAATTCCAAGTCCTCTCACACACAGAGCTATTTCTTTTTGAACGCAACACTAACCGTTTCTTGAAATAACATCAACCCTCCTCCCTCAGCCCCCATCCAGGCTATGCACGGTTCAGCAGGACTGTCAGCTTGGCAAGTGGGTGACCTTCTGTGTAATGTATAATTCAAGTATCCAATACACAAATGATGGCAGCAGAGTCAGAGAACATGCAAATCATGTCCCACATCCTGCTGTTAGTCATCCTCTTGGGGGAACTCACCCCTACAAAGCCAGTATCCCAGAACACACTGTATGTTTGCTAATCCTCACTTTCTAAATGTTTCAACAGCAGCAGAAATCTCACAGCTCTTCTCTTGAAAATCACTGTAACCTAAAACTGTGGAGTAAAATACTTCGTTCTCTCCCTAAAAATAGCAAATGAATTATCCATATTTCATTTTACTGCTGCATAACAATTCGAGGTATTACTTTAAAATATGTTACACAGAATCTTTCATCAAAGGGGATCAAAGCACTTTGCATATTAATTAAATCTCAAAATAAGACTCTGCGCTAAGCTTTATTATATGAGATAGTGAGTTTTAGGGATTCGTATGGGTGAGAGGAAATGAGGACACCTTGTGATTTGCTGCCTGTGACTTGCTACGTAACCTTGTAGAAGCCCTTCAGATTCTCTGTGCCTCGGTTTCTCTGTCTGTAGGAGAAAGATATATTTAACTTTGTTTTCAAAGGCTGAAAAAAAAATCCTCTGGCAAAAGTGATGCCTGATAGTTTATGTGGCAATTACAGTGCCAGGGTGTTATACGTAGGTAGAGAGAGAGATGAGCTGACAGACGTATCCAGTGGAGTCCTAAAGCTGCTCTGTCTGCCAGGCAATTTCCCACTGCGGGAAAGGGCTACCTTAGAGGTGCCACCAGCACTCCTTCCCCCTTCCTCTTTCAAATGCTCCTGAAAGCAGAACAGAGGGCTCTGCCCCAGGCCACCTAAGCAGCACTCATTATCACAGCCCGGAGCATCTCACAGGCTTGGGAACCTGCCACTTTCACTGTGACTTTCTAAGATACCATCCACTGTTTCTATTTAACAGTTCAGTGCAGTCTAAGGATGAGATCGTCAAGGTTTTCAGGGGCTATCAACAGGAATTAGGTAAGAAAGCTCCTTTAAAATTTCACTTGAGAGTGATCTACTAATCCAGGCTTCTACCAGCACTGCCCTGCTTGTGCTCTATGCGCTCGAGAAACGTTCTTCCCTTCTACGAGAGACCGGAGGGGCAAGTCCTGCTCGTTCCTTAGTGTAGCTAGGACAAAGCAATTCATGAGGAGTGGATCTAGAATCAATCTCTATCATTAATGTCATGAAAAGTCATCCCATTTTACAACACTGATTAACAGTGGCTTATGAAAAAAAGAATCAATACTAAATGTCTTGAACAAAGGTTACCTTCATTTTTACATTATTTAAACAAGTCAAGTAGAATGATAAATGCGCTTACGACTAAACCTGAACAGCTCGATGTCACAAGACCAATGATAAAATTATGAAAATCAGCAACAGAAAATCAGCACGAGAGGCAGAGAGGATGGGCCAAGCAGCATTTGTTTCTTCGTTATCAAGTATGTGAAGAATAAACCAAAACAAACATTCAGTCCAACCTCAGGTGAGTACATGATTAGACTGGAGTGCACAGAAGTATATTCTCATCCCAAATTAGGGCAAATACCAACTTCCGTTTGCTTTTTAGCACGTGAAGAAATATTTTTGAGTGATACCTGAGTGAACTGAGATGAGTTGAATTTTGTTTGCTCTCACACACCAGGGTTATAGGTCCATGTGTTGGGTGGGGGGAGGTCTGTCCTGCTACTGCCTAAAGCCTATTTATCTTGTTTAATGACTTACTGGAATTAAACTTGGTGTCCCCTGCAACAGCAAAGAAGGAATTCCTGTAGGCATGCCAGTGCACTGAGGTGCTTTTTGTTCTTCTCTTAGAAACCAGAATGGCCCATATAGCACCTGGGATGAAAGGGAATGCAGCTAGTCCCATTTTACTGGGGAGAAACGGAGTCAGTGGAAGCTGAATGGCTGTGGAGGAGAGCAGCGGTCTGGGGTGAGACCAGCCTTTTTGCAACCAAACCAGTGCTCCCCCGCAGGGCTGCCCTTCCTCTTTTTCTACCTGAAGCAGCGTGGCATTGCCAGCAACAAGGCCAACAGAAAAGCCACAAATGTCGCTGTGGCCTTGCTTCAGTTACGTTTGACAATTGGCAGAAAGCCACTTCCCCAGACAACGGTTGTGCACAGTTTGGGGCAGGCGCTTTCTGCAGTCTTCGTGAAGAATCCCTTGGTAACGTGCTCTTGCAGAGTCCCAGTCCCTACTGGAAACAAAGGAGATATATTCAGTGACCCCATCTATTACTAGCATGATGTGACAGGGACCTCTCCCCTCTTGTCTCATCCTCATGCAAACAAGGCGCAACATGACGGGCAAAACTAAAAGCCTTCAGGCTTCTGGGTTGCCACTGCCACCACTGTCAGCACTTGACAGAGCTGTTCTGAGATTTGGCTTGCTAATGTCTGAGGAGTTGAGATGAGAACGATTATGGAAATCAGAGACAAAAGTCTGGGACAAATGCTCCTGGATTGCTTCTTATGGTGCATGTTCTCATCTGCAGTCCTTTGTAATTGCAAAAAATGGTGCCTTGCAGATACCTTGAAGAGACTGGAGACAGACATATGCACCTCATCATCAGGAAGTCTGTCTTGATAGTCAGCCAAGATCCAAGGGGAGCATGCATTATTTATTATTATCATCATCGCCGCCACTAACCTAATTTCCCTAGAGATTTGACTCCAGTATAAATGCATGAAGCCATATCCTGGGGTTGTTATGCCATTTTTGTTAACCATACTGCCATACAAAACCCTCTCAGTCTTCTCTGGGAACTTTCTGCATAAGGAATGGGTTACACATTAACTAAAGTCCTCTGGACACTGCTCCGTCTATTTTATTGTAAGCTGCACTTGAAAACCATATGATAGGAAAGCAAGAAACTGAATGTACTGTGAAATGTCTGTGTAGACTGACTGACTACCTGGCTCCCCGCAGACATCAACTTTATTGGAGAAAAACAGAACAGCAGAAAATCAATAGCAACAAGCAAAAATTGTTTATTGTGCCAACACTGAATTACGAACCCTGAGCTTTTTGCATATTGCATGTGCAGGAACATGATGTCAACACCACTGTGCTGCAACAGGAAGCAAAAGATAAGACTTGGTGAACCATCAGCTCTTCCTGAGCACTGGCCCGTCACTATGTTTTTGTTTATGTTATGCTTTATGAAGTAGAGGTTACCAATACAAACAATCTTTTTGGCAACTTCAGCCTTTTCACAAACTGTTTTAAACTACTGCCAATACATCTTTTATTTCTAAATACTTGATTAATTTTTAGCAAGAGGCATGTACATAAATGCTACACCATCTGCAGTTTGTAGTGTACGGTCACAAGGTAGAAGTTCCATCCCTTGACTAGATGACAAAGAGAAATAGATCAGAAAATGAAAAATGATGTGCTAGTCATAATGAGTAGGCATTTCAGAATATATTTCGGGAGAAGTTATTTGTCCTAAAGATTTGTACGCCTTCTTTATAATTGTCAGATGACTATGCAAATATTAGCAGTGACACGACAACAAATGACATTAGCCCCCATATGGAAATGGAGCAAAATCTAAATTTACGAACTTCATTTTCATTATTCATCTAAACCTAATCACAAACACTGGGAAATATCACTGTAAAATCCAGTGAGTTCTTGTTTTTTCTTTTTTTCTGAACTGAAAATCAGGGGGCTGTTTCCTTATTCTGACAGCATACTGAATTTAGCACACACCGCTCATGGTATTCTCTCATCCATGGCAGCTGAACTGAAACGTCTGAGTTTCTGGGGCACTGATGCTTGACAGCACAGAGAGCGATGCCCCATTAGGAGCATGGCGAGATATTCTGCACTGCTCACTGAAAGGAAAAGAAGCCGGCACAATGGAGCCACTGATTAAGGAGAACAATCATGGAGGATTTCCTATTATGCCAAGCTTCAGAGGGAAACAGTAAGCAACGTAAAGGAAATGAGTGCATATGCTCAAAATGAAAAGGTCAGCCAGCCACAAATTTTCGGCTTTGATATACACGTAACATTTTAACTCCCTTTTTTATCACAAATTATAGCTTCCCAAGGTCTTCAGGAAGTTGACAGAGAGATTGTAAGGTTATTGGGTGGTGTGAGAACGGAACTAACTATGATTTACAAACTTGTCATTGCAGCACATCCACTTTTGTGTAATGAAGAACAAAGCAACCACCCTAACACCATCCCTTTTGCATCTTCATCATAGAGTTTTAAATAACAGCTCCTGTCAGTATCAGAAAGATTCAGACACCACCACCACCACTACCCCCAAATACCCTGCAAAGCTAGCTTAACAGAATACAACATGGACAGGCAAAAGCTGGTACTCTCCTGTGAATTGCAGACTATGTTGCAACTCTACACAGATTCTGCCAGATGCTCATTCACACTGACACCACTTGAAGTTAAATAGCAGTGACTGTAAATACAGCAATATCTTTGATGCAAAATATTGTTGCATTGGAAAAAAAATATGTACAGGACTCCTGGGGTCCATTCACAATAATTCTATTGCCTCCCTATCACAACTTAATCTCCCCCAACCTTAATTCCGTTGTTTATAAAATAGAAATAATAGCATCTAGCTTTCTGTCATGGGCCATCGTGAGAACTGGTGAATCTTCACTGAGTGTCTGAAAGATCACAAAATTAGTGTTGCCCGAACAAAAGGACTATTTCTACTAATGCAATGGTACCACTGGGATTCATATTTTAGTTATGTCTCAGCCTCCTCAGCTTTCACACAGATCTGAAAAACAACTGTAAACTATTTGTGTTGGGTGAAAACAGATGCTGAACATGTTACGATGCAGGTGTAAAGGGAGTTTTATGTTGTTTTAGCTAGGGAAGCACACAGCACACAAAGAGTGAAACCATGGCACTACTGAAGTTAATGGGAATACTCATCGCATGTAATACAAAACAGCTCCTTGTACAGCACCTATTGTATCTCACAGAGCCTCACTGAGACATAACTAAAATACAAAATCAAAAAGAATTCCAAATACTACCTCAGGACTAGACTGGTAGGACAAAATTTCAGTCTGTGTTACTTGAATATATAATGAAAAATCCATTAGTGACTCACTTTTTCTAAGGATAGAAGGCAGCATACCTTATGAGTCAGCTTTCTGCTGAGAAAAAAGTCCTACCTTCAATGGACCGGGAGATATACCATTGAAAAGCGTGTAATTATCAGCCATTACAATGTGGGACAGAGTAGCGAATAGGCGATGAAAAGAGCAAAAATATATGAAGGACTTAGCTCATGGAGGAACTCTCAGCATCATAAGGCTGACCTTTAAACTCAGTGAGAAATTAGAGTTGAATCAATTCATCACCTGTCTGGGAAGTTTACTGCAGACTTCTCGAAGTCAAAGCACACATTAACTCTGTAGCTGCAATACTAACAAGAGTTGGGTTAAAATAGGTAGGACTATTCAAGTCAGCGACATGGAGAGTGGGACTGAGTGCACCATCAGCAAATTTGCTGACAACACCAAGCTGTGTGGTGCGGTCGACATGCTGGAGGGACGGGATGCCATCCAGAGGGACTTTGACAGGCTTGAGAGGTGGGCCCCTGTGAACCTCATGAAGTTCAACAAGGCCAAGTGCAAGGTCCTGCACGTGGGTCGGGGCAATCCCAAGCACAAATAGAGGCTGAGCGGCGAGTGGATTGAGAGCAGCCCTGTGGAGAAGGACTTGGGGGCATTAGCAGATGAAAAAATGAATGTGAGCCAGCAACGTGCGCTCGCAGCCCAGAAAGCCGACTGTACCCTGGGCTGCATCAAAACAAGTGTAACCAGCAGGTCGAGGGAGGGGAGGTGATTCTGCCCCTCTACTCCGCTCTCGTAACACCCCAGTTGGAGTACTGCGTTCAGCTCTGGGGCCCCAGCATAAGAAGGACAGGGACCTGCCTGAGCAGGTCCAGAGGAGGGCCACAAAGATAACCAGGGGCTGGAGCACCTCTCCTATGAGGACAGGCTGAAGACAGTTGGGGTTGTTCAGCCTGGAGAAGAGAAGGCTCTGGGGAGACCTTACAGCAGCCTGCCAGTACCTAAAGGGGGCCTAGGAAAGATGGGGAGGGACTCTTTATCAGGGAGTGTAGCGAGAGGATGAGGGGTAATGGTTTTAAACAAGGGTAGATTTAAATTAGATATAAGGAAGAACTTCTTCACTGTGAGGGTGGTGAGACACTGGAACAGGTTGCCCAGGGAGGCTGTGGCTGCCCCATCCCTGGCAGTGTTCAAGGCCAGGTTGGACGGGGCTTGGAGCAACCTGGTCTGGTGGAAGGTGTCCCTGACCATGGCAGGGGGGTTGGAACTAGATGAGCTTTAAGGTCCCCTCCGACCCAAACCATTCTATGATTCTATGACTGGTTGCCACAGATAGATGTCTGAATCAATTAGAAAAGGGAAAAATGAGACAAAGGTAAATAAACTAAATGTACTGAGAATTATCAAATTAGGATGACTGTAATGGATGAGAAAACTTTTGTACAGTGCTTCAGTCAGATAATATCTACAGATAAATGAACACAATCATATATAAGAAGAAACACGCTGAATACTGAGAAGAAGTGATATGGGCTCTGAAACGATTTGAGGAAAGTTACTTGCATCTGTCTGAACAGAATTACATAGAGTAAATAAAGGGTGTCTCTCTTCTGTGAGCTCTGGGCTAGCAAGGTAGATTTTTCTTTTCATCTCTCATTTCAGCTCCTAAGTTTTTAGTCTAGCAAAACTCCCACTGGAGTCAATTATATCTTCCTTCTGACTTTAAACAACATATCTAATGCAAGACAAATCTTTTCTAGTTTGTAGACTTTTTCATACCTTTTGGATCTCTGCAGTCATCTGCAGTAGTCACACTATGCTGTATCTGCTAGCAATATACACACACATGAGTCACAGCACTCTAGAAATAAGACAGCTAAGGAGGTCAACATTTTGGAGGTTGGCATTCTTCTCTCTCATATTAGTTTTACACTAGATTAATTAATTCCATTGTCTTCAGTAAACTTCAGCATGATTTTTGTGGGGGTGAGTCAGAGAATTTGGCCCTCTACCTGGAATAATATTATCTGTGGCTTTGGATAGACACAATTCAACTGCACTGCTTTTTCATGCTTCCACTCCTCCTTATTGCTCTTGCCTAGGATATGCTGCCTACACGAGGCCATTAGGAGAGGGCACGCAGAGTTAGGCCACTTAGCAGCAGGACTTTTTCTCATGCTTTGGATAAGCTAAATGAGTTTATTAGCTACGTCACTGATGACCCATAAATCTTACTAAAACTGATTGACTCCCAGGGAGAGAATGCTTCACTGAAATTCACTACTTCCCCCTTATCTGGCTCCCCCTCAGAATTTACTGTCAGTGGCAAGAGGCTCAATCACTTTCGCAATTGACAGCAAAAGGCAACAGCAAACTTTCTCCAGGCATTGCTGCTGGGAAGAAATCTTCAGTTCCAGGGGTTTCACATTTAGATTCACTACCTGTTTTGACCTATTGCCCTCTCTGGGGGAACAACATCTATCTTACCCCATTTCCTTGCCCTGCCTCAAAGACAGAGGGGACATGGGAACGCAACATCACTTACGTGAACTTTACATGGCCTCATTGGTACAACAGGACGCAAGAGAAGAGGTTCCTCATTTACATAAAGCTCCAATCATGAGTCATCTCTATCTTCTACAGCTCCAACTTGTCACTCTGACGAGTCTCCGGACGGCAAGTGAACGTACTATACCATTCGTCAGTCATATGCTCACAAACGTCGGCCTGGTATTTCAGTGCCTGCAGTGGGGAAATAGAAAAATGTAAAATGTGCACATAAAATTTCCCTGCAGTGTGGGAAAGTCGTGTGTCTAGCTTTTTGTGCAGTGGAAGGCATCTATTCATTAATTGTTAACCCACATTATCACAAGCCAACATCTCAACTTAAAGCCTTTGCTAGCTATAGTTGATGTCCATCAGTCGTCCATCAAATCTCTGTCGTCCTGGAGAAAAGTCTTATATATTAATTAACATAATGACTGACATCATTTCCCATGCAGAAAACTAAGGCCAGAGGGTTTCCTGCTCAGAACTGCTTAGAAAATTGGCTGCAGAGCTGAGAAGAGAATTGAGTGATGTTGCCCTGTACAATAAACCAGCGGTTACCCAACCGAGAACATCTTTCTTCATGTCAGCACAAAAGGCCAACACATCTACAACAGCGGGACTAGCTATATGTCTGCTGTAACTCCCCTGAAGATAAGAATGGCTTTCAATCTTTTTAAGCTTTTAAGTTTTAGGCTTAAGGAGTTAATCTCTCTGGATACCCTGTGTTCTCCATGGAATGAGGTTACTGCTCTGAATTGCCTCTGGAGGAAACCTTTCCCTGCACTTAGGCTTGAGAGGGAATCTAGGAAAATTAGTTTCATTAGGCTAATGTTAGCCATTGCGAATGCCCTTGTAATGAAGTTTTCATCTTCCTGACACTATTCACGCTACTGTCACTAGCAAAAAACATCCACTGATATGGAAAAAGGGCAGCAGGGAAATTCCATTGAAATAAGTAGAATCGGAAACTTCTCTCTTTTTTTGCATAGGGTTGTTCCCATGATGATTTCAGGGAAGAGAGTGCATGAGTAAGATGATGAGGAAGGAGCAGGGAAACACCAAATACTTTGAGTGTACACCCTCAAAGACTGGATAAAATTTGAAAATAGTTACCGTAGAATGGAAACATTTAGGAGAGAGAATGGAAGAAAGTGAAACACAAATGATGAGAGACTCATGTTTCAGTGCTGGAAAAATCATGATGAACAGGACAGTCATCTTTGTTTATGTGTTTGTTATACCCATACTATGAAGCCAACCAAAAAGGAAGAGGCTAAATACTGTACCACTGAACCCAACCTAATATGCCAAGGGTTATTACCTTGGGCTCCATACTGTGATAACCAAAACCTGTATATAGATTTCAGAGTCAGAAGAGGCCAAAGAATTGCCCTCAACATTATCATATTGGCAACCAATATTGCAGACTGATAAAATATGAATTTCATGAGAACAGAATATGAATGTTTTCTAGGTCTCCTTACTCATAGAATCTCATCAAATGCCTGTAGATTGCACGTCAGGCAATCACAATCTGCCCATGTTTCTGACATATTCCCTTTAGTAGCCTCTGACACCAGAGATGAAAGGGTACAGACATCTTACTTTACACCATAGGATGCAGCAGAGCCAAACTGCATTAACATATGGCAGCTAAGATTAATGTTTGGAAGTAGCCCAGTCTCTGAGTCAGACTGATCCTTTCCGTTCATAAACTTTAAAGTGCCAGGAAAAAAGTAAAAAAGTCCAATTAAAATAAACCCCGGCAAACTGCACTGCAAGCTTATCATCACAGCATGAGGAGGGCACCATTTTCCTCTTTTTTCTGTGAGAAGCTTGACCAAGAAACCATGAAGTGGCCTCATAGGAGACAGGGTGAAAAGAGTCGTCTTTGGCAAGGGTGAAGTCTGGAGACTGCTAGGCCTGGATTCCTCTGAAGGCAGGGGAAGTTTTCTGTAAGTGTTTACCTGTTGCTTTGTTCAAGTCACTTTGGCGATTTCTGATTATGCACGCTGTCATTTGAAACGGAACTTTCACTTGAGCTTTGTTTCTGATGAATCAGCTCCCCAGATACATCTCCTCTTAGCTTCTGCCATAGGCTGAAGCTTCTTATCCTCATCAGTAAGTTCCTGCACAAGTCTGCCTACATATCTGCTCTCATTTCTTCCCAGTTCCCTTAAGCTGGGCATTCACTTCTCGAGCAGTTTCTCTCTTCATTCTTCCATATCTTTCCACGCTTCTTTGCATGCTCTGTGTATTTACAGCACTCTCTCTCTCCATCTCCATCTCATATATGCTAGAGCCAGCACTTTGACATAATCACTGGTTTGGAATCTCTGGCCAAATGGCAGATTGCTGAAGTCAGCCACAAAGATAGATGCTAGATCGGATCGCAAGTCATGTGAAGTTGACCACCCAAAACTAATCCCACTCCAAACCAGAGGCCTAACAATACCCTAACAATGACACTTCAGAAATACTGAGTCCACGGGCTCCAGGTGAAACCAACACAAGGCCAGAGATAACAACCTCTGGCTTCATTCGTTAGAGGGTTAATAAAACCTCTTTATAAAAGATTTTCTCTAGCCACACCCTGACTTCTGCAACAGATTCTTTAGCACTGAGAAAGCCTCCCCAATCCACTGACCATCATAGGACTGCCAAGCAACCAAGAGAGAATAATGAAAACAAAAGTGTCATTTGCAGAAGAGGCAGCCTGCTAGCAAATCACAGAAGAAGCAATTAAAAATCCGTATCCTCACTATGAAAAAGATAAAAAAAGAGTATGTATCTCTTGTCTGAAATGTCCCACTGGGCTTACTCAGCTCCCTGAATACTACACAGTATCTAGAGGAAACCACTGAGAAAGCTGATAAGGCAGCACAGACGAGCATGCCAAAAGTAAGTCAGTGAAGTGCTATTCACCATCTCACGCACATGGCCGGTTCCAATGGGTCAAACGATGGGTGAGAACCTTCTAAGCTGCAGTAGCATGACTGGCTGCCCACAGAGTGCTGCAGCAGGATTTGGCAAGTCTTCCAACAAAGCTTCCAGCGCCTTCTTTGAAACATTCCTCCTTGTCAAGGTTTTGGTTTGATCAACTTGTTTACTGCCTGAGGGTTTTTGTGATGGCCCACTGCTACTGAATTCTCACATAGTCATTCTCCTGAAAAATGCTGGTTTCCATATATTGCTGGCCATGGGATAGCATGCCCTCCTGCTAGACAGAGACCTGAGCACAGCCTGACCTTGCATTTGGATGGCTGAGCTGACTTCCACAGCTCATACCTAGGAAGAAGCCACCCATTCTGAGAAGGTCATTCTTGACGCAGCAAACCAGACACTTAGCATCCCCAGTCCCTGCTGAGCTTTCACACTGACTCCCCACTGAGAGCATGCCAGTGCAAGGTCTCTGGGAGAGATCCAAAATAGCACTCAGGCACCGAAGTGCAACTTATGCAGACTGCTGGCGCCTGTGCTCCTGAGAGCAACCCAGGAAAGCTCTGCCTCCCCTCCTCAGCTACGTCAGATGCTGTAAGTGCCTACAGTTTCTGGTGAAAGCTTCTTTAGGCGCCAAAAGGTCTGGTGCCTTTTTGTGCGCAGCAGCCCTGCTACTCTGGGTGGGCTGAATTCTGTCAACTTCTTCTCTAAGTCCATCCGGAAATCAGGTGGGGTGTTTTGGCCAGTAAGGTCTTAAGGACCCAATTTCCTAGGCACACTGTGACTGAGTAGGACTCAAAGTACGCAGCAGAAGGGAACTCTCAGGAATGCTTATGTGCTTACAGGTATGTAACATTAGTAAGTCACAAACACCTTCACCAGTATCCCAGTCCCAGTATCACCACTGTTTCCCAGCTAAGAGCCCAAACCAGGCACCCTATTCCAACAGAAGAAATTTTACACTCCTAGTTACAGCCACGGCTCAGCTTTCAGAAGCTGGGCAGAGCACATTTTCCTCTCTTCCCCTGAACACCTTCAAGTTTCTCACAGCACTCCCTGTTTAAAGGTCCAGAACTGGCTTCCAGGACAGTGCTTTTCAGCGCTTGGTGAGTATTTAAAATAGAGGGGGTAGCTCATCTCCCAGGCATATTTTCACTGAGACCAATTCAGGTGTCCATGACAAATGTGTTACTTAAACCCATAAGCAAACACTTTCTGGCCCCATATCAGAGTTTCACAATGAGATATTCAGATGTTCCCTTCTCTTAAGTATTTCCTACTGGCTGATGTAGGCATCTCGCCACTCAGTGTACTAGCGAAGTGCACTTCAAGTCCTTAGGTTCATAACTATTCTTCTCCAGTGTACAGGGAATTTAGGCATTTAACTCACTACAGAGCATTCCCCCTTTGAGAATCAGGTGCTAATACTCAACTCTTCTTTGCTGCTAATCCCAAATCTCTTTGAGATTTGGCCCTCTGTTTTAGTGTTCAAAGTCCTCTATTACAGGACTTTGCTCTAGTTAACTGTTAACTTGCATCTCCCTTTGGCCATGACCTGTCATGTGTTTGCAGTCTCCTGAACTACACTAAACACTAATCAGACACTAGGGATGCTGTGAAAGCATGAGGTAAGGCTGTGACAGGAGCTGAAACTTCTTTGTGGAGTTCATTTCCACAGTGGAAAAAGAAACCAAGTACAAAAATGCTCCGCTCACTGTGACTTTCCCATAGTAAATTCCTGGCATCCAAAAGTAAAGCAAACAAAGAGAAATCATATTAAAAACAGGGTAAATTTTCTAGGGACTTTAAAAGCAGTAGATTCCTCTTAGCATTGCCCAACAATGTGCTTGCCCACTGTCACAGGACAAAGAAGAGGCCACACAGCTACACAGACCCCCTTCTCCATACTCAAATATATACACAGCAGCTGCAGTCAGCCCCGTGATCTATCAAATAAACAGATTATTTCTTCTGCATATTGAGCAGGAGGAAGCAAGGTGGTTGTTACAACTTCTTAAGAAAAAGCTCAGATACTCAATTAAGAAGGACCTTACATAGTAAGTTGAGCAGATACTAATTTATTCTACTGTCTGTTTAAAGTCCAGTCTTACTGTAATAGATGGACAGCATAACATATGTGATAATGATAAACACATACTACACTGCAACCAGTCTTAAAGCTTGCTTTTTTGTTCCCTCCTACTTGGAAAGTCCTGTCAACATGTAGCTTACTAAAATCCTAAGAGGAAGGGCTGAGCTTTCATTACTGATTATACTTAGCACAGCACTTGTATTTGAATTCTTCACCTACAGGCGCATCCTGTTCCTTCAGAAAGATTTCCTCACATGCTGTTATTTATATTTTTAAATGCTTTATAACATTTTCTCTTCATTCTCCAAAATGTTTTTTTCCTTTTCCTGAACGGCAGTTGTGTTTAATGCTTCATGCAGTCAGCGACACACCCTGCAGAATACAACACATAATAAAGTAAACACACCCTGCAAAGCAATGCGCTCACTTCAATCCCCAACCCACCCTGACACAAGTGTTACAAGGGTATCCTGTGAATAAATGCACAAGGGTAGAACATCCTGGTGAGTATCCTGCCACACAACATCCCAAACAAAAAGCTATAGTTCAGCTGGGAGCAAACACACTTCAGCAGCAGAAGGGCCGTACGTGAATAAGCACTGCACCTTCCTTAACAGTCACTGCACATTCCCAATCGAGCACATTCCCAATCGATGAACGAAACCTAGTTGACCTAAACGATGACTGTATGCACCCAGCTTTACCTTTAGCAAACAATGCTGCTCATGACCCAGTCACAGCCTTTACAATACATTCCCAGTGCAAGAGCTGTAGCACAAGCCAGAGGCTAACATAAAACCCAGCCGTGTGTAAGGAATCACAAACAAAATAAAAGAGGAATCATACCTGAGTGTTACAGGATGTTATACTATCCAAAACCCTGCTGAACAGGTAAGGATCAAGGTTACCCTTTTCTGGGAAAGAGGAAATTTTGAGATTACAAAACAGAGATAAAATCAGAGATAAAAATTATGAAGGATTAATATAAACTCTATAAATGTGAAGTTAAAACTAAAAGAAAAGCATATCATCTAGAAATTAAGAATATTCAGGAAACCTGGAGACAAAACATTTTACCTGCATGAACAAATTTATGGAATAAACATCCAGGAGGATCATTCAAATAAAGCACTTTTTGGCCACTTTTTTTTTAATAGGAAGGAGGTACCAGTTTTGTTGCTGTGAGGCATTAGTTAGGAATGCAGACAGAGTCATCCATGATCTGATTTATCTCTAAGAAAGTGAACTGGAATGAGGGAAATACTCTTTTTTTGCAAGAAGAATTCTGAACACAGCATTAGGAATGAAGGGATTTGTTTGCTAATTTTAGAGCTGAAGCTGATCTTATTCTGTAGTCTTAGGTGAGTCAAAATTATCCCTCTGCTTCAGTTTCTTCATTGATACTGAAAAAATTTACTTACTGATTTCAGAGTAGCAGTTTGGCTCAATTAATGTTCCTAATGTAATTTGAAGAGAAACAATAGATAGTTTTAGAGCTACTGCTGTCAGGAAAATGTTAGTTTATTTCTCATGTGAAACAGTTAACTTTTAAATCAGTTGTCACTATCAGTTTACTCATTCCAGTTCTAATGATGTGACAACCACCTCGAATAAACCGGTGCTTTTAGTTCCCATTCTAATACACAACATGATCTAAGCAGCCAGCAGCCGCACCCAGCTGGACTGCAGACAAATTCCTGTTCTTATCTCAGGCTCACTAGAAGCCTTATGTAATTAAACAATATTGTGACGAGGGTCTTATCTCAGGGCATTAACTTCTTCTTCCCTTGGCAAGGATGTAAGTGAGCTGAACCCAACTGGAAAGCTGTTCTGGCACTGCTCTGAGCCCATTACTTTCTTCAGTTTGACCTTTTAGTTGCAAATAAAATCTTTACAATGTGAGCTCTCACCGTGTTGTGTTCTTGGGCCTCGAGCCTGCAAAAGGAACGACTCTTCAAGGCCACCTCAAGATTTGTCTACTGTACAAGCAAAGTGCTTTTGTAACAACTTCGGTGCTCTCTTGGCTCCTGAGATAGTTGATGCCTTTGCACAAGACAGTTAATAATAGCTAATGATATCGGGGCCTTGCCAGGAGCCTAGACGAGCACTTGGTTGTGTAACTCTAACTTGATAGGCACTGTTTTGTTTTGGGTTTTTCCGCTACAGATAGTACCCGCTGGCTATGCCTATGTAATTGGTTTGACCTCATGAGAGATGAGAATTGTCTCATTAATTTCAGTGGGTTGTTCAGTTTTGGAGCACAATGCAAAGTGCAGCAGGATTTCGTGGCTGATCAGTTAGCAATCTGCTGAATATGCTTGCACAATGCGGTTGGATAATTTAGATGTCTGAGATAAAAAAAAAAAACAATTAGGTATTTTTATCTATTCCCTGGGGGCTTCTGAGGGTTTCTGCCTTGGTATCTCATCTTCGGGATTCCTCCAGTTTAGTTTTGAATATTCCCAGCATGAATTATTATCTCTTCCTTTGAAAGGCTATGGCATTGATTAACAGCTCTGATTCTTTGGTAGTTTTTCTCTGCTTGTTTCAATCTGAATTTCTTTTTTTATGCAGGTATGGGCCTAGTTTCTGGGTGAAAGGAACAAATGGAAAGATCTGGATCTCTTAAGTACAGAGATTATGACAGCAGGAGGAAGAGGAAAAAATCTGCAGAATCAATTAGAAAAGCAGTATATTGCACACAGCATACTTAAGATTGCTGTCATTTCCCTTTTTCTCTTGCCCTGCTTTAAGGCTTAAAAGGCAAGAGTAGCAGTATTTTGTTCCTGCACTGGAATCTAACATGCACCGTATGTGAGTGACAGCACTTCTTAATGTAGCAGTGGTCACGCTACCTGCAGCAGAAAGTCCCTGACTGATGCCATTAGCTGGTGACATTATTCGGGGAAGGACCCAGTGTGGTGCATGGAGCAGTGCAGGATTAGCCATGTGCATTGCATTAAACCTGGCAGGGATGCAGTCAGACAAACGCATTCAGGCAAAATGGCAAGAATGGGGAAACGTCTCGCCTAAAGAACAGGGGGGGTGTTCTTATTTTAATTCCTTGGCCTCCAATAAAGCTGCAGAAAGATTTTCAAGAGCAAGTGAAAGAGCCATGCTGTCACCAAAGGAGTTCATCCTCTACCAGGGAGGGCTGCGCAGGGGTGCACATCTCAATGGCGCAGGGGTGCTCCTCCTTCCTTTACAGTCACGTTGAAGTGTGAGACTTTTCCCAGTCTGTCACCGTGGCTTGACTGTCTCCAGGCAGAGAAAGGACTACGCTGCAGTCACAAACATAAGCTGTTACTATTGCGATGCTGAGAACCCAAGAGATGCCCAACAAAACCTGAAACACAACACCTGCGCGAACCGCCACGCTCCGGCCCGCAGGCCCGGGCAGTCCCGCTGGATCGGCTGACGCTGCCCGTGTCCGTGGGCAGCTCACGAGGGCTGTGGAGGAGCTGGGCGACTCCCAACGCGCCTTGCGAAGGCTGGCCGCGACCGCGGCCAGCCAGCTGCACAGGGCTGAGCCCGCTCTGCCGGGCAGGATGACCTCTGGGCAAACCCGAGGCCAGCAGCCCTGTGGCTGTGGGGCAGCAGGTGCCGCCAGGGCCTGTTCAGGTGCCGAGAAGGCCCGCGGGGCACCGACGGGGCCCTTGGGGTGCTGCGGGCACCGAGAGGGGCCGCGAAGGGGGCCGCCGGGGCAAGGGAGTGCTGGCGGGGGCCGTGGGGGTCTGAGGAGACCACCACAGGGTGCTGGCAGGGCACGCCAGGGGGCATCGGGGGGGGGGGGGGAGCCTGCAGAGCTGTGGGGTGAGCCCTCACGGCTGCGGGGCGCCGAGGGGACCCCGGAGGCCACGGGGGTGGCGTGGGGAGCTCCGCGGGCCCCGGGGTGCTGCCGAGGCGGCGGGCTGGGCCGCGGCGGGGCAGGCGAGGCCCGCGGGGTGCTGGCGGAGCGGGGGCCGGCCGCAGCCCTCGACCCCGCCGGCCCCGAGCCCGGCGGTCCCGCCGCTGCCCGTAACCCGGCGGCGGAAGCGGCGGCCGGCTCCAGCCGCCCAATGGGCTGGTGCTGCGCGGCGGCGGGGCCCGTCACTTCCTGGCCCTGCAGCCGGCGGCAGCGAGGCGAGAGCCGGGGCCGGGGGCGGCGGGGCCCGCAGCCTGCCCGGCGCCCGCCACCAACATGCCCTTTGACTTCAGGAGGTGAGTGCGGCCGGGCGAACCGCCCACCCCCGCCCGCGGCGCCCGGGCCTCGCCCGCCCCCTCGGCGGGGCCGCCCGCTCCCCGCCCGGCCGCCCCCGGCCCCGCCGCCCCCGGCCGGGGCAGCGCAGCGCTGGGCGGCGGTGGGCGCCCTCCCGCCCGGCAGCCCCCCCCCCCCCCCCGCTTGCCTGAGGCCGCCCCGTAACGGCGAGGCGAGGGCCGGGCCTGTGACCGGCTGCGGGCGAGGTGAAGCCCGAGGGAGGAGGGACGGATGGAGTGGATGGATGGATTGGATGGGAGAAGTAGGTCCGGGCAGGCAAGGGACGTGGGAAACTGGGAGGCTCTGCCCAGCGAGCGGGTGTTGTTCTATAACGCTGTTGTGCAAAGCGAAGAGGAGGTGTGTGGAGTTTCGAGCTCCCCGGGCAGGACGGGTGGAGCGGCGGGGCCCCGGGGGCCGAGGCTGCGGGTGTTGCGCAGGCCCCCGCAGCCGGTGTCGGGGTGAAGGCGCTGGGCCCCTTCTCCTCCCACAGGTCCCAGAGCAGCTTTAGGAGGTCGCTGGTAACGGTGAGGCTGCGTGCGAGTAAAGGCGCACGCCGTGGCTCTGATGGCTGGGGAACAACGTCTGCGCCTCCGCCTTTGGTTTTGGCGTTTGGAGCAGGTGTGGGTTGTGGGACTTGGCCTTGCTGCGGGGCTCCTGCATCCTGTGGGCCATAGCAGTCAGTTTCAGATACCAAAGCAGAAGCGAAAAAGACCTCTTTGACTCAAACGGAGCTGAAATAGCAACTGTGGATTCATTTTTCTTTTTAAGCCCTTCCGGAACCAAAGATTTGTAACTTTCCAAACTCATAGATGCCATGGGGAAGACGCACAGATGAGTTTCCTCATGTAGGTTTTACTAGAGCATTAATATTGCAATAAAAAAGAATATGTTTTTGGGAGTTGAGAGATACAGTTGTTGCTTGATGCTTCTCATCATGAGAAGCCATCGTGAACCATATACATTTGCACCCCTTTGAGATGACAGGGGGAAGTGGTGATATTGCAGTTTTTCAGTTCTCCCAAACAAAAGTTGTGTATTATATTTTTGCTGTAATTCTAAACCAGGCCTCTCATTTATACAGGCTAACAGGATCTTGTATGTGATCCATGGGGCACTATTGAACATGGAGGCAGTTGCTTCTGAATGAAAACTTGGTGAAGCTGGAAACAGCATCTGCTGGATCATGTGGGATCCGGGGCCCAGAGCCTCGTTTCTGCTTTTGCGTAAAATTTGATAGAAAAATTCTTCTCAGCTTTGGAGACATTCTGCCAGCTGCAAATCCCATTGCCGTCTATTTTCAGACTTGTACAATACCTGAACAATAAGGGATCCTGGGTTGTGGCTGTCACTTTGTAGTAGCAGATAAAGAAAATGTTATTTCAGATGTCTTTGAAAATGTAATTTTTGTTGGGTCTCAGAATGTGCATGTGGAAACACTGGCTCACCAGGAGTAATCGTCTTAAGAAGAAGCACTAGTGCTTCACTTTGGAATGGAACAAAGACATTAAGTAAAGGTTGAGTTGCGGAGTTTGTGTTCATGAGTTACAAAAACATAGAGGCATCAGTTCAGATCTGCGTTTTAAAGATTCACAATTGCAAATAACTTCTTTGTCATTCAGATTGGAGGATTAGAAATAGACACTTCTAAGCACCTGAAATAATGTAAGCTTACTGAAGTTCAGCTTTTCTGCAAAGATGAATTTTTAACAGACTGCCATTGATAGCAAGAAATTTATATTTAAAGGTACAGAGAAACTACTGACACGCGCAACAAACCACTTTCCTGTTTTAGAAGCATGAACAGATTTCAGGACCAAAATTTTTGCAAAGGTTAGAGACTATCTTTTAGCTGTTGTGGTTTTTGTTCATTGTGCAGTCAGTGGAACAAAATCTGCTGAGGCTGGAAAATTTTATTGTCATAGGCAAAGCATGATGCATACATTAAAAAAAAATGTACAGTTACTTCCTGACAGCTATAGAACATACAATACAATGCTCTTAGAGAAATAAGGTTACCACCTGTAGCAAGTTTCTGAATGAAGAGGTTGCATTTTTCATCATGTAAAATGCAAGGGTTTTCTTTCAGAGTTTTCAACTGGACGTTCTCTTTGGCAGGTACAGTTTGGCACCCTGTCTTTAGCACACACTTTAAAGTGGTTGTTATGCCTATGTGTGATTAGAGGGTTGGATTGTTAAGAAGCTTTTAAAATTGCCCCTACGTATCTTCTAGAGTCCAAAATTCAGAGGTTCCAAGTGGAAAGGCCTTGTGTTCTTCTGGAGGCCACAGATTTCACTGGTCTGTGCTGCTAATGCATCTGAAGAAATCACTGCTCTGCTAGGGCATTTGGGGAAGCAAGTTCTTTTTTTTGTTGTATCCTTCCCTCACTTAAAGCTTTTATTTTTGATATCTAGAGTGGTAGGACATTGACAGCTAACATCAGTTGTAGAGAGGGCCATAGTAGACCAGCTAGAAGTTTGGGACTCGATCTCTGTTTCCACACAAAATAGGTTCTTGTAGGAGTAATAGGTTGCCACAGTCTCATCTGGAGAAGATAGAGACACAAATGACAAGTAATGAAACAGCCCATGACCAAAAAAGGTCCCTTTTCTTCCAACAACTAGAAGTCAAAGAAAGCATTTCTGTCCATGTGTTCCTATCTCCTAGACTTATGGGTTCATATTTGGCCAGACTGAAGAACCCAAAGTGCTTGAACATGTTTCTTGGAAGTTGTCTCCATGGGTGAGAGTCTGAGGCACATTGGTTGGTATCAGATATAGCAGCAGCTTGTTTTGTTACTTGTACTTTTTTGTACTGTACTTTTTTTTTCTTTTTCTGTAGGACTTCTGTTATCTTGGCTTATTAATAGTTCCCTTTGTTAATATAAAATGCATTTAATTTATAAATAAAATAATATTTTCACAGTAATTTCAAGTGAATAATAATTATTCTGTCCCAAGTATCTTTAGGGTTTTAATAATACTTAGTGCTTACCTAATGCTTTTCATTTTTCAAAGCATTTCATTCGCACTACTTTATACAGTCCTGCTGTGATATTGGTAAGGAACCAAGTTTTCAGCTTCCAGATTGGAGCCTTCAGTACAGGTCTGTTCAGTGCATGTCACAAGACATCAGCCCTCCTACAGAACTACTAAATCAGTTTGTATTTCTGGAAGGCCTGGTTCTTTCTTATTTTTTTAAAACCTATTTGGCTGCAAGAGAGAGTGATTTTTCCTCGTTGCCTCTACTCCTGGTTTGTTAGAACTTGTGTCAGCAGCACAGCTTCATACCTATTTGATTGGGGATTTTGAGTTATATTGCTGGAGCTGAAAGGGTATTTCCCCCTCAAGCCTTTAAGACCCAGTGTCACCTGTGTACTTACAGCATCTGTGGATGGTTGAAATCATAATTAGATTAAACTGTAAGCCTGGGTCATCTTGAATGGTGATTGTGGGCCAGAAGGTTTCTCACATGTTGTGGGATCCAGTAAGCAGGGAGGCTTAGCTTCAGCAGTGAACATCAATGCTGGACTTCAGACTGCTCTGGTGCTGAGAATTACAAGAGTAAAAATGAAGTGACTACTGTGCACTGGGCATGGACATGGTAGAGAGAAACATTACTGCAAGTTTTCTTGAATCTGTTGGCTTTTCTTGGCATCTGCCTGTTTGCATGAAAGAGCTACTGATAGGTTTGTAGCAGATACTGAAACTTCTGAACTATTTTGGTAGCTTTAACCAATTAGACAGAAAAACTAAAATAGACCGCTTGGAAGTCAAGTTTTTGTTCTAATTGTGGGCAATTCTCAGTTGTGCCCTGGCCACATTTTTGGCATAGAATGGCAAATATCTGTGAATCCTTATTTTTATATTTAACTGAGAAATTAAGACTTTATTTCCCACAGTTAATCATGGTGATGTTTTCATTAGGGTTTGGGGGGGAGGGTGTCTTTGATATTTTTTTTTTTGTTGGGTTTTTACAGCTTGATAACCTCAATGAAGTAACTGTGTTATACCTGGATTTTGGAGGTCATGGGAAAGGAACCAGGCTTAGAAGGGATTTAGATTTAAATGCTGATTTAGAGTTGAAGTTCTCTGCGGTGAAGACTGTTATTCCATCTGCACAGTACAATGGGCCCCCACAGTCAGCTGTTCTTTGGCACATCTGTGATAAGTGATACTTTTTATGTGGGTATTCTGGTTCAGATATAAACAACATTTTTGCTGTTTTGGGACACAGACAGGTCTTTGCTTCGGTTCCCGTATGTCTTTTTTAAATCAAATTGTCCAGTCTCAACCAAAGCTGACATACTTCCAACCTTATTGCCTTTAGGAGAGGTAGTATGTTTGGTTTTAATTTAGACCTGAGAGTTGCGATGGCTAATAGGCAAACTGATGCTTAAGACATCTGACCTGGTGCAGTTGCAAAACCGGTGATACAGACTGCTTCAGCAACATCAGGGAGGTCTGTTTGTTGGCCTTCAATTCACAACCAGATTAACAAGGGCAAACCAGTAGATTGTAGGCGATTTGGAGGCTAAGGAGAAAAATCTTTTCTGAACTAAGCAACCCCTTGGACAACAATTTCTCATTCACTTGTGAGCCTAAAGAAAATAGCTTTATTTTAGTCTTCAGGCTTATGAAAAGAAGGAACAAAGCTGTCTCTTGTAATCCTACCATTTTTCTTTCAATAGGTTTGTGAGGGTCATGACTTATATTTTTTTTCTGTAACTCCTCAAATCTCACTTAAACTTGCATGGGACTTGTTCAGCCTGCATTTGAACATTTGCCAATTGTTAAGGAGAAATGGTGACTACATGATGTTTTGTCACTGCCTAGTAAATATCAAATGTTAGTGGAAATGTACATGTTTGCTCAGGAGTTTTAATTTGGAGTCTCAACCAGCTCTGCGTTTCTCATCAGTTGTGGTGCTCTGTACTCCATCCACCTGCTTGTTCCCTCCCAGCATGTTGTTTAACTGCATTAACACACTTCAGTTCATTTCGCAAAATTACTTGCTGAACTTACTTTAACAAATGAGCTCATGGTGCCTCTCCTATGGAAGGTACATTGTGGTGATAGCAGCAGGTAGGTGTGTTCTTGGCTGAAACAGTGCAGGGAGGACAAGAGAGAAGAATAAACAGCTAAGGCTGTCTGTTATGGCTACTCCTGATGAGATGAGTTTTGCCTACTAGTTCGTACGTAGCAATGGCATATCAGAAAGGTTTGCATGTGCCCTGTACTAAGCTGTGCATGGTCACGCTCACTTCCATACCCATTGACGTTGCCACTTGTACAATAATGCTGCTCAAAATCTTAAATTCCATATGTGATTGAGCTGGTAGCCATCCCTTCCTAAATTAATGTCTACATTTACAACTAGTGGCTGTAACATTGTTCTGTGTTGGTTAGATAGTTGCCTCTCTACTCTTGGCAGGGACCTGCACTTTTTCTCTCTAGCTACTGAAGCGATAGCTGACCACTTCATAGCACCTGGTAACTCTGCAAGCATATTTTCATCTTGAATTGCAGCCATGTCTGGCAAGCATGTTCCACTTCACATTGTGCAATGTCGCTGGTAAACAAGCCTTCCAAGTGGTATTGCTGCCACTTTACGTAATCACCAAAGTTGATTTTGGTGCCAGGCAGTGCCATGACTAACTTTGTTTCAACAATAGCCCTTTGAGGGCACCTGAGAAATTATTCTGCAGTCAGAGCAGTCAGATGGGCAAGTAGAGTTGTACAGACAGAGTCTATTGATGTTTATGCCACAAATAACTGATTATACATAGCGTGCATGTGTGTAAATATTTCTTCCTAAGTCTCCCTAATGCATTATTTCTCTTAAAATACAGTTGGAGTAGAAAACTTTTCCTGAGTAAGTACAGAAATATTAAGGTCTGGCTTTGTAGGAAAGTTTTGTATTGTTCCTTCTGAACTTTAACTGTCCTCCTTTGTTCACTTGTTGATGACACAGATGCTTTCTTCATGCCATCATAGTTCATTGCTGTGAAAATGACTGAATCACACTGTAAACAGAGTTGAAGCAATACCACCAGCATGGACTGAGAAGCTGTGGAGGTTGTTGAGCTTGTATTTTGAAGTGTGCATGTGTATTTTTTAGGCATGTAATTCGAATTGGTGGAGGTGGTGAGAAAAGAACAGTCTTGCAATGAACAAAGACATAGTGGAGTCATCTGGGTTTTTGTCTTCTATCCAAGCACAAGCCCTGAAGTGTTGTCTGGGTATTCCTGTAGGGAGCCAGCTGCCCCCAAAATGGAAAACTTGTTCTGCCAAAAAATTAACCGCAATCTTGCCACGATCTGCAAAACCTTCCTTATACTGAAATGTTTGAGTATTTTAGTAGTAATCACAGCAGATACACACAAGTAAAGACTGCAGCTAGTCAGTGCGATTTGCTGCATTTGAATTGTGTGTGTTTGGATGTTTGCTTTTTTGTTTGTTTGGTTTTTAAGGATGTTTCCAAATGAGATGTATCTAGTTTAATCCAGAGAAGCCAGAAAGATTGGCATTTAATAGAAGAGCCTTCAAAACGCTATGCTAATATGGACAAGCATGTAACATTGCTAACAGGATTTCAGGCAGTCATGGTTGCTTAGTATTTATTTAACAGTCATATCCTAAGGAGGATCACTTGGCTTCCTAATTGCTGTCCATCTCTGTAGACCACTGGGTGCTGTGAATAAAGCGAGGTCGGAGAGCCCACTAAAACACCAGTGCAGCCAGTAATGTAAATATGACTTTGTGTTTTCTGGTAAAGGTGAAGTCTCAGAGCCTCAGTCAGATTCCATGTCACTCTAAATCAAATGTGACCCTACTGAACTGAAATCTGAATCTGGCTGCTGCATTATAACAAGTTATATCTGGACTAACAAACACTGGTAAACCTGGTCCCCAACTACAAGTTGCAGCTCTATCTTGGGTCTGTATCAGTCATGTTTTTCTAGTGGAGTAGCATCAATATGGATGTTTCTTAGAAACTGAGTCAAAACCAGGAACTTCACTTGGAAGCCAGATGATGCGTATGACTTGTACTTGCTTGTAGGTAATAGTTATATGCAACTAAAAAATAGGACTGAGTTGTAGAAGCATAGACAGAAATTCTCATCTCCTTAGACTGGAATATAAATAGGAGAACCTGCACTGGTCACTGCAGGTTTATTGATATTCTTAGGTTAGATACTGAAAAAGTACAATATATTTGAATCCCTGCTGGATGCTCTGGGAAAAGGTATGGTTTTTTGCCACTAAATCTTGTGTATTAAGAATGGCTTTTGTCCAATAGAAATTGCTCTGGAGGAGAAGGCAGACTTGGTGTTGTGTGTGTACACAGCAATGAATGCTATTGTCTACTCTCTCAAGTCAGGGTTCTGCTATTCTTAACTCTTGTCAGCTTCAGGCAAGTAGCAATCCCATTCTGAGTCTCAGTTACTGATTGTTTCAAGGGGACCTTACTTTGCTCACTCACTTGACAGAGCAGTGGCTGAATGATTTTTCCTTGGAGTGGTTTTCTTGGCCTGGTCCAATGTGAGATGGTGAGCCTCGCAGCCATCTAGGAGTTTCCCTTATTGATATGGAGAAATCTCTGTCATGCAGTAAGGTATGGATTGGCCTGTGTACTTCTGAGGGAAGCCTTATGAAGATGGAGCTATTTTCTTCACACGTTCCCTCCCCCCCCCCCTTTTTTTTTTCTTCCCCAGATGTTGTATTTGTTCATGCTGTTTTGTACAGATCTGATTTGTGTGCTGTCCTAGTGCAGCTGTACTTAAACCTTTCAGAAAGCAGCTTCCACAAACAAAATTTGCGCAGTTCTGATACTAAATTAATCTTACCAGTTCTTGTTTCAAGGTGTTCAGCAGTACAAGGCAGCAATGGAGTCTTAATATTTTGTGATTCCTAGAAGCTGTGGGAAGGACTATGGTACAACTCTTTCTTTCCATAGCAGTGACCTGGTTATGCTCTGAGTTTTATGTAGGTAATTTCTTGGAAATCACAGTACAACTTTAAATTTTGTTCAGTGTCTGCTAGAGATTAGGACTTTGTGTCTGTGGGGAGGGCTGATGAGCTGGTTACTGCAGCCAGTAGCACTGGCAATACTGGGAACCAGCAGCTGTGGGCAGTGAGATGGAGCTGGAGGAACATGGCAGAAGGTAGAGGAATCTGAGCTGGCAGGTCTTGAGTTGGGAAAGAGAGATGTTCAGGACTGGGTGCCTCACAAAAGAGGGAACAGGTGAGGGATGGCAGTGGAAGAAGTGTCTGGGGGATGTGATGGTGGGAGGTGCTGGAGTGTGCTGGAGAGCTGCAAGAGCAAGAATCTCTGAGCTTAAGGGGGATGAAGCCTCCGGGACAGGAAGGGTTACAGTCTACTTATGACGTTCAAGTATCTGAACAATTTAGTTTGGGGAGCAGCCATATATGTTTAATCCTGTTCCCCAGTCTCTCTGCCTCCATTCTCTCTCATCTCCAGAATACAGAGAAGGGCTGGATCCCTTTAAATACCAGTCCCCTTACTTGAACATTTTTTCTTCATGACACTTTTCTCCTGTTTTGATGAAGCAGAGTATAGTTTTCTCACTTTATTAAAAATACATTTCTCTTCCATCCTTCATTTTGACACCTGCTTTCACTGCCTAAAAGGAAATAAAATGTTTGCTGGCAAGACTCCACCATTGAGTATTTGAGATTATAAATACCTTCCTCCTCCTAATTACCTTTGAAATATGTTTGAGCCTAACATTTCTTTTGAAAAAAATGCGATGTACGGCTTCCTCTCTTCCATTCTTTAGTGCCACCTAAAATAGTTTGCACTTTTGGCATATTTCAGCAATAGCAACTGCTCTGCATTCCTGGGCAATAGAGAATGAGCTTCTTATGCACTGAAACAATAAGAGCACAAAATTTAGAACATAGTTGACAAAAAGGTGTTATGTGGGACAGCACAATGGAGTAGGGGAGGCTGGCAGAAGGGAGAAAACAGAATGAGCTCCTTGGAAAGAAACCAATTGAAACAGGAGCAGAATGTATTCATTTTTTGTGCCCTCTTTCTGCAAGTGTTGTCAGGATTCATAGTCTTTTGTCCTAGAAATAAATGGGTTTGTTTTTTTCTTTTTTTTTCCCTGTACAAAGTCTGTACCTGCTAAGTAACTAGCAGACCAGATGACATAATGCTGCAGAGGCTGATGCCTCCAACATTCTCTCAGCCCCTTTCCCTAAATGTCCAGTTATCCAAAGGCTGGATTATATAATTAATGACAGTCCTCCCAGCTAACCTTGTTTTCTTGTTCTCAGTACTCCTCCTTGTTTCAGAAACTTCCTCTGTTAGTTTCATTATGTTCTTGGAACTAGAATTAAGAGGGAGGAGCTGGCTGGCAAGGAAGCCTATTCCTACATTTCACTCCCGGGCTTAAAAGTGTGGAGAGTCAGCAGGTCAAAAAAAAATACTATGTGGAGGATCATGCTTTCAAAACTGGTGTGGTGTTGTGAGTGAAAACTCAGTCATACAGAATTTGAAAATTGCAGTCTTCACCTGCTTGCAGTACAGATAAACTAGTTTAAAACTACATTAGCCCTTCTACCTCCTTGTCCAGTCCTTCACATATCAGAGCTTGCTTAAAGTAGTTCAGGATTAAGCAGTTCCCCATGCAATTTTGAAGCCTTGAGAGTTTGTCCATTAAAGCTCAGCTTCTGCAGTATGTGTGTTAATATCCTATTGTGTGTAAATGAGGACTAGCTGATTACTTAATGATGTTTGTATATTATCTGCTGTTACGCAGGTGTTAATCTTATAAAATGTGTTAATAACTGCTTGGTATTTACAAGTATCGGCTTATTAGTCCTGCTTTGAATCTGTATTTGCATCTTGAACTGACATTCAGGGCCAAGCTTTGGTATTTGTATATTCAGTGTTTACTTTCTGTGTGAAACTGAGATTAACAGGATCACTAATTTTACTTTTCACATGCTTTGAAGTTTGTGTCCTAATTCACAAAACCGTTCCTGATCAAGATTGTTCGTAAATAAGCACTCTAGGCACAACCCTGTTACTGAACCAAGGCTTAGCTGTGGCAGTGCACATCCAGTTTGTTTTCATAAGACCATCTTCTGCATCTTTCCTTGTACAGATCTTCAAAAAAGTTGGAACTTTGATACTTCATATATTTGCAGTTTTTCATCTGTAGATTTCAACGTGCTTGCTGAAAGGTGAGCAAATGTTACCAGGTGCTGCTCTGCAAAATGAAGAAGATGAAGAAGAAAGATTTAATTGACTGGAACAGAAATTAGGCAGTGAGTCAGTGCTGGAAGCGGAACAGAATTCAGGTCTGCTGGCTCCCACTGCTGCATCCCATCCACGGGATCGCAGCATGGCTGTCCCAGAAGCTGTCCTGAGCTGCTCTCTGCACATTATGTTCTCATCTGCCAGCAGACAGCAAACATAGAAATTTAATTTAAACAAAGAATTAACAATAGCAAAATGAAGTGCTCAGAGTCAGTAGTTCCTATTTTCTTCCCCTGCTGCTGACTTCCTGCTATTGGTTTTCCCCTCTGTAAAACAGGGCAATAGATTCCACCTACTTTGTTGGAAGAAGAGTTATTACTTGTTATCTGTGCTGGATTGTGTAGGAGCTGAGTGTTCTTGCAGAGATTGTCGAGTACACGCCTTTGGATGGGAAGAAAAGAGCATGATCTAAAGAAAGGATGTCAGAATGAAATCTCGAACTAATATTTCTCCATAAAAATAGAAAAATCAGTGCTTCCTATACATGTATCAAGGAAGGCATTAGAATAAGGCACTTCTACTTGCTTCGGACTGTTTCAGAGTAAATTTACTGGTCTGTAGAAATTCTTTCTTTGATAGATCTGTGAAACAAAATTCTGGATTTTTGTCCAGCACAGGTACAGCGAGGACCATAAGGAATTGAAAATGCGTAGGGAGTTGGAAGTCACTGCTGTTGTAAAGTAAGAGAGGTTTTACTTAAAAAGACATGCTGCTCTTGATGTTTCCCCAATTAAAAACAAAACAAAATAATGCAAGAGAATTTATTCTGACAGAATTTCTAAGCTGTAAGTGTTGTCATTTGACTTTAATGCTCTTTTGAGTGTCCCTGAGAGAAAGAGACCCTCCTGTGTTCTGACATTACCTTGGAGGGAACATGGCGGTTCAGATAGCTTCCTTCTCTCTGTAGTTCAGAGGTCTCTAGCCCTCTTACTTATGGGTTGCATCTTCTCTCAAGGCCATGCTTTCCTAGTTTAGGGACTTGCTCCAAACTGCTAGTCAGACCGGATCTGACTTTTTTTTTGTAGCAGCTTTCAAGCACGTGGGGTACATAATCCAGCCCACAAAATTAGTGAGTAGTCTCCTGTGTCACCTGCCCAGCCGTCTGCTCATTCCTCTCCTCTATCCCAGTGGAGTCTGATGATGTCCAACCCCCCTCAGGGTCACTAGGCAGAGGGGAGTCTTGCCCCACTTGTTACTTATCACCATTGTCCCAGATACTACCTGTTCTCCAGGGCCATCTTCTGTACTGTGTTGATTATTTCAAATATTCTGTCGTTAGGCACATGGAATGGGGTAACTGGTGTTTCAGGCCATCTCTGCATACCCTAGGAGTCAGCCTGCTGTTACACAGTGGAATTAAAATCAATTTAACAAAAGAAGAGGTTTATCTTTTTCTCTCTGATCCTGGCCACAGTAGTTCTAGGTATGGTTTTAACAACTGTGAACAATAAAAGTCGTGTCCCCCCCCCACCCCAACAACAACTTCAAACAGGTGCCTGGGATTTTATTTTTTAAGTAGATGATTTTTTGTTAATCAAAAGAGCACTATGTGGGCAAACCTGACTCAGCTGTACTGTTTGTTCTACCTTTATGTTTCCCTCAGCTTGAAGAGTCACACTGAAAACTAAATTGGTGTTTTTAGATTTATCCATTATACAAAAGTAACAGCTTTGCTTTAAAGATCTTACTGCAAGTGTCTGATGTGCTTTGTAGGAAGGAACAAAGCCAGAAAGGTACACTCTGTGTTAGAGGTACCTGTCTGTGTTTGGTGAAGTGAGGATGTGTGTATAAGCCTGCTTGTTTTTATTTAGAGTTAAATGGCCCCTGAAGAGGTTAAAAGCTACCTACAGCTGAGTGCCTGATGTCTTGTGCTGTTCAGTTGGTGTGGTTGACCTGCTCCTACTGCCCAGCACTCAAGGGCTGTTAAGGCAGCTTTGTTGACAAAGGGGGATGAATTGTCCCAAGTCATTATTTGAGAGCAGTGACCCAAGGAAACAGAGGAACACTTGCTGCCTGTTAAACACCTTTGTTTTCTTTTTTTTTAAGCTCTTGGGTAAGGCATTTGATTTTTTGGTTTAAAATCTTTTGTCCTTCTAGTAGCATTGGAGTATTCTATATGCCTTCCTAGTTTCTCTTAGTTTTTCTAGCACCTTGTAATTTTTTTTTTTTAATGTCTGTTTCAATTGAAGAAGCAGTGAGAGATAAAGTCCTGGGGCAGCAATTTCTTCCCTTCTTAGTCTAGTAGCTACAGCCTGAGAATCTGTTTTACCTCATATTTGTGTTGTGGAATATGGGGAGGTGGATGGGGAGTGCCAGTTACTGGGTGTTTCAGTGGGTGCTCTCTATAAGCCAGCTCTTTTGCTGAGTTGCTTCATGAAACCTCTAAAACAACTCAGTGAACACAGACCCCAAGCTATCTTGAGCTGTTGGGGACAGAGGTTTTCTCTTATGCACTTTGTACTTCTGATTCTTAAGCTTTGGTTAGATGATGGACATCTCTTTGCCTGAGCAGTCAGCAGATCACAAAGATATACATGCTCCTTGACATAAACCAGCATGCCATTGGTGGGAAGGTTTCTCTAGAAATACCACTGGGTACTAAAGGAAGGGCATTTCCCTTTTGCCATTAGTCTCCAGCCTGAATGATCTTGCTCCGTGACAACAGTCTCTCCATAGCTTCCTTTTGATTCCATGAATTCACATAGATCATCTCCAATGTGGCTTTGTTTTTTTCCCTTTCCCCTTCTGCCTCCAAGCTATGCTGATTTTGGAGGGCAGAAGGAAGCTTCTGAGACAGACATCGTGATTAAACTCTGATCTTCCCTTTGTAACACCAACCTCCACTAAAGTTTTCCTGGAGAGAGAAAGTGGAGTCTATTTGTGCCCAGTGATCTTTGAATGTCAGATGGACTTAATCCAACTTGTATTTATCATGACTGAGTTTCTTCCTGCTTCCAGTGTCCTCCTTATAAATGATAAAACGTTTTATGTGAAGTGAATTGCTGGATTCTCAACTATTAAGTGGTATCTCTTCTAAGAGCTTTAATAGCAGCAGGTATTGAATCATAGTCTGTAAATGTAAACTCTTTTGCTGTCTCTAGGGTCACTTCTTCCAGAGGTGGTAGCAGCAGTAATACGAGGAGAGAAAGTTGTGCGGTAGCCCATGCTGTGGACTGGTTGAAAACTCTTCAGAGCCATCGTTCCAGGTCATTTCATGTGCACTTAAACATGTTTCCTGAAGTGGGGTTGAGGTTGCTCGTTCTCCTCTCCCCACTTCACACCCACCTTGGTTTCCTGAACTGCTAATGCACCTCTTCTGTCGTGAAATGACAAACTTAAAAATAGATGCAGTTATAAAAATCTTGTGGGAAGAGCTGGTTGCCTGTCTCTGCATCAGATCTATAGCTCCTCTGGGGAACCAAATAAAGGTGATTGAACCAACCATCTCTGCTCTCTGAATCATATGTCTGTAATACAACAATATAACAGAAATGTTGGAGGAGGCAGATAGGAAATGGTAAGAGGAAGAACAGAGGTGTGTAGAGTGACAAATCCCAAGGTTATGTCCTTGTCTCCAGGGAAGATTAATCCTTCTCAAAGTTAAGGATGATTCCTCTCTTTAATGGCAGCTGAATAGAAATTCTTAGTTGGCTGGATTCACTGATGTCTACATGAAGTAATTAGAGTCTGGTGTTATTTGGAGGGATGTGGCCTAAAAATGAGTTTATTTAGAATGTCTAAATGGTAGACGGTTTCAAAGAAGAGAACACCCTAGTATTCTAACCTGTTATCAGCCTAAAAATTAATTTATTTAGAATGTCTAAATGGTAGATGCTCTCAAAGAAGAGAAGACACTAGATGTTTTCTAACCTGTTATCAGGCAGAGCTGCCTCAAGATAACTCCTATTGAAGATTAAATGGATGCTGGCGTAGGCTTGACTGTCCAAGGTTGTGTTTTGGCAGCTGCCTTGCTCTTTGTGTACCTTCCACAGTATGTGTAGTTTTCATCAAAAGCAGTCTGGGATTGTTGTTTTGAATGAATGTACATTACTACAAATGCACTGTGCAGCAGTTTTTCTATCCACCTGAAAAAGAAACCCAGTAAAATTAATGAATAGAGTGCTTTATATTCTTTCGACAAAAAGCACCTTTTTTTTTTTTAAGAGTGAGTTTCTTAAAACTTAATGTGTTTACTCTGCATGGGATACCTCTGTGTCATTATATTTCTTGAATGCAGCAAGTACAGTGTGTAACGGTAGAAATTCTTTCTTCCACGTTGTAAGTCCATTTACTGGTGAGTACGTAATGAACGGACTTTGTAAGAAACAGGCGAGCTCTTTGTAACATAAGTCAGGAATTGGTGTGTGTGGAGAAATATTGACATCATGCCTTCTCAGATTCTTAACGTTTGAGGCCTGCAGCCATACTCTGATCTACTTTTCATTGGTTTGCAAGAAGGACTTGACAAATGGGAAAAACCAGCAGCAATATTGCACTTGAATGTATGCTCCAGTTTGCTACTTGCTGTTAAACTGAGTAAGGGCATTACCAGCACATGAGCAGAAGCAGAAGGGGAAACAAGCTTTGAAAACTGCTTTAACCGGCTTGTATTGCCCTGTGCAGTGGCAAGGAAACATTTCTTGCATGAAGTAGTTCTTAAAAGGCCAGCCTAATCTTGTTTCACTTTGTGGAGCAGAGAGATTTGCCTACAAATTCAGTGTTAGCTGCCATGCCAGGTTTTAGAGCTTGCTTTCGTGGTGTACAAAAGGGTCAGTGGTTTTAGTGTGACTCAGTTGTGTTTTTGAAAAGGTTCTAAAAAGGCAGATTTATTCCTGCTTTCTGACTTACGCAGCTATCTTGGGAGTGAATTAACCTGTACTGCAGATACGTAAATATTGTGTGAGAAGAGGGAATCTCAACGGAAATCTGAGTGTTACAGCCCATATCAATGCCCCGCAGCCTCCCACTGAAGTGCCAACTGCCACTGAAGACAGGGTTTATTATTTCTGTGCTCCTTCGTGCTGCTATTTAAACTTGAGCACTTGACCAAGGGCTTTTGTTGATCTAGGAAGCCATCTCAGCTTGGGAGGGTGTATTACTCTTCATTTCTTCAGATAACCAACCTGTCCCTCTGTCTATGTCATAGGTGCCTTGCCTTTCTCTTTTGTGTGTTTCTTAGAACAGTCTTGTTTCTTACCAAGAAGAAAGCAGTCAGGGATGGAATTTTTGCTGACCCTAAAACTCCTTTGGGACAATTCAGGGTGTGGGGCTTCACCATTTGGCTTTTTCTTATCTGGGTTTTCCCTGGCATCTTGGAAACCCTAAGGACATCTCCCACACACCCTTTTTCTTCTCTTTGAGAGACGTTATGGTATCTGATAGATTATGATAGATATGTTGCTCCCTACTCAAAATGAATGAGCATTTGTCCAGCACTGGATCTCCAACATGCAGTGTGTTGGAATACAAACACTTGCTCCACAGTTCTTCAAATTTCTTATTGCAGTAACAACATAATCTTTATAGTATTTTCAAAGTTAACTTTTTGTATCTGTACTCGATAATTCCCCCTTTGTCTAGTTTAGTCAAATCTGCTATAGAATTGTCATTTGTTTGGTTAACTTAATAGTGAAGTTATGTTTCTGCTGTTAAACATGTTGTTCTTGCAAGTCACTTCAAGTTATTTGTTTATGAAGCAAATTGGTTCAGCAGCACCAGGCGATCTCTTTTTTTCAGAGAGATCTCAAAGCTACTGATGTGTAATAAAATTAAGGTAGTTGTTCGCTGTGCACTGGACTCATTATTGAGAGTGAGTAATGTCACCAGGAACTGGTGACCTCAACTTCAATTGTGGTATCTGCTGAAAAATAGATGCCACTTCTAAAACCTGGTTAATATGGGAGGTGGAGAATCAAGCGTTGTTTCAACACCCACATTCTTCTGTGTGAATCACAGCCATGGACCCTTGCTGCTAAGACAAGATGACATGATGTATTTACGCCACCATTGACCTGCTAAAGGTGGAATGTCAGCCATTATACTGATTTTTTATTTTCTTTTTTAATCTTTGACATCAGAAGTGTCATTTGCTGTAATGAATGATCATGCCCTCTAAACACCATGCCCTTTCAGTACATGCTACAGAAGTACCTATGATAGAGCCAGCGCGCTTCAGAAAGAAGACTAATGTTTAAATATTCAGTTCTTCTGGGGAAAAACATAATCTGCCTGAAGAACAAAAATGTTTTTCCTCTGTGAGTATTAAAGCTAAGTTTCTGAATCATCTGAGGAGTGGAAAGGGATGAAAATTAATCTGTTCACTGCTGACTTAAGGTGCCTGAATTCTGTTCTGTGACCGAGTGCCACATGTAAATGTGTTGCACTTTTGCTTGGCTATTTGATTAACTGGAACCCAAAATACAGTCTGAGAGCTGCAAAACGATCTTTCCTTTGCCCCTTAGTTAAATCAGTAAAAACAGACCTTGCAGAAGGGTACATGAAAACATCCCACTGCTGCTCACTCCAGAATTGTGTTTCAGTGCTCCACAGACAGTGCTTGAAGTATCTGTTGTCTCTTTGCAGTGACTCCACACAGTGAGTCAGTAGTATAGGGAGATTTATAAGCTGTGCTCTGAATGTCTGCCCTAGGTGACACAGCCAGTGCATTGCTCCTTTGTTTGTGCCAGGGAGGGCTGGCCACTCGAGGACTCCAACAAATGCTGTAGACTGAAGGAGGAATTAGTGTTTTTCCTTTTCTGGTATGAACTCCTTTAGGTATCAGAGTTTCCCTTTGCTACGAGACATTCAAATTTAACCACCATCTAGTTAGTTCTACTTACAAGTAGTATTTTTTTTTAATTGCCTCAAGTTCTTTGCTGCTTGCTCATTAAAAAGTTAACAGCATCTTACAGAGATGCTACTACAGTATTTTATTGAGGCTCTTTTCAGACTCCAAAGATGTCAGAGAGGATTTTTCTGTTTGGAGGGGTGGTAATCTTCAGTGAAATAATGTATTTATTACTTCATTTCCTGAAATATTTCAGATCCAGACTTGAAACAGTTCAGGTGTATATAAAGCACACCCTGGCAGGAAGCCCTGCTCATAGCAGCTCCTGCTGAGGGGGTGAGCTCATCCCTGTTCTCAGGGCAGGCACTTGAAGTATCTCCTCTAGAAAAAAACAGTGTCTAGGTAGGCATCTTCTGCCCTCCCTATCACCCATCTTGTGCTGTCAGTCACATAGATTTGAAAGGAAAGTCAGGAATCACCCAAGGGCTGACAATGTCAGCTTGCTTCTTTCTTTTGGGTTTGACCTACCATTGGCTCTGCGTAGCCAGCCTTGGACATGATTTTTTTTGTGGTTGTCCCACTCAGATGAGCACTAATGCATCTGGCTCTGGCTTCTTAAACATTTTGATGCTTTCTGTGGTTCTAGGAGGTCCTGAAAAGTGAACATGAAGAGCATATACTTCTGTCTGAAGAAAAAAATTTTTAATAGCAACAGCCCATATTAGTCTAGATATAGCTTTTGAAGTCCTTCTAATACTTACTGGCACTTGAAATCTGTCATCCTTTTGTTTGGCTCCATTGAGGTGCACCCATCTGCAATTTTACCTCACCATCCACTTGTGCAATTGCAATGAGACACGTAATTTCTGTATTTCTGAGAGAACTGTTGCACACCTGTCCATCAGACAGCCGGAGTTCTGCCTCAGACCTGTCTTAATCATGCTAAGGTTTGCGAATTCTCTGTTTTAACCTATTTAGGAATGATCCTTGTGCTGCTCTTCTTTACAGTGCTGTTTTACCAGTTTGTTGACATTCCCGTCAGGAAGTTGAGAAAGTTTTTTGTTAAGTCTTTTCAGTATTGGATTGAGAAGAAAGTATTGTAGCATTCCCTCATGTTAGTTATGAATGTTGGTTCCTGTGAAACTCTGACATTGCCAAACAGCCTTTTTTTTTATTTCTTTGTTTGCATCTATGCTTTCCATTGAAAGAAGAGACAATAGATACACTAGATGTGTCAGGAAATTCCTTTGTTATACTGATGACAGCCTAGTTCTATCTTTAGCCTTGTGTTCTGGTATTGCAAGGTCCAGCCTTCCCTTTATGAGGATACATATGACCTGGAGGAAGAACTTTCCTAGCAGAAAGTTTGTTGTTTCCACTCCACAGCTATGTCAGCTGATTAACTCAAAGATATTACTTCACCTTACAAGTCTCACCTTTCTGAGCAAAGGAAGAAAGTTGCCAAAAGCTATATATAAACAATGTGCTGGCTGTCCTGTGGAAACTGTACGTATGCATGCTTTGTAAGTGTCAAGTAATGTATCCCTGCATGAAAGCAGCGTAAAGTGCTGCACAGTACTGCAGGTTAAGAGAGTTCACTTAGCAGTTACTCCAAGGCGGTCAACATGCTGTAAATCTACACCCTGGTTTCTCATGGTCGTTTAGGATATGACTACAAGACTATCAAAGTGGATATTCACAGTGTAGTACAGTTTGTCTCACTGCATTATGAGCTGGCTGGTATAACCTTTCTGAACATCCAGTCTTCCTCCAGTGTTAGTAATGTCTTCCACTGCTTTGAATGTGCCAGTATCAGAAATCTGTGAGGCAGCTTTTGCAATATACGAGCATGAGGTTCTTCTCTGTTCCCAGGGTACAAATACTCTTCCAAGTGACCAATGCCTCAGGAACCTGGAGGCTTATTGGAATTTTTACTGCAGGTGCTTGCAGGAACATCTGACCTGAAGGCAAGTAAAACCTGTTCACCTTTACCATGCATACAGCTCCATGGCCTCCTCCCTCATACATTACAAATCATCTGTCGTGTCTAATCCTTGTTCTTTTCTCTTCCCAGGACAGTGTAAGTGATCCCCTGAAATGGCTTTAAGCTCTGTGACACAGGCAAGAAGCCGGTGGCAAAAGGAGAAGAGTTTGTCTAATGGAGTCTAGGAGTTAATCAGATTTTTAACTCTTAGGTCTGATAGGAGCTATGGCTTTCACAAATCTCTGATTTCTTGGGGCTTAGGCTCTCCTGTTAGAGTAACTCTTGTCAACTTCATGGATTTGTTTGAGAAGTTTGCTTGATTTACTTATTTATTATAATTATATGTAATTATTGAGGCCTTCTTTGGGGTTCCATCCCCTACTCACTGCTGGAATTCATCTCTCTGGTGTCTCACAAACATACTTTTCAAGCTGTCGTTGAATCCTATGCATTTTGTATCTTCTAACTTGGAGTTTAAATCGGAGTTAACAAGATAGCTCTGTTCCCTGGCTGTGCCAGCATCTCCATAATTCTCTTCAAAATTCAATGTCTTGCTCTCTTTTTGGGCTTCCCACTTGCCCTTCTTTGAATGCGTAAACCCAACTGCTGTTTGCACCATCCTGGATCAGACTAAATAAATTGTACTTTCTCAAGCTGTGGCCAGTATCAGATGCTTTATGGGAAGATGCCTCATACCCTGAAGAGTATTGTTCCTTTGTCAAAGTATAAACCTTCCTAATACAGAGCCTGTCTTTTCCCAGCAAATGAATGTTCTGCCAGGATACTTGCACATAACCAGTCCTTTCACTTTTGGTCTGGCAGTCTCTTGGACTTACTGGTATCACGTGTCAGTAAGGAAAGTCTATCCAGCAGTGTTTGTCTCTCATACCAAACTTGCCCTTTTCCATTCCCTTGCTGTTAATGTTAATTGTTGTGATCATTTCAGCATCCTCCTGCAACCTTAAATACACCTCTCCTGCTTGCCTTGCTTCCTTTCTGCTGCTTGAGTCAGGTGCTGGATGTAACCCTTGAAGCTTCTGCATTCATCCATAAGATCTCAGCTGAGCTTTCCTCCTTCCTCCCTACCATCCAGTCTGCTCTCGCTGCCTCTTTTGCATACATTGTCCACACTTGATTCTGTAGCGTCTGTCCTTATCTAAAAATGTGTTAATTCTACAAAACAAAGCCATTAAAGCCTTATTCAGTTCTCCTGGTTTGTACTGTACTCTTCTTGTATGTGCCTCTAGACTGTAAGTTCAAGGGTGGGAAGCTGTTTGCCTGATGTTCTTTGCCTGGCAAGCTGTGTACGTTCACTCTGCTCATACATTAAGTGATCCTTAAAGTGCGTTAAGGGCCTCATCTGACAGCTGTTGCAAATGTGCTGTACTGTGCTTGCAGGGAGGCTTAAGCCTGTAAGTATAGACCCAAGAGTTCTCAAAACTCCAGGTAAATCAGATCCAGAGACTTGCTTAAAGCCCTTTTTAGATGTGTCATGGTAGTAGAAGACAGAGGGAATGGAACATTGTGGTAGAAGAGATGGGAAGCAGAATAGCAAAGAGGGGGTGGACTGCCTTTTAAGCAGTTAAAGCCAGGCAATAAAAGTGGCTGGGAGCCATTGATCGCTTTCTGTAGTGTCTTTGCCTAATCCTAGCTTACTTATGTAATGTAAAACTTAATTTGTGGGGTTTGGGTGTTACTTATGTGATTAAAATGGCAGTCTGAGAGGAGAGAACCCTGCCATGACATCAACTTTCCACTGAGTTATTTAAAAAGCTAGATTATTTTTTTTAACCCTGTGATGGGTCATCATTTTAAGACTAGTAAATATTTCTCATTGTAAGAACAAACTTCCTTTTATAGTATCCACATGCTGCTGGTTTTACTGAATCCAGCATAGAGCTATTTCCTATTTCTAATTGTTTACTCGCACTCAGCAGCTCTTGCATGTTCATGTGCGCGTGCTCTTCCCTCCCCTCCCCCCCCCCCCCCCCCCCCAGCTTTTTTAGCCTTGTTGATCTATTATTGTGACTTTGGCGAGACGACGCCAGCTTTCAGCATTTAATGGGATGTGAGCAGGAATGATCAGCTACTTCCTCCGGCTGTGAGACCATGATGTCATCAGCTACTCGTGTTGCTTTACCATCCACTGCTGCTGTTGCTTTGGTGTATGTGGAAAGAATGTAAACAGCACTTTCCAGATGTTCTCAGGGCAGCTGGAGAGCCATAAATGGACTGTTTGGTTCAGGACTATTACTAATCTATTTAGGAGATTGCAGTGAAGAGAGTCATGAAAACATACAGCTCCATGTGTATCCTGTGCAGCATGCTCTGTCAAGTGGATCGCAGTGGGTTGTTGGAATGTTGAAGTGATTACATACCTTGTTCAGGACTTGAGCTGGGCAGGTGAACTATCTTTATAGCTGCTTTCCTTCCCTCTCTTACCCTTCCTTCCTCCAGCTTTAACTCCTGAATGAAACAGCAGCACCGATGTCCTCCTAATCTCATGCAAGGCAAATGCTGTTTTGTTCACTCAGAGTGCCTCCAAGTGATCTCAGCAGATGAAGAGTGAAGAAAGATGATCTAGTTTTTAAACTCTCAGTGTAATATTTGCTGTATTAGGACCTACTGAATAAACACGGGGCTGTTTAATCTTGGTGCAGAGTAGAATAGGAATTTGGAAGCCGGTGTCTCTCATGCCTCTCCAGGGCTGGAAAAAGCATTAAATCTCACCCACTTGTGCTATATCCAAAAAAAGTCTATTTTGAGGGAGAACCAGTCACTTCCTTCTTTAGGGTGTGTGTGTGTGTTTTTAACGCATTAATTAATTTTTATTGAGTGGTGGAGAAACTGATGTCAGAGCTGCATTGCGACTGGATGTGCAGTAACACAAGATTGTAGGAAATAATACGGCTAACATCATAAGCACAGTGAAAGTTTAACCGTGGAGAGTTTAAAATAGCAAAGCTGAGCCATATGGATATTAAAAGATATGACTGAATCAAAACAACAGTCTAATATTAAACTGGATTTTTCTGGGGGAGTGGCAAACTTCTTGGGTTAATTTCTGTTATGTATCCAGTGTCCAAGGATAGGTTTCTTGCCTCAATACCTTGATTTCTGACTTTGGTATTGTCAATTTCTTGGCTGTTGCAGGATATCAACTACAAGGAGCAATACAGGTTGTGTCTCGCTGTTTTTTTGCCAGGCCTCTTTATTCAGGAGTCTGTAGAGTATCCTTTTCCTTTTACGGTGGTCTATAAACTTGTCCAGAATGACGCTTCCCTGGCACCTCTCACGGTTCAGATTGCACAGATCCATGACAGCAAGGCAAGAGGGAGGTGGAGAGAAGTGCTTTGGAAATTGGAGCCAAGGAGGAGCTCGGTTACATAATTGTACAAAAGAAAAAGGATTTTTTGTTTTGGTTTGGTTTTCCTTCTCATATCCTTCTGCAAACTGAAAAAATGTTGTTGGAAAGCTGGATGGAAAAACTTTCACATCATTCATCCCTGTGGGGACGTGAAATGTATTGAAATGTTCCACCTGTTTTATGGCTGATGCTTTTCCTCTTTCAGGTTTGACATCTACAGGAAGGTGCCAAAAGACCTTACACAGCCAACCTACACAGGGGCTATTAGTAAGTAACACTTCTTTTTGATGTCCTTGCCTACCCCTGGTCTAAAATTAAAGATCATTTGGCTTTTCTGTCTCCGGGGTAGTTTTTTAAAGGGATATTAAACACTGGAAGGGGTATCCTTTGTTGCTGAGACAGCTCATTTTGCCCAATCTGCAGTCATACTAAACAGTGGAGTAGTTTGCATGGATTCAGAATCTCAACAACAAAAGTAGTAAAGATATATTGTCATGAAAGGGAGCTTCTAAAAGCTAGCACTGAAATACCCACTCTGCTAGCTACTGAGGTAACTAGAGAGCTTTTTGCTAGCGTCTTCCCATGAACAGAAGCTGTAAGTCTGCTCCAAACACTGGTGGGGAGGATGACTGCAGATTATTTTACCTCTCGCTGGTAGGCATCCCCTCAGTCAGTGTGAAAAACAACTGGTAACAGTTGGATTCACAGTTAGCGTACCCAGACGTGCGTTTGCTGAAGAGACTTGAGGAACCAAACTAGTGCACACAGGGAATCCAGGTTCTGCATCAGTAAGGAGCGGTGTGGGTGGCAATATGCAGTGGCCAGTGGTGGAGATGATTTGGGAAACATGTATTTCTCTCACAACGTACTCAGGGGATTCATCTGATGTTGTAGGTGGGACTAGTGAGTAGAGATCTTATTTTGTTGTTATTTGTCATGCTTCTAAAGAAGAAAATTTGCTTGGTCAGAAACCACCGATAGTGATCCACTCTCACTCCTGTGTATCAATACATAGACTTTGGCTGATATAAATCTCTTGCCTTGGGCCCCTTTTCCTTCCTTCCTCTTCCTGAGGGAGGCTGTAGGCTGAGTAATGCAATTTCACACAATTACATGCAGTGAGTGCACTGTGCAGAGTGGTAAACGTTGATCAGGTTGATCCTGCCAGGCCTGTAATTAGGCGCCTAACACAGCTTTCCTGTTCCATTGAACAGTGACTTCCTTTGATCATGTAGCTGTGCTCCATTCATCCATTCTTGTAGATGGGTCAGTAGCCTTGAATGTCATTGCTGACGTGAGTGATGTCATATCCCTTGGTGACAGCAAGCATCAAATAAAACTGAGTCAGTAGCAGTGAATCAATGGACACAAAGGAAAGCCCTTTGTGAGCTAAAGAAACTCCTTACTGTGAGGATGGTCGAAGGCTGGAACAGGTTGCCCAGGGTGGTGTGGAGTCTCCATCCTTGGAGATACTTAAACCAACTAGACCTGGCCCTGAGCAACCTGCTTTAGCTGACTCTGCTTTGAGCAGGGGAGTTGGACAGGATGATCTCCAGAGAGGTCCCTGCCAGCCTCAACTATCCTGTGCTTCTGTGAAAGATAGCATATTACTCTAAATATTTACTTTCAGAGAGTCCTTGTCCTCTGTGTTCTCCTGACCGCTGAATTAGTTGTATGTTGTCTCCCTTTTAGGTTTGCTGAAACTGTGAACAAAGGGCTTGAATAAAACTGTTTGCTAATTTAGAGGCGTATGAGATTTAGTGTTTTGAAAGAACACTTTGAACTTGTTCGTGATCCTGCCTTCTCTCCTGTTTTGGAAACTAAGAGTTCCCACACTATAACTGGGCTCCCTTTGAGAATTTGTCTTGTTATGAATCACCTGCAAAAGAGTATGTTTTAGAAACAAAAAAAAACCATCAAAGGCCATCCAGTGTTAGGCTTTCTGATCTGCAGTAAACAGCTCAAGTGATAAGTCTGTTGTGGGAAGGCTTGAAGGCTGTGACTCTTACTTAAAATTATTAGCTGACTTATTTCTCTCTATTGTTATTTCAGCTTCTCAGGCTTTGATTTTCTCCTCTAACTGGTTCTCCTTCTTTTTGTCAGAGTGTTTTTAGACAGGCTGATATAAGCTTTTGAACCACACAGGCAACCAACAAACTGTGGTGGCTTTGCATGTGAGGATCTTGTGTGCAGCTTTCCTAATGGGCTTTCTGTCTGACCAAGCCTGTGACTTGTAATTTGAAAGCCAGTAATCTTGCGTGTTGTGGGAGGCCTTGAATGAGACCAGCCCATTGCCATGCCAGTTTGAAGCCTGGGAAGGTTGCATGATTTTGTGATAAATGCTTTAGGGAAGTCAGCTTGTAATAACATTGGGGGCTTGAGGGTAGGGGAAGGTTCTGTCTCTCAAAAAATCTTTTAGAGTCTAGTAAATGTGTGAAACGACTGTGGCTGCAACTATATTTTGGCTTTAAGTCCTCCAGGTTTTACAGAGCAGATATAAGATAGCCTGTAGTAGCCAACTATTAATTTAGGCCCTTGCCACATGATTTCTGCTGAAACTTTAGCTTAGTATCACTTCTAGTGCTGAAGGCTTTCTGGAATATGAATGGAGTTACTGCAAATTTCGTATGTTTGCTTTTGGATTGTAAAAAGGCCTTTTTTTGAAAAGTTTGAGGTTTATTAGGGAAGAAGGCATAGATCAGATTACAGAAGAAAAGAGATGGAAAATACCAGCTCTGCTTCTGACCACCAGGGCTGAAGTGGCCAACTCTCTAGGAAAGAAGCAGCTCAGGGAGAGTAAGTGTTAGGGTATTTTGGTGGAGAAGAGCAGGTGATCTCAAATGCAAGCAACTTCAGAAGCCAACTGGAGGGTTATTGAGGTTTTCTATTGTGTATGGTTTTGTCATTTCAAAAGTTGCAGTGAACACGGCATACAAGATATTTCAGATCCGTGTAGCAATCCTTCCAGCTACTAAAAATTAGTAGGAATGAGGGAACCAAGAGCGGTCCACTGCAGTTTACTGGAGTGAGGTTTATACAGAAAATGCACTCACTGCTGTGGGATTCTCTGAAAAGTGTGCAGAAGTTTCTTGTTCCTTTTTCTCAATAAAAATCTCTTCTTTCAGGCAGCATTGTGATCCCTGTGCCACTCAGCCAGTCACACCATTGTTGTCCCTCTTCCACCAGATGCTTGTGCCAGTCTTTGCAGGCCTTCCCACCCCTGTGTAGCGTGTCTGTGATGCCAGCACACGGCCATTCTAACAGACCTGACTAACGTGGTGACAACTTGGCCATGTTTGGGTATGTAAGCAGCAGCAGCACATGCCCTGGCTGGACAGGAGCCCAGTTGGCATCTGGCTGGACAGGAGCAGTCTGACTTCTTGAAAGAGGGGCCTGCAACTCGGACAGCTGCTGTAGCAATCCTGCTATTTAACGGTCAATGTGGATGCATAGTTTGCATGCACATGTTGTATGCACACATGGTAATGTTATCCAGAAATACTCTATGCTGTTTGGAGGCTGGAGTTTTAAATACACATCAGGAAATATCAAAGTTATGATTCACATGGCATCTGTAACAAGACCCGTTCCTTGCACTTCATAGCAGTTTGCTCCATTGAATGATAAATGCTATTAATTTTATGCCTTAATATAGACATGGACCCACGTTCTCAGTCTGCATGATGTGTTATACGCTTTGTGTTTCTTTCGTTTCTTGTGGAGTGGAGAGGAAGAATCAGGAATGTACATAGATGGGGTATGTACCAGAAGGGATATGTACAAAAATGTTAGGTTGTCGAAGCTAGTGTAGGGAAAAAAAAACTTGGCCGAATTTCCCATCCTTTTGGGATTACTGATTAGCCAACAGCAGTGTGTTTCAGTATGTCTAACACCAGCAACCTTTGATATATTGATTCTGTTAATCATATGAGAGTTTTAAGAAACCTGTCTTAGATGGTCCTTCGAGCTCTGTGGGAACATCACAGTGCATGAATTGTCTGATCCTAGCCTTTAATCTACTTTTCCAAATATAATAAAGTTGTCAAATGTGGGTGGCAGGAACTGCACATTTGCATGGAAGCAAGTAAAGGCCTTCACTATGAAGTAAGTAGCTGAAGCATTGTGTGTGTAAATTCTTACACTGGGAACATCGTATATGCCTGCAGCTCCACGCTAAGGAGAGGAGCTCATGTGCTGCGTCTGAAAAAACATTGGCTCTAGAGACAGTTTAACACATAAGACTTTCACATAAGTCTCATGCCAAAGACACTCTCCTGCCCTGAAAATATCTGTGTACAAGAAGAGTTTAACACAAGAGTGGCCATGCTAGCTAGGTCAGAGCAAACGTCTGTGTAGCCTAGCATCCTCTTCCCAGGAGTGGTCAGCAGCAGATGCCTGAGAAAGAGCATGAGGACAGGTTAAACGCTTTGCCAGGCTTTGGTGAGTTGACAGTTCTGGACTTCCTGAGCTAGAGGTGGTTCCTTTGTGTTTAGTAGTCCTCACTGGATTTCTTCTTCGGGGCATGGATGATTCCTTTTTGAAATCTTACAGACTTTTAAAAAATATCCTCAACATCCATAGTCAAGAATTTTCAGAATTTTGTTAGGTGTTACGTAAAGAAAAACCTTGTCTTGTTTTTAACCTCCCCCTTCCCTCCCATTCCCATACTGGAAAAGACAGTGAGTGGTTGTTCCCCATTCATCTCTTTAAGGCTGCTTATGTTTTTATATACCCCTCTCATGTCCACCTTCAGTAATCTCTTTTACACATTGAAAACTAACTGTGGAGTTTGAAGACTGGCAAAAGCATTGAGGAGCTTTGAAAGTCAGTCCCTGCCAGGTGTTTCAGGGCATTCTTGCAGGACTTTTTAGATACAGGTTACTGGAATTTTACTGTACTGTATTTGGTGAGTATTGTCACAAGCCTTCACTACAAGAGCTGAATTGGAAGATGGACTTGAGAGAGTGAATACTTTGTGTACTGGAAAAGGAGAAGATAATTTGATGATGTAAATGGCAGAGAAGAAAGTTAAAAAATTGGAAGAGAGAGAAAGCTCTGGAAGAGAATTTACAGTTAGTAGTACCAGGCTTGCATAGACGTATTGGAAAGCAGAGAGCTCTAGCTGATGCTGTGGAAAGCCTTTACAGGATGATAACAAGCAGAGAGGAATATGGGAAGCAATTAAAGAAGAAAGGGTTGTGTCTGTCAAATGCTCTCCCCTGCATACTGCCAAAGATCAGAGATCTTGTGTCCCTGCTGTTTGGTGATTAAGAAACACCGGATCAACTAGTCTTGTGCTTAGGTTACTTTTTTTGTGCTTTTACGTAGGTGTATGTGTTCTTATAAGAATTTGCTGCTGTGCTTTAAGTAGACCATTGTCCTCTTCACTGCATGGTGCACCATGCCAATGGCTTAGCTGAGTTACAGTAGTGTTTTCTTCTGTGTCTTCACAGCCAAGACTTGGAAGCAACTGTGTAACCATCTGACGTTTCTCTTTAGAAACGAACACCCTCTCTTGCTTCCCATTTTCCTACTGTTTTTTGACTTCGCTTTTCCCTTTTCTCTCTTTCTTCATCCCAGCTAATGGATTTTTTTGGCATCTCTTTTAGTCCCTTGTACTTTTCAGAGGGTCAATAAATTAATCGACCCTTGAAAAGACTCTGATGAGGAAGGGGAAGCAACGCATTTCTCTTTCCTCAGAACTATAAACTGACTAATCTGAAGAATGAGGCACAAGGGTTTAGGTCACTCAAGGGTCTGTCTTGGTATTTGCCTTAAGTACCTCCTCTTTCCTTCCCTTGCCTCTCACATTCTCTACCAAGGGAGTTTGGACAGGCACAATTGTATGATAAAATTGATCCCCAGCCAGTTGTTGCTTGAGCTTCCCAAAGGAATGGGTATTCAAGCTGTATAGGTCATGTGGAATAAAGTTGAGGAGTAGGGTTTTTCTTAAGGATTTCTTAATCCTAATTAGTGGCTGTGGTAAAGTGTTCATTTCCAAAGAGTGCTTGGTCACTGCAACTGCTGGGATTAAGGGGTGAACCAGATTGTACTCCTGTTGTCACAGCCCTGGAATAGTATGCCATTTCCTGGTTTACTCTTTTGTATAGTGATTCATGGTGAACTTGGGTATTTTATTTAATACAAATAGACATTGCAGCCCTGTCTCCTTGAGTTGGCACATCCTTGTCTACTCCAATCATCCCTGCTCAATAGGATTTACAGCTGTCCTTCCTTCCAGCCCCTCCTGTGTGGGTCAATGACTCTGTCACTGCTGCGTGAATGTCACTGTACAATGCTTTGAATAGTTTCCTGGTGAAGAGTAACCAGTAATATACCAGTTACTTTGGGTTCCCTCCTTTTAACTCTAGGTTGGTATTCTTAGGAAAGATATGAGACTTGTTGTCCAGGTACTTTGCAATTCCCTTCACTGGGAATTTTCCCTCTCTGAAGAGTCAATATATCGGCAAATGGAGAAATTAGAGAAGTATCGGGCATTGGCTAGACTAGTCCATTATCGCCACATCTCTGCTGTACCAGCTCTATCTAGTGGATAGTGCATGCTGTAAGATGACTTACACATAGCCTTAGAACTTGACAAAGAGCCAAAATGTCTCGTGATCCACAAAACACTGTGTAGCTGACTGTATGCTTTTGAAGCAAGGAGATGCTGATTCTTTTTCCTTTCAGGAGGTTTTAGTAGTAATAAAATTACATTTGGAGCAAGGGCTCCAAAGAAGTCATATTGTCAAGCAGCTTTGTCAAGAAGGAGGGAGAGCTGGCAGACCAACATTGTGTGCTGAAGATGGAGAATGCAGGAGCCATGGGGAGATGGAAATCATGACAGGAAAGGTGGCCCAAGAATTACAGTACCCAGCAAGATGTTGGGTATTGGTGTGCCATTGAAGTCTGTGCTCTGATGGCCTCATCTGGGTCACTGTCTCTAAAGAGTTAGTTCTCAGGTGTGTCAGGGTGGCATATCCGTGGGGGGAATAATATGCCTGGGTGAAAACAGGTTTTGCCTTTATTAGAGATATGAAACTAACCTTTTCCCTTCCTTGCCTCTTTTCCAGTCTCTGTCTGCTGCTGTCTCTTCATACTGTTTCTCTTCCTGTCTGAGCTCACCGGATTCATAGCCACTGAAATGTAAGTAAAAATCGTGTTTTCCTTTGTTTGAATGTATGCACGTATGTGATTCTTTACAGGTTTGCTCTGTTACCCTGGAAAAATGTGCCTGTAATTTCACCAGGACACTTAGTTGTCTAATGGTTTTTGGATTCCTTTTGGTTGAGCCCAAATTCTCAGATTCATTCAGCTTTTTAATTTACTGAAGTATGCTAGGCAAACTTGGTTCTAAAATATTTCTGATAGAGAAAACTGTTCCAGAGCTGCATGATCTTTTCTTAGCTGCATACTGGATTTCTCTGTTGAGCACAGTGAATATTTTTCGTATGACCACAGATCACATCAAAAGCTTCTGACCCTTTTCAGTTCTCTGGTGATCAGGTGTAAGGTAGCATGAATGCTACGATGATCAATGCCAGTCATTTGCAGTTTCCCTCTTCCTCCTTAGGCTGTTGATTTCTTGCCCTCATCTGAGATTTGTTTCCCCTTTCCTCCTGAATAAGCACTTTCCTCTGTACTTGTTTGATTCAAAGTGATTCTCAAAAACTAGTATATTTTTCATCAGTGATGCCATATGTTTAAATGTGTGGTGCCTACTGGTTGGATTCATGTGGTCTGTGCTCTGAGACTGTGGGGTCCCATTCCAGATATGGTGGGCTCTGACAAGACATTTTCTTTTCCCCTTGCTTCCCTGTGGATAAAATGGGTATCACATTCTGCCAGTCTTCACTAGATGTTTTTGGAGTTGCTTTTTGGAAAAATGAATTGCATAAAATGCAAATTATTATTAGTTTAATGTTAGTAATACCCCCTTTTTTTTTAATGTCGGAGCTAAATCTCTGATACAGGTAGATAGCTTTACTCACGCATGAATTTTATTTGCTTTCTTTTTGCCTGTTGAGCCTTACTTGGAAACTTAGTTGACAGGTTTTGTGCCTGAAGACAAGTTGTCCCAGGTAACCTCTTTGGGACCTTGCTTTAAGCAAAATGGAAATAATTTCCGCTTTAAAAATTTGCTCACAGACAAGTATTTTAGTTAATCAGATCCTTCCCCCCCCCCCCCCCTTTTCATGCTCCTCCTGCCTTGAAGTAAACTTTTCTTAGTAACTGTTAACACGGGTACCTTTGTTTTGGGTTCTAGGAAACATTCTCCATCATCCTGCTGATGCGGCAGTGAGCTCACTGGACTGTGATGCACAGTTCCTGGATAGTTAGGAAGGGTGGAACTTCTGTCAGACTTATATGATGGTCCAGATAGCAACAGATGTCACTGCTGAGCAAAAAAGCTCTGAAACACGTTGGACTCGTGTGCCATATTTAGATTGACCATGCTTTACGTGGCTTCTGATAACCATGTGGCTTTTTCATTGTTTTTGTGCAGCTCTGACTTGGGTCAAGATTATAATTTCAAGAATAATTTTAACCTTGAGTAATGTTTAACCTTAAGACAGTAGTGTAATCTAGCTCTAGCTAATTTTTTATGCACACTGCACATTTACTTCAGAGATGGTATCTTATGGTTCTTACTGTTTCTTTGAATTCAGTTCTATGCATTTGCTTTTATAATACTAGGGTCACCTTATCAACCCACTTCTCGCAGGAGCTCGGTTTTCTTGGTTTTATTGTTTTAAAAAATAGAGAAAAGCTAGACAAACCACTTCAAGTAAAATAGTACTTTTTCTTGCTCTCCTCTTAGATCTCGTTCTCTTATCTGGTTTTCTTTTTTTTTTTTAGTTGATGCTTTACCAGAGGAATTACTAATATTTACGTAATTTTGATCCAATTATTTGAGTGCACGTGCCTTTATGTAGTGGTAGTTTCCTGACTAGAGATTTCTTTTTGAACAGCAAAATTGTTTGATTCTCTGAGGCCTCTTCATGCTTTTTTCTTAACAAGATGATGCATTTTCCGCAAAGATATTAGAGGTGCTACAAGTTCCTGCATGCTCAGCTGGCACGTTTCTTATTAAAATGTCAGAGAGATGATAAACTGCCTTTCCCAGCAGGAACTGTGTGGGGTGGAGGTGTTTGTAAGCAATAAAGCAGTAAAATTTTAGAGAGGATGTCATGGAAGAGACTGAGAGACACAAATGCAGGAAACTGATTCGTCATGGACCGTCCAACACAATAGCTTGCAGAATATGAAAACCTCCTTCTGATGCATTATAGGTCATCAGAATCTCTCTTGCTGGGAACAGATCACCCACAGCATTTGTGAATAGGCTCCCCCTGTAACAGCGGAAATACTTCAGAAAGTCACATAACAAAGTGCTTCCCAGTTCAGCAACTTCTAAAGTAGAAGTAGACTTTTCTTTTTCCATTTCTTACTCATTGCTTTCTCTTCTGGGAAACCAGTTCCTTAAAGGTGTTCAAAGATGTTGCGAACCTCTTGTGCTTCCCTTTCAAGCGTGTATTACTGGCAGTGTGTTGGAGGCAGAATAGTCTCATCGTTTGGAATAAAGGTGCAGAAGTGTCGAGCTCTACATGGTCTGGAACAAATGGTGTGAGAGCTCTGTGCCACCATTTAAACTGGGTGGTAGCAAATAACTGCTGAGATAGTATCTCACAAAAATATTTTGAGCCTTGTTTGCCCATGAATCAAACACTTTTGAAGATAAGGAAGATTCCTTATGTGCAAACTGTTCAATTCCCATCAACTTCTATTGCAAGTTTCAAATTTCTTTTGTATTAAGAGTCTCCTACAACAGATACCTCTCCCAGCTTGAAGTTTCCTGGTGTTAGCCAGGATCTGAATGATTAACTAGTGTGTGTGCTTATGTGGGGTGAGCTTTCCTGCTTTGTCAGTGACAGCTATACTATGAGACTGCATCAGTCTTTCTCCTCATGTCGTATTTCCCTTAAAGCAGTCATGCTTGACAAAGCTAGATTGCATGGGGATAGCTGCACTTTTTTGGTGGCAAGGTGAAATCAAGAGCACTTGGCCTGGTGCCTTACATCAGAGACATACCAGGTTCGCTGATGTGGACTCATGCTTAACTCATAGCCCTATTAGGCCAAGTAATTGTGCATGATGTGTGTGCATTGACAGCCTGCTTCAGGGCAAGTCAGCAGCAACCTCAACAGCAGTGGTACCCACAGGATTAACTGTCTAACTCTTACCAATGGGAGGTTTCTGTGGTATCTGCATCTAAAGTGAGAGGTTGGTGTGGTTTGTTGAACTCAGGCTGCAGCATGAGAAAATAAGGTCTTCTCCACACCATGCTAACCCCTAATACTTGCTAGCTTCTACCCACTGTTGGACTTTCTTTTGCATTCATATGGCTGTAGCAACTTAAAATTCCTGGTATTACTAGAAATCTCAGTTTGGTCACTCTTGCCCAATGTCAAAGCTGTTTTTCCTTGACCAGCCCATTGTCTTAGCATTTATAGTCTCAACTGCTAAAGATTTGTCTGGGTGGCAGAAAGCCAAGAAATTACACCCTCATCTTGAGGATAACAGTCATAACACTAAAACCAAACAGATTACCTATGTGGGGAAGACAGCATGCATCACAGTAGCTATGTCATAACTCGTGTGGGTATTTCTAATGAGCACTAAGATTGCATTTGTGCACAGGAGCTTATTTCAGTTAGGAAGCCAAACTAAGACACTGCGCGCGTTACAGCAGACATGCAGGAAGTTCATGTGGCATAGGTAACGCACTATAAATGCACATCCTATTTTGCTGCTGACTAGCTTCCTGTGGAGGTGAGTCCTGAGCAGGGTAGAAAACTCTTAGTTTCTCATCTTCTAGATTTATTGCATGACCCTAACAGGCAGTGCCTCTGAGCAGCCATGAAGGAAATCAAAGCTTGGTTCTTAGGTGGGGCTACATCCTTTTCAGGAAAAGCACTGTGAAAGGCTGGTGAGGGAAGAAATTTTTCCTTTCTTTGCTCAGCCACAAACCATCATTGCAGTTAAAGGGAGAGTGAGTTTAACTCTGGAAATCCAGGATCTTCGTGATTTTTCTTTTTTTTTCTTTTCTTTTCTTTTTTTTTGGTCTGTCCAGACTGAGAGTGACTGAAGACTTAGTCCAAAACAAGAAGCTAGATTAACCTCCTCAATTCTGTAAAAGACAGATAAAGAAAAGGAGGTCCCTGCTCCACATTTGAACCTCTGCAAAATTGACAGTATCAAACTCGGCTGTCCCACTGAGCAAATGACTCAAATGGCTGAAGAAATGAAGCTAAAGTGTTAAACGTGCCTGGTATTTCCTGGGCAGGATCAGTAGTAGGTTGAGAGTTGAGAGTAGATTGAGGGCTAGAAATTGCTCGGCATACCTTCAGCAGCCTTCCTCATTCATCGTGCTGTTATGTTGCAAGTCAAGAACGCAGAAATCACCTATCTCTTTTCTAATTAACTCAGATCAGCACTAGAAGTTAATAGCTGGCAAGGTGATAATCTTGCAGTTTTATCACCATAATTAGGTCATGAATTATGTTCTGTAGGATCAATAAGAGTTTTCCAAGTATTCCATCATTAAGGAGGAAAGGTGTAATTAACTAATCTAGTCTGCCTTGCACTGGCAGCCGGGGGAAGGGGTAGGAGAATATGAATGTGATAGCTGCAGTATGAATGTAGCTGCTCAACAATAATTCATCTGCCACAGCACATTTAGAAAGCAACAGACCATTCCTGGCAGTGTTTTTCTTTCCTTTTTTTTTTTTTTTTTTTTTAATGTAGTAACAGGGAAAGAACAGGCTGAAGTAACAAGTCTGCCACTTGGAAGGCTGTGCACCCCTGCAAGGCAATTAATCACTTAAAATATCTGTAATAAAAATATTGCCTTTGCCTAAAAGCATAAATCATGACCAGTGTCCAAATCATTTGTTCATTTAAGGTGATTGGATCATTCACTGGGGACACCTTCTTGCTTTAATCTTTATGAAAAATACTTTGTCCAGTCTATGGATATCACACAGCCCAGCTCCTATGCCAGGGCTACATCACATGCAGCACGACTTAACTGTTCATGCAGGCTGTCAGGTACCCCGAATGTGGGAGGAAGCAAAACACCAGGAGCTTCTGAGGCCAACATTGCTTGTTCGCACTGGATTCATTTGCATGCCCAAGACTGATCCTGCAGTGAAGCAGAATTGTTATCATACCTGCCTTCAGAGTTTTTTTTGTCTCTTAGCTGTCCAAGGTATGTGGAATGTGTCTTGTGGCTCTTGGCCCATGAAAATTTCTCATAACAACCTGCAGGGTCAAGCTGCACCTGCTGTAAGCAGCAGAGTGTGATCCTGGTGCAACAACAGTTCCTTCTGCTAGAAACTGTAACCTCAGAGCATAAGCCATCTGCACCATGAGCACAGTACTACAATTCATATGTTCTGACACTAACCTGGAGATGCAACTCCAACTCCACCAGCTCATCCAGTTGACGCAGATGAAATGCTGGAGCAAACTAGACCAGCATAGGGAATATAGCCTAAGGGTCAGAGGGGAATGGGAGTTGTAAGCCTGCTCTTGCCATGGACTGACATTGAGACAAGACACTTTTCTGTAGAAGGATGTAATACTTAGCTGCCTACCTCTCAGGGGTGCTAAGAAGCTTAATTAATGTTTGCGTAGTAACTTGGAGATTACCTAATAAAAGGTGTTATATATTTGTGAAGTGTTGTTATGCCGTTTGTTCTAACGTACGTGTGTGGGTTAGCAGGAAGCGGAAGGTCGTGTCATGATGTCATTTGCAATTTCTGACTCAAATCTACGTTGACGTCTTTTGAACCCTTCTCCTTCTTCCTGCCTCCTGGAGAACTGTAATTCCTTCCTTTGTAGGACAGTGTGTTTTCTGTGCTTCACAGCTGAGCCAAGACCTAATCTGGGACAAAGACCTTCTCAACGAAGAACTGATTGAGATTCAGGGCGTAGAAGGAAGATTACAAATGGCAGAGCAATAGACATATGCCCAATTTATTACACAGTGGAGAATTTGCTGACCTGCTTGTTGTTTCTTCACACAAATTGAGAAGATGATGGGTTGTTTGTCCTGTATTGGGTCTTCTCTGGTCTGGCACAACTGAAAAGATGGTAGCGCAGGTATTTTGGCTTCAGATGGTTGTTTTTCTAGAAGGTGGTTGATTAGAGCTGAAATGGGAAGCAGAGCCAAGAGAGCTCGCCTGAGAAAGTCTTTTGAGAAGCTTTGGGCGCCCACAAGAAAGAATAATTACTTTCCCTTTTAGGCTTAGGGTCCTGGAGACCAGAAAGTGAGTGCTTCCTGGGAGTTGGAGGACAAGGTAAAATGCAGCTTGCTGGAGTAAGTGGTTGTATTTTCTATATGGCTGATGATTGGGGAGGAGGGTGTCTGGTTGTTCGCTGTGAAAAAGGGAGAAAAAAAGCTAAAACTTGAAGCAGAGACTAGGACAAGAACGACAGACAACAAGGAAGATGTGTTTAGAGAGCACCCGGGCAGTGCATGAAGCTCTGAAAGGTCGATGCAGTGTGTCTCATCTTGTATTCAAAGGGTCGCAGGCTCTTCAGCTGTTGAAGTGCTGAAGAGTCTAATGTTAGTGGCCAGGGCTGCTGGGTAGAAAGAAGTTACTGGGGAAGTTTTGTTTCTGAGGAAACAAAGCTGTTGTGTCATAAATCTAAGTCCTAAAGCATGGGGAATGGGTCTGGCTTTCTTTGGGTAAAATCTTAAAGAAATGCTGAGCCCTCTGGCTGCCGTTTCCCGCTTTCATTCTCTCTCGCGTGCCATTTGCATGATCTGCAATCTTAGCCAAAGTCCCTCCAATTTTTTTCTGTGTAATGCTGCAAGTTTTGTAAGCAAATGGGATAAGCAACTGAGAAGCCCAGCAGCACTACTCAGGAATGTGAAGCATTTTGAAGTGGCTCTTTCTAGAAGTGAAGCAGATTCCTTCTGTGTGGATCATGGCTCCTGCTGCCTGGAGAAACTTTTCTCCCTTTCCTTGAATCAGTAGTGGGAGGCCCCGTGGGGGGAGAGGTCCACCTCTCACCTGTCCTATTGCCCTCATTGTACTTTCATAGCTCTGCACCTCACCCCTGCTTTATTGTGCCACTTTTATTCTAATAGTCTTTAACAGCAACTAGTAAAATACCAACTCCTATGTGCTTAGGGTCGTCAGAGGAGGTACGTGTTATTTTTGGAGTCACAATACGACCCTATACACTGCCTCTCTAAACAGCCATAGAAGCAGCTGCATTTACAGTGTCCTTCTGCCTGACCTCCGGTTTTATTTCCCTTGTGACCGTCCCAGATTCACTGTTAAGCACTGTTACTCCTGGGACACTTTATGTTCCGGGAGAGACAGCTATAAATTAGAGCCAACTTCATTTCTTTCACTGGAGACGTTATCCCTTCAGGGAGAGTTGCTAGAGGTGGTAAACAGTGCTTTTCCCAACATCCTAGGATTGTCCGATTAAATAGTAGGAAAGCTGGGTGCAATTTGGCTTCTTGACCCTGGGGGAGGAGGATAGCAAGGGAGGCGTGAGTGCCAGTTCTCTGCCAGCTCTATCCAGACCTAGGTGGTGGTGGTTCACAGGGAGATCCTGGATGGAATAGCCTTGACCCTGGAAGTTTGCTTTACCTGTGAGGTTTCCAGAATGTATTTTGGGATTGAAATTTCTAGTTTGTTGAAAACGATGGCATTGCTTCGCAGGTTTGCCCCAACAAGCGTAGACTGTGGTGTGTTGTCATTGTGCCCTTGGTTCCCCATAGTGAGAGGGAACCTCAGTAACAGAGCAGGTCAACACAAGGGGTGCACTTTGGAGCCTCTGATAAGAAACCTTGCTGGGTTTGTTAGCTTGGGCCCTCTGCAAGAGCTGATGCTGCCAGGAGGAGGCAGTGGCCGGAGCTGGGAGGGAGAAGCAGGGTTCAGCAGGCAGGGTGCTCCTTGAAAGGCGGCACTGCAGGTCCAAGGGAGGGGAAGGAAGGACAGACGAGCTGTCAGATGTCTAAGGAGTGATAGATAGGGTTATGAAATTGGGAACATGAGTAGGAGAGGGGCAGGGGGCTACTAGGTAAAGAGGAGGAGGAGGAAGTGGCTGTGAGCCTTGCCCAAGGGACAGGTTGGGAACTGTTGGTCTAGTGACCAGAGAGCAGGACAGGAAACCAGTTTCCTTTATCTGTGACTAATGGCCTATGTGACATGGACAAACTGGCCTGCTTCTCTTTGCCTCAGTGATCCAGTCTGCAACTGAGTGACCTCACCACTTGCCTTCCCATGTAAGAGCTTCCATAGGGTCCCTCTGCACAGTTTATCCTTTGACTTCTGCCAGCAACCACTTCTCACTCGCTTATCGCTGAAAGGCTTATGCGCCTTTGCTTACAGACCTCAACTGATGGCACGTTTTCTGACAGGTTTGGAATTGGAAATCAGCAAATACAAATATTGACCTTCCTAGAGCTTTCTTCCAAAGAGCTGGGATGTTCAGCTGCACTGCTGAACCTGACGCGCTTCTCTCCCAGCCCTGGCACAAATGCTCCTTTTTGCCAGTAACATCAAGTTGCCCATGGCACTGGCTGGGCATGGCCCACATCTCAGATGGCAGAGAGCTGTGAAGAAGCCAGGGGCTGTTATGAAACAGGAGAATCTTGATGGGAGGACTTGGGGAGTACAAAAAGGTGCATTGCTTTGGGAGATTAATGCCTGTCCTGGCTGGAGCTGCTCTCAAAACCTTATTTGGACATATGACTTAATCCCGATCGCTACCCAATCTGCCAGTAATAAACACGTAGAAGATTTAATGCATTCCACCCGGTAGAAGAGGGCTCAGCCAAGAAGCTTTTAACTAGGTCACTGATGAGCAATCTTTCCCCTCCCTCTGTGTCATTTTTATTAATCACTTGAAAAATACGTTGAGTAATGATTGCAAGCAACTTGTCAAGCCAATTAAAGACAGAGAAAGGTAGGGCTGTGAAGCTGAAGACAAATGCTGTGCTGGTTTTAAATGAGTGTCTGTAAACCCCACTGACCTGTGAGTAATTACGTCCAAAAAAATTGGCAGCTGAGTGTTTCTCAGGGTGAAGGCTTGTTTCTTCTGGATCCACAGGGCAAACAGTTCATTATGGTCCAGAGATGTATCACCAGAGCAAAATCACTTTGAATCTGTCTTGTAGCTGCCCTTAGTCTGGTTTGTCTATTAGCATATAGAGTCTTCAGCAAGGGCTTGTCAAAGGTTTTCACACACTTTGAGCATTAAATAAAAATAACACAGAGCACTTACTAGGGAAGGTAGTTTATTTTATGTAGCTTGAACATAAGTTCCCATACCTTTATAATCTGTCAAACTGGAAGACAAATTGTCAAATTTTCTTATCTGATGAGGCTGACTAGTGTTGGGCTTTGAGGGAGAAAGAGCTGCTAGGTAACCTTGCCATCTTCTCAGTTCAGTGTCATGGGTTTCCTTGGAGTGGATTCTCTAGGACCATTCAGCTAATTTGGCTGTGCTTGCTTTGGGGTTTTTTTTTGTTTATATTTTACATGTCAGATGGATTGTATGTGTCAACAACAAATATTTATACTCTTGTATTCCTTTTACTCTATATCTGTATTTTGTCTTTGTGAAATATGTGCCAGCACTGTGGGTGCTATGAAACAACATTACTCTTCAGGAGACTGTTGCATAGTGTATTAGATCCTGCTGTCCAGGATGTTTCTTCCCATCTGTTCCTGGCTCAAATCCTCTTCTGAATTTCAGTCGTTGCTTTTGGTTACCATTCATAGATTGAAATGAGATACTAAGGAGGGAGATAAAAGTATGCCATGCTGCCTTCTCTTGCCACTGCTCTGTCAACTGGGTGGCAGTGACAAATGGCAATTAGTTACACAAATAAGCTTTCTTGTGGGATAGTTGAGAGCAGCCTTTCGCTAAAACTATGAAACAGATCGGAAAGCACATGCTTCCCTCTTTCCCAAAAGGAGTAACAGCCCAGGTATGCGGAGGGCTAGCACACTAGCCTGCCACCTCTTCAACATTACGCTCTTGTTTTGTATCACCTCTGGAAACTCAGGTTAGGTAAGGGGGCAGGAAGCATAAATCAGAGCAGGAGTTTTGTTTTCTGCTGGTGCAAGGGACTTGTTTAAAGCCTCCTGCACTTGCTAAGCAAGTAGTAAAATTAAATCATGATTTGTCCCCATGCAGTTGTGGAGGGCTTTTCCTGCTCTCTGTCTTGTAACTCTATTGCAGCTGTCACACAGTCAACTCCCTGCTTCAAAGTCTCCTTTTTTTCCCTTCCCATGCAAGCTGTTGGGTTTTTTCCTGTGGAAAGTAGCTGTGTGCCTGAACTCACCTGTGTTTTCTGTCCTCCAGAGTTAATGAGCTCTACGTGGATGACCCAGACAAAGATAGTGGAGGTAAAATAGAAGTGAATCTGAACATAAGTTTGCCAAACCTGCATTGTGAATGTGAGTACCCCTTTTCACTTATCAGTTTTAGTTTGTGGTTTAACTAATACTTGAAACTGGCCCAAACTGGTACAGTGGCCCTTCTTCTGTAATAGGGTGGATGGAGATCAAGTAGCTGCAGCCTTTGCCAATACCCCATTGCTTTCTGTTCCAGACCAGGACACCTGTTTTCTTGGACCCTGTGCTCACTCTGCAGCCCATGTTAGTGGCTGACCTCCCTTGCTGACTTCTTTCTAAATCTCGTTTCCTTTTTTCATAGCGACCTTTTTGTCTCTGGGAGCAAGAAGCCCCCCAGGTTTCATTTGTAACTCTGAATGCACCAGCTAGTTGTTGGCTTTTTACAAATCATCTGCCTTGTCCACCTGAAGTTTTTCTATTTATGTAATTGAGATTCCAGTCAGCTGGCAGGGTATGGGAGGTATATTTGTGTCAAACAGGCAGTCTGAAAAGTTTGGTTACAAAGTTCTTTCTGAAGAGCTGGTATAACAATTAATATTTGACAAATGATGTTACTAGCACAGTTTAGTCAAATGTCAGGAAAAAGACATGGATTTTTTTCCCAGTAAAAGAAGTGCATGCTTTTCCTATGCAACCTTCCTGTTATTTCTTTTGATTTTTTTGTCTCCTCCCCTCCCACCCATGCAGTAGTTGGACTAGACATCCAAGATGAAATGGGAAGGCACGAAGTGGGTCATATTGACAACTCGATGAAGATACCTCTCAATAATGGGGATGGCTGCAGGTTTGAGGGCCATTTCAGCATCAACAAGGTGAGTAAGAATGACAGTGGGTGAGTGTGTGTTAGCTGGGGAAATGCTAGCAAGATCCATTTGTAAAATGCTCATGAAAATCTGTGTGTCGGTGTCTCTCCTGTAGAGTGTACGTTCATGTCCCTAATCAGTGGTGAGGTTAAGTCTTTTGGTGATGCAGAATGGTATGGGGAGAGGAGGCTGCATAGTTAGACCCACAGAGAATGATCAGACTTTTTCTTCATTCTCCAAAACAGGTAATTGAAATAGCATTGCTTAACAGCAGAGAGTAGCTCTGTGTTGCGGCCAGTGCTGTCTCTTTCAGTGCAGCAGCCTAATGTTTAGGGGATGTATGAACTCCCTGCAAATGGCAAATGGCTTCTATGTTTACTCCTCACAACTTTTGCACCTCCAAAACGTGACTCACTGTGCAGAAGTCTTTGGCAATGTCTCTGTCCAAGTGCTCTTTTGTTCCAAGAGCCGCAGAATGACAGGAATGTTCTCTACTAGAGGGTGCCAGTGTAACAGAGAAGCGGCTCCATGCTGAGATGTTTGGAATACATGCATGCAGCCTCTGCGTGTGCTTTGTCGGGATGCTCCACTTCTGTCTCAAAGAATGAAAATCCAGGCCTGGAGGAGGCTCCTCTCTGGGATGGGTGTGTTCAGAATTGAATAATCTTGCTATGTAATGCTGGAGATGACTAGCTGGGGTGGGGGAGGCAGTGGTGGGGCCCACTGATGTCCTAAGAAGGGCACACCCTTTATTCACGCCTCCTCATGTACCACAGGCTACAAAATCCTACTTCCTTCTTTTCCTCCCAGGTCATGTTAAATCGCATCTAAAAATAACAGGCAGAACCTCTTACTGATTCTATGGCATAGAAAGGATTAGGGACTTAAAAAGAGGACGTTTCTTTCCTCGCCTCTAAGCCACCAAGATTACCGGCAGCTGAAAGTCCACAAAACTGGGAAAGGGCTTCTTGAAAGGTAGTTCTTGTTCAGTTAATTCCCAAAGCAGAGAGCTGAAATACTTGGGGTTTTGTCTGCTAGATGCAGTGTGTTCTCACCAGAGCAACTCAAAAGGCGGTTGCTGTATGTGGCGGTGAGGAGCTCCCTTCGCAGCCTAATCTGCAAAACACCACTAATTGCATTGTCTCATATAGTGGTTGGGACTGCTGTCAGAGGTAGGGGACCCAACCCAGGACTTCAGGCTCTGAAAGCCTGAACTTGTATGAGCTGGAAGTCTTCGGTCCCTTGGCAGAAATTGTACAGGCTTCTGTATGAGCTGCTATCTGGAGTGGGGCATGGCCAGGCTTTGAAACTTGACCAAGGGTTGCACTTGGGTGTTATTCTCAGACCTGAAGAGGGAGGACAAGGTAACAGTGAGATAATTGTGTGTACTACTTACTGCAGAGTTATGACACAGCTTGTGTCCACACCTGAAAGTGTTCCCAGGAGTGCACTGCTGTTCCTCAAGTAATTTAAATTAGCTTTCCTGAAAGCACATGGAACCGACATGTGGCCTCCCGTGGCCCTGCTGGTGAGGTGTCTCTGCAGAGAGCACAATGGGCACCAGTTGTATAACCATCCTCCCACTCTTGTCTTAGGCCGTGTCAGATTGCTCCTCAGTGTTGCTTAATTTCCCAACCTTTTCTGGATAGGAAAAAATTCTTGCACCCTCCATAACAATGATTGAGCTGAATCTGCTGAAAGACTTCATGGAGTAGGGCTAGTGGCCTGAAAACTGTGTGCATGGTAGAGTGATCCTGTCAGAAGGACACCAGTGCTCATTTTCTGTCTTGGAACTGAAACCTTAGGTGAAATCTGTCTTTTTCAGAACTTTGTATTTCCCTCCATTTAAAAAATTAAAAACAGAAAAACCTGTACTTGGAAGGGCTATTGCCAGGGCTAGAAGCTGAAGATCTAGCTTAGTTTGTATGGAAACAAACATTGGTTTTGGTGGTGTTTTTTCTCTTTTTTATAAAACTTATTCTTACGTACAATCTTCTCAAACGCTTGTGACCAGTAGTACAATAAGAGTATATCCACAGCTTTCTTGGGTTGTTCTGCAGCAGTGGGCCCATTTACAAATGCGAGATGTGGGAGTAAAACATTAAGCAACTTGTTTGTTGCCTGTCAGAGACATGAATCTTATTTTAATAGGGATGAAAGACATAGCCTTAAGTGTTAGGAATCCCTGAAGTTGGGAATGATCCACTCATCACCTTCTAGTCAGCAGCGGTAGCAATGTGAGGGTGCCAGACTCTTGGGCTGCGGAATGTAACCGAACTCTGCTCTGTATGCAGTATGGTGGTGTTGGTCAAGTGCAGGAAGGTATTTCAGAGCCTTTCTCTGACATGCCAGAGGTTGTCCACTGCTAAGTAGATACAGCCTGCCAGGCTGGATGGATCCAGGCATTTCTGCTTCATATCACAGAGCCTAGCAATGCCTTGAGGGATAAAATGTGAAATCCTGTCTTCCTTGTCTTGACTAATTTTAGGTCCCTGGTAACTTTCACGTGTCAACACACAGTGCCACTGCGCAGCCTCAGAATCCTGACATGACTCATATCATCCACAAGCTCTCATTTGGGGACAAGTTACAGGTGAGTTCTCTTCCCTGAAAATTCCCTGGCTCTAGGGGAATGAATGCAATTAGAGTGACTTTAATATTAGACACTTTGGTTTTATGGAAGGGCCATGTGCAGTCTGGGGAGGACATAAGAAAGGACTGCCTGGGTAAGTAAGCCCATCCCTTGCATTCATGTAATGTACACTCAGTTTGGAAGAGTTTGCAAACTCTTTACATGCCACCACTTCAGGAAGGAGCAGTGTTCAGTCATAGAGTAACTTTGCTGTTTTCACCTGAAATTGAAAGTGCTTTTGGAAAACTATGTGGCTATCTTCCTGCAGGGAGTAGAAATGATAATTCATGGCTTTGCAAAATCCTATGCAGTACTGTTTTCGGTATTAATAGAGCAAAGAAATCTTGACTGTCTTTGGAGAGGAGCAGCGAGTATACTAAGGGAAGATGTGTGCTCACTACTGTCTTTACCATGGCACCAGTCAAGTTCTTTTTAATTCACTTCACTGTACTTGTATAGCAGACACCTATTAGTCAAATTTGTTCTATAAAACACAAGTTAGAACTGCCAGTTCCCTGCTGGGAAGAAGCTGAATGTGTGCACTTGCCCAGTGGATAGAGTTTCACCAGGTGTTGCAAGTTATGTAATAATTCCTGATTTCTCAATAAGGACAGATTACAGCACTTCTCTAGCCTACTTCCAAGGAGCTAGCATCATAGGTGGGAGTTATATATGTGCACACCCAGTTTGCGACTCACCCTAAACGTTGCTTACCCATAGTCTCTCTGTAATCTTCTTTCCTCAGCACAGACGTCTCATTAGTCTGCTTCTTGTACACCCACTTCCAAAACCCTTTTTCATGCTAACAAGTCTAAGCGTTGCTTTGTAGTCTTCTGATTCTGCTCCCGGCTTCTTTTAGGAAATATCTTGTGTGGGAACGCTGAAATATTAGCATATAAATAAGCTTGGCTTAATGTCTGTAAAGCACACTGAGATTATGAAAAATATTAGGTAAGTGCTAATGGGGAGTTCTGCAGTTTGCGTGGGAAATCAGTGCTCTAAGGTAGCATTCCCATTGTTTTATCATGGAGTCTTTGAGTAATGGAGCTGAAGTGCGAATCAGCATGAATGAGATGAGAAGCCCGGACAGTTGGGGGCAAAGGAGCAAGCGTCTTCAGTTCTGGTGGTGAGAAACCTGTCTAGCAAACATGTAGTTGGCTCCTGATTTGGACAAGTTCTGATTAGTATTTTCGAAGTTCAAAATAATTACTCATCATCTCCATACACAAGAGTGGAGCATGTAGGTGCTGCTGATCCTGTAGGCAAACACGAGTTCAACAGCACAAATTAAAGAAGGATATGTTCACTAAACAGGTGCTACCAAGACTCAGCAAGCAGTGTAGAGAGCCAGCCAAGTATGGAGAGTTTTAAATCTATCTAGATATACCTTTGAATATTTTGGGTTGTCTCCACCTGCTTTGATGTAATATATACTCATATTTCTTAAAGAGGGTGAATATCCTGTCATTCATTTGTGTCATGTGTTGGGAGTAAGTTTTTTGTAGATTGTTACCACCTCTGCCAGAATGATCCACTAAGGTACATGCTGTGTTCTCCAGAAAAAACAGTCTGTTTGAAATAGAGGTTTAAATCTCATCTGATATTGAATGACCTTCAGTTCCACAACAGTAGTTCATGCACAATAGCAGCAGACTTTTTGTAGATTTTTTCCCTCATGTAGATGAGGCCAAAATTCAAACCAGTGAGGTTCTTGCATGTCAGGTAACGCAATCCAGAAAGAGATGTGGAAAGTAGGAGATTATAAATTTTTAATCGTAGAACTCTCTTGAGTGTTGAATAATCCTAGTTTTAACCTTGTGAGATGTCTTGTCTTTCCTTGATAGTTGCAAGGTTGGAAGTTATTTTAGCCTGCTGTTGGACTCTGCCTGAGTTATATGTCCAGTTATATGTCTTTGCACTTGTTTGTGGAGGTTAAAGCCTAGGGTGCTCAAAGCCCTGGCAAACATCTTTTTGAGGTCCATGTTGCAGGAGAATAAAGCATTGCCACTGTTAAACCACTGACTAGTCTCCTGTGCCACTACTCCAAGCACTAGATTTGGTCATGGTAGTAGTACAGGGCAGTCCTGAGAATGTCTGGCTGAACAGGCTTGCTTAAGTTTTCTGTTGCAAAGCAATTTTGTTAGTGGCCAAAAGCTTACTCCTTGTTGAAGTCCCTCCAGGTACTTAACAAGGTACAAACAAGTATGTTCCCCCAAGGAACACACCTGTGCACTTTGTAGAGCAGAGATTAATTAGCAGTCTACGGACAGCAAGTATTGTAATGGGAGTCCAGAATATTCCACAATGAAAATCATAGTAAAATATCAGACTGGGAGTTACAAATGCCATCCGTGTTGCAAAGACAAGAGAGGCAGATGCACCAAAGGACCTGATGGCACAGAAACAGGTAGTTGTGGAGATGTCTGGTGGCTTTGAGTGGAAGCTCTGTAACTCGCAGCTTTGCAAACTCACTGTGTAGAGAGATGCAGAGCAGACTACTTTTACATATAAACAGAAGTGTGGATGCTGGGGAGCCAAGGACAAGAATGTAAGTCCAAATATACAGATACCTCACAGGATAGATACAGTTGTTTGCTGAATAACCGCTCAAATATTTACTGGTAGAATGTTTGAAGTGGACCTTAAAGTCTCTGGCCCAGATATGCTACAAGAGACTGACTTATCAGCTGTATCAAGAATGAAACATAATACCCTAGCCCAGTCCAGGGGCTTCTCTTTCTTCGTATGCTTTTTGCAATGAGTATAGAATATGTACAGTCTGTAGTTTGGAAATGGTTGTTGTTGTGTAAAATATTTGAAATGCTAGCAGACTGAAAGGCACTGTAAAGGTTCAGCTGTTGCTTTTGCTCTGTGCTTGTTACCAGCACCTTGCCAGTTGAACCTGATGATGATTTTGTCTCTCTAGAATTTCCTTTCTCAGGAGAGAAACGGGTTTCATTGCTGCTTCCTCGAAACAATCATCCACTCCGTAGCATTCAGAATAGGTAAACAGCCATTAGGATGAGAAAAAATACATCCACATGCTATCAGTTGTTGAGAGGGTCTGGGAAGAAGATTGCATTGCCCTGTTAATGAAGTGAAACTCTCACACCCATGACCAAATACTTCTTCCAAACTCTTCTTCCCTGTTGTCTGGCTTAAGGTTAGGAATTCTAGGTTGTGGATTTATTTGTCCTTTCTGTATGGCTTACTGTACATTATGTGAATGATGCAACCTCTAATCTACAGCTGTTGCTGTGGGGTTTTCCCTGTCTAGAGAGTTCACAAATCAGTTATGCTGTTGGTGAACATCAGACTCCAGATCATAGTATGTGGAAGGCATGGGATGGAAATCCTGTTATTCTGGGCAAACGGATACTTGCATGCCTGGGACCAGCTGCAGGAAAAGCTGTATGGATGGCAGTGCTGGCATGTGTCCTTTCCATCTCCCAGGGTATAATGTGCATGGTGTGAAAGCTGGGCTAATGAGTTATAGCTGTGCAAGCCCAACTGTTCTGACATGAGCTACCTTTACAGGAGTAAACCTGTAGTTTTAACCTGTAGTTGAGTTTTAACCTGAATATGACTCCCATTTATTTCCCTTTCAGCCTGATAAATGAATTTCACAGTTAACTATGCAAAGCTCTTGTGAAATTTCATTGTGAGATATTTCCTAACTGGCCTATTCCAACTGCAACTCCTTTAGCTTTGGAGTGGTTTTGGAGTTTCATTTTGTAAGATGTTGTGAAATCAACTTTTTTACTTGGAACCAACCTCTCTGGTGATGGTCACTGAAAGATATTTCAAGTCATCTTTTACTGGGTTGAGGCTTTGTTTTCAGAAAGGTTGAATCAGGCTGATCTCCTTGTTACAGGATAGGATAGGGAAGCAAAGATCAAGAGTACCAAGTCAGAGCATAGTTTCTTCATATGCCTTTTTGCTTTCCAGGTCCATAATGTTCACGGAGCATTCAATGCCTTGGAGGGAGCAGACAAACTCAGCTCAAATCGTATGTATTCTTGGTGATTACAGGTCTTAGCTGCTCTCTGCAGGAGGGGAAAACAGGGCCATTCATGCAACACTGGTGTATCCAGAAGTCTTTAATTTGCCTCTTTAACCAAAATGATCCAGACATTGCTGACTGACATCTCCATTTTCTCCAGTACCATAGAGAAGGCTTAGCCCAAAAAGTCCTTTGCAGCCCTTCTGCAACCTGGACATTGTCTCCAGCTCTGTTATGACCAATTCAGAATTATTGAGTTTTTTATCCATATCCTATTGCTATAGCTTCCTTTTACTGCTGTCACCACCACCAGAACTTTCCTTTGTTCTTGTGTTGCAAGTTAGGTCTTACCTTAAGTTCTACTCTGTGGCTAGAAGGATAGACATTTTCATTGCCCTTCTTCATGACCAGCAACACGAGAAGAAATTTCCAGTGCATACTACAATTCAGCATAGTTTTTCTCCTTCAAGTGTTCAGGCTCCCACAGGATATCAGTCCAGTTCTTGGAACAAAATTTCTATGGCTGTTCCTGAAGCTAAACAGTTACATTTTCTTTTTCTCCAGGAGCCAAATGTCAGTGTTTTACACTTGGCCAAGGGATCCTGCAGAGAAATCATGTAGAATTCTGTTCTAGAACTGTTTCAGCAGACACGAAAAATGGCACAAGACACTTAAATCATGAAAAAAACTGATTAATAATTGTTAAGCAGCTGTAGGATAAGGAAGAAGAGAAAGAAGGAAAGATGGGTACACAAGAAATGGGACTACACAGGTTGTGATGCCTCAGCTTTTTCTGTCAAAAGAAGCTCAGTGAGCTGCAGCTCTAACCTTAGCGGGTTCTTGATTTAACCAGGACAGCTTTTTTATGCTGCTGATAAGTCTTATCATTTATAGTTGCAAGGAGTTAGGAAGGTTCACGTGACCCAAACTCATGTCAGTAGGTTGCGGTACTACAGAAGTCCTAGAATGGTGGGCAGGTTCTGTCGTCATCCAACTACCTTACAAAGTTTTGTACAAAGGACATAAATGTAGGATGTGAAATTGTCACTTTGTCACAGAACCGGAGATAAGGAGGAGGGAGACTTTTCTGTGACTTACTTGTTTTAGTTGAGTTTGCACATTTACTTTAAAATGTTGTGTAGGCTGTGACTCCTTTCCCTGAATACTAACGTATACTTTCCTTTCCTTTCTTGATCACAGCTCTTGCATCTCATGATTATATACTGAAGATAGTCCCAACGGTGTATGAAGACATGAGTGGCAAGCAGCGATACTCATACCAGTATACTGTAGCAAATAAGGTAAAGCAACAGGTAGTTCTCAGAGAAGCTCCTCATTGCAGCCCAGTGGATGCATGGAGGATCTTCAGTCATCATTCCTCCTCCCTTTTGCTCCTCTGCTCTGCAGCCATGTACATTTGTTTGTAGGTGAGCAGTAGCCTCTGCTGGGAGAAGGAGGAACTGAAGCTCTTCAGAGTGGGGCTTCCTGTTGCTCCTGGTGCTGGTGTTTACCAGGGTTGGGATTGTGAGGGCTTGTCAGAGCAGGTGGTGGTATTGTTTTAATTCTAGAGATAGGTATTCTTACTCCGAACTTTCTCATGTCAGTTTAACTGATCTAGATTTCTATAAATTGTGTGGAAGTTTTTTACATGCTGCAGGAGCTCTTATGATTTGTGTCAGGATGCATCTGGATGGAAACTGCAATCCAACTGAATGTACAGGATGGCGCTTATGTGTGGTTTTATTAATAAAAGAGTCTGAATTGCGATGGATGTATCAGACAAATAAGTTAGCAGAGTTTTTAGCTTTTTACAAGTGTTGATTTGAGATATTAAGCCATTGAACCTACAGCAGCAAATATGTACTAGTTGACTTTCACAATGCCTACTTTATGATATATTTATAATTCTTAAATTAATTTACATTAATTGTGAAGATATTTGTATTTTAATAATACAATGTATTGAACTTTTTTTAAAAAAAAAAAAAAAAAAAGACCCTATTTACTTTTTAAGGTAAAAAGCCTCTTTCAATTTAAAATTATTTGCCAGTCAGGTGCTAAAGGAAAGTCCGGAATCTGTTTATAATATCTAATTACTGCTAGTTTGCTATAACTGAGAATCAAGCACGTGCTCTCATGGACTAGTTCTTAGATTAACATTCCTGTCTAGTGACTTTTGGGCTTGCTTGTACAGTGTGTCCCAATGATTTGGATGTCTCCCTCTATTCAGATTACAATGTATTTGTTCTGCTTAATGTCACAACTGTTGTTCTGATAAGAGTCTTGCGATGCAAGTTCTGAAAGTAATTTGGCAAATAGACAGCAGGAGCTTTTGACACTTCTGTGAGCATGGTTGCAAACTGGGGCGCTCAGCCAAGACTGACTCATTAGGGCAGGATTGCTGGTGGGGAAAAGGGGAGAGGAAAGAAAAAATGAGGTCAGTTCTATCGAAACTGAAGTCCAGAGAAACAGTGCTGCCTTTGCGTTTTCTTCTCATTAAAAATAAAAATTCTTTTATCGGTGCTTTAGTCCTTGACTGCCATACTGATTGGTGGGAAACAGAAATTGGAAGCCATTGGAATCGTCTGGCACAGACTGACTAGTATGAAGAGGTGAATAGAGTCTTAAATGTGGACTGTCTGTCTCCTCTCCCCTTTTATCTCCCAGACCCTACGTTTCCTCACTTCCCCGGATAGCCACTGTCCCAAGATACGCTGCAGAAGTTTGGCAATAAGACCCCTGAAAATATTACGACTAGGGGCTTCAGCTGCATTCTGCTTCTCTTGTCATCCATGGATAAACAACTACATAGAAGGAAATTTGGGATTTATATGAGATTAATGAAGGAAATAGGTGGTGTTTCACTAGCTCCCTCTGAGCTCACAGAGAGTAATATAATCTTTGTTGTATCATGCTCATGAGTGTCCTATTGCTTTTCCTTTCTTCATCTTTCTGAAGTATTTGAGGTTGTCTTTGCCTCTGCTCTGAAGGAGAATTAAAACAGAAGAGGTCATCTGAGTTGGCAGGCATGTCATAGGGCTAAAGAAGGGAAGAGCAGCTGGGTAAAGAGGTAGTGTGTGCCATGCCGGTGCTGATGGCTCTCACTGGATTGCTGAGTCCTCAGCCTGCTTTTCTTTGATTTTTCTTCAGTCTGTCAAGATAAATGTCCTGATCATTGAAAATAGATATATATTTCTACTGAAAGCACAGAGAAAATATTAGCTCAAAAAGATGTGACTTTTGATACTAAGTTCATGTTAGTATCTGTTCTACATTGGCATCCTGCAGTATGTCTTGTTGGGGTGTTGTCATGTGCCTGATTGATTGCACTGTACCTGTTAGTAAAGAAATGGATTAAGGGAGATTATCACTGGCAATCTGAAGATGTCTCTCCCGAACCAGCTTGGAATATTTTTTGAACCTTTGCCAATATTTTTCTGGATACACTTTCCTTTTGGCTTTCAGCATGATTTTTAAACATGGCTTTACGTGATACATACTGAGTGGGCAAAGCATTCACATTGTTGGTCCCAATGTGAAGGGGGCCTTACAGACAGGAGCTGCTGCTTGCTATTCTGAGTGTGTGGACAAGAAGGCATTTTCAGGTTCCTGCAAACTAAATTCTGTTTGATGAATATCCCAATATATGATTTACATCATGACAGTACAGAAAGTTCACCTGCAACCACCTAAAGACTGCTTGTATTTCAATAGAGCAGATCTAAGATAGAGAAATCAATGACAGCCTTTCTATTTACTTCTGTAATTTTGAGTGAAGGTGAGAGTAAGCACCATTACTCTCTGTTCCCAGCTATATCATTATCAGACTGTAAAGAACTTATTTTCCTATTCGATAAGGATGGGGGGTGGGCAGTCACACAGGAATTAACTGTTTGCTTCTTTCAGTCTGATCATTAGTACAAAACAGTGGAGTAAGGGCCAGATCCACAGAAGCAGTTTTATTGGAGACACTCTTACCTGGAATGAGATTGCTTACATTTTCTGCCATTTTTCCCCCCACACTTTCTTTTCTAGGAGTACGTAGCCTACAGTCACACTGGCCGCATTATCCCAGCTATCTGGTTTCGCTATGATTTGAGCCCCATCACAGTGAAATACACAGAGAGGCGACAGCCCTTGTACAGGTTTATCACATCGGTGAGTTACTCTAAACCTCTATTCTCCCTTTTTCTGCCTGCCTTTCATTTCTGTTCTGAGCCTTTCTTGTCAAGAAGAATTGAATTTCTGCTTCAGAGCATTGTGATGTGATTGAAATAAAGCGGTACATCATCGCAATGGTACTGAAGTATAAGTGAGGTAACTGGTAAGCCCTATGCTCTGACAATTTTATTTAATAGCTAGGCACAAGAAGAAAGAAAATTATCCTATTCCAGAAGTGCTAGGCTCTGTCTAGGCAGGATGGGCACTATTGCAACATGTCAGAAACTTGGAAGTAAAGCTAATGTGGTATGCAGTAACGCATGCTGCAATAAACCGTCTCTCTAAGGGTGAGATCTAACTTGCAGAGAATGGAGGGCAGTTGTTTTACTCAGTACTGTTGCTTGGCTTAATACAAGTATGCCAGTTCCAGATATTTACTCCTTGGTAGAAGTGGAGAAGAGCTGCATTATCAGATTCCAGAGGTGTTTTCCTGACGTGTTACGTTTTGATCTATCCAAATAACATGCTGCAGTACTGATCTCAGCATCTATAACAAAGCTGTACTGTCCAAACTGCTAGTTAGGCAAAGAGCTATTTAAAGATCTTCCAGAACATTAAAAAATGTGTCCTGAGGGAGTTGGCTTAAAATTTAAGCTGCAGTCTGCTGTGCCAATGAGGCATGGTAGAATGTGAAGTCGTTGATAAATTGGCTGGAATTAAGACCTTGGATTTTGATTTTTAAACTGTTTGAATATTTTAATTGGAAGTAACCTAAACAGTGTGGCTGTTTTGCACGTAAAGATTTTGATTTTGCAGCTTCTGATAAACACCAAGTTCCCTTCACTTAACTTTGGAAATTCATGTGATCTCTAGGATACACAAATACCAAGAGAAAGTGACTTCAAGCAAAATCCAAATGTCATGGTTTAAGACCTTCTCTTCTTAGCATGTCTGTCTGGTTTCAAAACGTAATCCTAAAAAAGGTCAAACATCAGCATTTTATGACTTGGCGTCTCATGCTGCCTCTGCTTCTTTCCCTAACAATATGCTCTCATAGGTTTCTTACACATCTTGTTGAGGGTGAGGCTATGGAAGTGTTTGTATGGGAAACAGTGTTTGGAAATGATTGATAGCTGGCATTATTCTTTGTCATGTCCATTGGTAGCATTTACTGCTGATATGCCATTGTATGCATATAAATAGTATCTTTGTTGAATTTGATACCTTGCTTCAGAGTTTACATGAGGAGTGTACAGGAAAGGCTTTCCTCACTGGTTGCCACAATGACCTTTTGGATTTGAGATGGCCCCAGCTAGAATTTTGTCCCATCCTGTCTGTAAAGTTAGCCAGGCATGTGCTGGCTGCTAGACTGCTGAAGAGTTTTACAATTGATTTTTGTCTCCTTTGTTTGGTCTGTTAAATGGCTATAGTCTCAAGCAGCTCACTTGGGGCCATTCCAATTGAATGTCCTTCCTATGGAGATGTGTGGATGACACTGATATCTGCAGTAGCTGTTAAGCAGTATGTCAGACAGGTGTGCCAGACCCTTGTCAGACATGGGTGACTTAGAGGCAGATCCTTGTTACAGATGCTGTGACAATCAGTCTGGACCATCTGGCCCTGGTACAGATGACCTGCTCTTGCTGTCATTTAGGCTAGGAGTGTTTTACAGTAGGGCAGCCTTGGCTGTGTATGTGCTACACTTAAAGCTTTACAGTGTTCAAGGTGGCATTGAAAAGGTTGGAGTGGGGGAGCCATGCTGCAGAGGATCGAAACACCTTTTGTCCTAGGTTTCCTTGCCCTGTTTTGATGACATGATCTGTTCCATTGTCCTTTCCACTGCTTTAGCCCCTTCCTGTATCTCCAACGTGGCCTTTTGCATCACAGTTGCTCTGGAGACCAGTTAGTGGTGATCAGCACTGGGCTGAGGTCCAGACAGAGATTGTGCTGGGGCATCTGGAGTCATTGCCGAATGGGGCTGGCCATGGAAAGCATGAGCTTTTTCTGAGCGGCAGCTGCTTAATTTAAAAACTACAAGAGGGGCTCTGGAGCAGGGGGGGATCACCTGTGACTTCTTTTAGTGAGCAGATTGTTTACTAGGGTACCCGTGTGGCTTTCAGTAAATTTAAATGTGTCCCAGGGATGCAGGAGGATCCTGTGGGCTTGAAAGATTTTAGGGGAGAAACTGTGTCGATGCTGGAAGGAAGAATACACTGTGGAGGAAGGATCCCATGTGGAGAGACCAGATGAGAGAGGGGTGTTGCCTGTTCAGCAGAGAGCCAAAGGAATCTCATTCTGCTGCTGGGAAGGTTAACTGATGCTCTTTGTTAGTAATGAGTTTGCCCCCAAAAAACTTCAGTGCCGCCAAGAGGAGCATTATAGCACCATAGCAGTGTTCCCAGACCCACTTTAACTCATGCCTGCTCCTTGGGTTTTTGTGGTATACAGAACTATCCTAGTTTTCTGTACCATGTGAGAGGTGCTTCCTGTGCAGGACAAAAGGCATTGGTTTAGCATAGATTTTACTTTACGTGTCATGCTTCAAAAAATTCAGTACTAACTAAGATTTTGTATTGCTTATGGGTCAGTGCTGCCACTGTCACTGTGCTGTGAATTTGCCATGGATCCAGGGGTTAACCACAGACACTTCACATAGTGTTAAACACAGTAGATTTTGCCTGTTAAACTGTACTGCTTAAAATCAAGGCATCTCCCCATAAAGAGAAGCCATTCATGGCCTTGTGGTTGAGGTTACGGAGCAAGGGGGAAAGTTTCACAGCTGAAAATTTATGAGTTCCTGTAAGTGGCCAAACTGAAAGAAGGTTTTATCATGAGGTCAGCCTAGGGGCTGGGAGGGGAGAGCAGGCAGAAAACAAGCCAAATTTCTGCTGAAGCATTCAATATCCAAAGAAAAAATAGAATTTTTTTCCTGATATGAGAGGCCTCATCTGCCCTCTAGGTGTGAAAAAAGTTAAACTGGAAATAATGGGGGAAAAGGGTTGCAGGGAGAATTTTTTCAGCCATGGGACCTGTTACCAACGGGTATCATAGACTCAGACCCATGCCGTTTTTAAAACCAAGACAGTATTATTCTACAAGATATGCTGCAGGTCAGCCAGAAATCTCTGGGTGGGATTCTGTAGCTTACCTTACTAGGAATTACTTGGGGGTCCTGCTGGACCCCTCTGTCCTTGAAGGTAATTTTCAGATTTTAAGACATCCCAGAGGTCCACAGTCATGTATCTGACAGTTGCCTTTCTGTCATTTTGCTCGCAGCCTTGCCTCCTACATATCCACTTGTGCTTTCCTTTAGGCTTCAGCCTGCATCCCAGCCACTGTCCTATAATCATATTCTGTTCAAAACCCTCATGTGTACCCCAATTGCATGGTCTCTCACTGCTGTATTTATTACACTTCTATATTTCTTTCTCTTCCTCCTTTAATGGTTGGGGCCAAGTCAAACTGTAACCTCAGCAAGCCAAATGCAGATCATTCCCAGTATAAAACTCCATTAAATATAAATAAGTGCATGATGCCTAACTTCCTTCAATGCTGCTAAGGAGCAACACTCCATATGTATTAGAACTGTGATGATAAAAAAAAACAGTGGTGCAGCTTCTGTGCTGACTTAGAGATCAACCCTGGCACTGCCTTTTTTTTGTCACAACGAAACAGGAGGGCTGTGTGCGTGCTGGGAGGCAGGCTCCAAGCAAATGCCAGGTGTGTGTGACTCATAAACTCTCAGCAGTACAGAGCTGTGCAGATGAATATATATATTTTTTTTCTATTCCCCACCCCCTTGCACTGCTGCACTGAAATCAGATTTTCCTACCATATGATGCAAAATCTTAGTGTTGGACGGTTTTTCTGTTATTTGCGGTACAACATCTCCTGTCAGCTGAGCTGCTGTGTACTGAAATAACCCAACTCCATTGCGGTCATTTTCCCTGAAAAGTCACCCTGCGTCACGGTCCAAGGGATAGCAAGGAGGGGGGCAGAGGGGGCAGGAGCTGGACTTGTCCCCTAAAAATACTTTGTCTCAGGCTGGTGCTCTGGTTTTTGAAGCCTTTATCTGCTGGAATGCCAACTGTCCTGCAAAAGCCATGTTTATTGCAGCTCCTCATTTCACCGAGCTCACTAAACGCATATATCCTGGTTATAAATACACATGTAAATGAGTGCTTTATTTCTTGCTGCCTTTGCTCAACATTAATGAACTGTTTGTTCTGTTGCCATTCTAACTCCCTGCTGACCTGAATGCTGCTGCTGTTAAGTTACTCTTTTGTCTGTAACTTTGCCCATGGGGTGTAGTGCTGCATGGGAGAAGAGACAGGGCACAGTAGGTCTAGTGTGGTGCTGGTTCCCTTCTGTGGCAGTTGTATTGCATTTCCCTGATACCCTGCTACATTGGCTTACTGATTTTGGGTTCCCCTCGCTCTCTTGGCTTCTAGCTCACAGCAAAATTCCCCTTTTCGTAGGCAAGCCATTCTCAGGAGATAAGCTCTGTATCTTGTCCCCTTCTCACTGACCTGGTGTCTCTTACTCTCACAGCCACCTAATCCTATGGAATGTAAAAGACCAAATTAAAAGAGCATCACAGTTATGAAGTAAAAAATGTGGGAGTTAGGAAATGCCAGGTCCTGTGTAATTGTAACTTGGCTGTTAAATTTTATTAGGTTACTTTATTGTGTATCATACTTTCCATGTGAACCCTGCCTTGTGCAGCGCGCGGGGTGGGGTGACACCCTGTGAGCAGCATTTCTTCCCATCCTACGGTATTTGACTACTGCCTTGTTACTAGCAGGTGGTTTGTATTAACCTGGTCCTGAGTACAAGTCATACGTATCTACAGGGACTCTGAGACGGCTATCGTCATGGTATTGAACCCTTCAAATGTGTTTTCCTTCGCAGTTTCCCTGGGAGGCAAGTTTGGCATTGTCCCCATTTCATAGATAAGGGAATTGAAGCAATGTGTTGCAAAGTCTATAACTGGTGCCCCCTGATTTGGGGTGCTCCGAGCCAAGATTTGACATGTCGGAATACTTTTGCATTTTTCTAGCGCTTGAGAACTGAAGTAGGCTGTTATACTAATTAGGAGATTAATTTTTTCCCTAACTCTGTTCTTGAAAATGGTCATGTTTTTACTGGTTTTTAAATAATTCAACCCGAGACATCTTGCATGGAAACCTTTGGCCCACAAAGAGTTAAGCTGGCAGTGCTTTTGTAAGCAGCACTTGTAATGGAAAGTGTTAGACAGACTTAGCTGTAGGTGTCACTGGTAGCTAGGTTTCTCTGTTAGTCACTGTCCTTCACATGCTATTTCAGTGTCTTTTGCCTGTTTGCAAATGCTGTATCTTGTGAAATAGGGAAAAGACTGCAAGGCCATGGTATTTATAATAGAAAACAGTAGTAGGAAGATATGAGCAACAGAGAGCTTCTACAAAACTTTGTTAGGTGGAGTTTAGCCCAGAAAGAAACAGCATTCATGCTGTACACTCCTAGGAGCTGGGATTTATGATTGGCTCAGGCTATGATGAGTTCAGGATAGCACTAAGTTATTCCACTGTAGGGAATGGTTTTCCTCAATGATTGTCATGTAATTACCTCCTCGGTACTGTTACCCCGTTCTTGGTATGCTTCCAGAAAATGCCCTAAAAGCAGGCAATAATATCCTTTCCCCCAGTTTCAAGCTGTGTAAAAGTTTTCCTCACCACTGAAAAACCTGTTTCCTCTCCCTGTACATTTCAGATATGTGCCATCATTGGAGGAACATTTACTGTAGCTGGGATCCTCGACTCCTGCATTTTCACAGCGTCAGAGGCCTGGAAGAAGATCCAGCTGGGGAAAATGCAGTAACAGTGAAACTCTACCCTAGTCTCCAAGGACAGGAGCAAAGATTGAGAAATCTACCACTACCTGTTTTTGTCTTTATTTTCTATTTGATTGAATCAGTAAGTTTTTCTCTAATCAGGCTGTTCAGTGAAGACGTCTTCAACAAATCAAAGAAATCTCCATGCATTTCAGAGCTCTGAGAGTGAAAAATCAATGGAATCAGGGCATGGATTTCGATTCTCTCCCCCCAGAAAGAGAGGTTGAAATGCCATATATGAAACACACCGTCAGATCTAAGTAAGGATGACAGTCTGTTTTCTGGGAGGGTCCTATGGCAGTATACAAACTAGGTAGTAGATTGCAAAGAGTTGAACTGTCTTGTGGCACTTCTTGGAATTCCGTTGGATTTGCATGATTAGACAATCGACTTTTGTATATGGCAAAATTGTATATTAGGAAGAAATTCCACCCGTGGTGCCAAAAAGGTGATGTATCTGTTGGTGAGGAATGGAAAGTGTTAGTCCCCATAGCAAACTTTAGAGACAGAGGGCAGAAATAACATCAAGAAATGTTTTGTGCTTTTATTGAAAGCTCTTCTGTTCAGATATGACCTTTCTAATGAAATGAGCAAACGAGAAGAGGAAGCTTTCCCCTAGCTACCTTTTCCTGGGTAATCTGTGATCCAGGCAGCGGAGGGCCTTTCTTTTACTCTGGATGTAAGGATGTAAAAGTGGTTTCATTTCTTCCCAGAAACTGAATATCCAGTCTTGTGTTTACAGGTGGCATGAAGTAAAAACCAAACTGAGCAACACAGTTTTATGTGGCCTTTGCTTTGAAAGGGAATAGATGTCTTTACAGCATTAGCTTTTATTCTTTCTTACATTTTTTTAAACACAGACCACCCAACAGTCTGGATTCTGCACTTCTGCTTTATTATGTTTATTATTGTTGTTGTTATTTTGAAAAGGGGTTGTATATTCTATGTGTTTAGATTGGTGCAGTCTTCTGGGTGGATAAGCACAGCTTACTGTCTTGCTTTGTGTGTGTGTATATTGAATACACCTGTCAAACACAGGAAGTCTGTCTTTTCAGGGTTTAAGGTGCCTCCCTTTTCCTTTAAAAGTCAATTGGGCATCTTTTCTGAGCCCTAGACTGACACTGTTCACCCACAGGTACACCAGTAGCAGGGCAGGCATTGCCACAAGCTGGCCCCTGCTAGTGGTTGTTTTGTTTTATTACTTAAAATGGTACCTGAGCTTCCATGCCCATTCATTCAAGCCTTGTCTTCTGGGGCCTCCAGTAAATGGAGGTGTGAGGGGAAAACTACTGCCAGGTGTGGCTTGCATGTAATGGTAGACATGAGTTCACTAAAATTAGACTGATACCCACCAGCGCATTTTCCATAGCCTCCTAAATGTTCCTTGAGTAGTAACAGTCTGCATGCTTTGTAAATGTCTGAGCTGAGGATACACAAATTTTAAGTGTTCCAGGATGGATAAAAATCATAAAATAAAAATCTTTAACTCAATGCTGTAAATTCTAAGACGGGTGCAGGATTTCTCTTGGATAATATCTACTGCCCACTGCCCTTTCCTGGAGGCAAAAGTATCCAAACATTATGTTGTAATAATATGAATCTTTGAATATTCAGTGTTAATGCTAGAGTCAGATGCATTTCAAAAGTATTCCTAATACATATCTGTTGAAATTGTCTCATTGCTTTGGAAGTAGGGAAGGTAGCCAGTTTTATCCACATACCAAAAAAAAGAAGCCAACCACCCTCGCCCTGCTGTCCTCTGCCCTGTAGTGACTTCGGACAAATTACAGCATTGGAATTTTTCCCTGTTCTTATTATGGACTGATTGCTATTACTTTAGGTGTAAACTGGATTGTGTAACTTCCTGTATCTGTTAATGTATGGATAGATTTTATACATTTTTTTCCATTTACAAAAATCAACTTGAAAATGAGATGCTTGTCTTCATTTTGGTGGGTGCGTCCGTGTGCCTGCGAGTGGTACCTGCTGGATGGTGGCAGCTGCCCGGTGGGAGCCGGGATTTTCCATTGCAATTGTTGGCTGAAGGATTTCCTCTAATCCACTGTGACCAGATGAAGCTTACAGCAAAAAATGTCCTAGTTTTTTCTCTTGAATTGGTTGCATCTTAGCTCACAGCTTGTGACCCAGTGATTACTGGGATTACAAGTATGTGATCTTTAATATCTTGGCAGTGCATCCTGAGCTGTGCAAGAGATGATCTTTGTAGCACAGTGGATTGTACTGTTAGTTTTGTGAAGTTTCTTCCCTTGTACAATTTCTTTGACACAAACGAGCAAAGCTGGTTGCAGATTCCTGTTTGTGCCTGGTATGTTATTTCTGCCCTTCTCCTTCTCCGCATCCTCTGTCTGAATTAAATGCTGCCTTCTGTGCAGTCCAGGCCAGTTCTCTAAACCAGACCAGTGAAATTGTTTGGCTTTTTTTGGAAATAACAGATGCATACTTCAGTGTGCCTGCTTTCTCTGCCAAAATGTCCACTGCAATAACCTAATAAATCACATATTTTTTTTTGCTAGATGTGGAAACCAAATTGTGCTCAAGTTCTGGCAAAACTGCTGAAAAAACAGTCCGCACCTTAGTTCTCTAAACCAGGTCTAAGGTTTTGAGTACTGCCAAGCCAAGGCTACCTTCTGGGGCTGCTGTAAGTTGTGGCGAGCTTGTCCTTCAGGTGTGGCTGGCTTGGGTCATGTAATGATGCTGCATCATGTGTTTACAGAAGAATCTGCTCTTCATCTCCAAATGTGAAAGCGAGGTAGTTACTGTTATAGCAGTCCTGCCCCGTGCATACATGTCTCATTAGATTTCACTTTTATTTTCAAACACTTTCTAGAAGATAAATGAGCTTAGTTATGCTTTTAAACATCAGTGCAAACAAAAGTAATTTCAAGCCATAGTGGAAGAAAAACCATCAATTGTAGGTGTTCATCTGTATTCCTGACTTTGCTCTTTCAAGTCAGTATTTTGACAGAAGTATTTGTGGTTTTCCAAGAAAGACATCCCTGTAGGAAGTAAAATATTTAGAACTTGTATATATTCCACTTTAAATAAGTCCCTCTAAAGCTACGCTTCATCATACAGTGAGAACTTGTGGTGTAGGATGCTTTGCAATGGTGGAGTTACAATTTTTAGCTCTAGGGAAAGCTGTGCTTAGGTATATTCTAGGCATTATGTGGACGGCTGAAGATCAATTTTAAGAAAAAAAAATGGAAATGGGATAAGAAAAAAATGGAAGACATGCAATTGTGAATGTTTGGTTTATCAAATACTTGCATTCAACTACTGCTCTGTAAAAAGTGAAATCTGCAGTGTAGATGGCAATGTCTGTAGTTTAAATGAGAAATATTCAGAAATTAAGTTGTTTTTTATTTGTGTGATATACAAACTGTTTGGGCTGAAAAAGACTGTGATGAGTGTCTGCTTTAGAATCATCGTTTGAAGTTTCAGGTGACATATGTCCATTTCTCAATAGTCCTTGGAAGAAGAGAGAGAGGGGCAGAGGAGGGAAGACATAGTCCTGTAGTATGTTATGGCGATGTTTAAAGCACAAATCTTTTGCATTTTTACAGTGGAGATTATTAAGGAGTTCTGGCATTTCCCTTTTAATTTGCAACCTTATGTTAATAAAATATTAGCCTTTTTAGTTCTGTAATTAAAAATAAAACTCTCGTGTGTTTTGAATTGGCTTCTTGTTGCACTACTAATGCAAAATCAATCTAAAAGGGCTTTTTTCTTTTGTTTTTCATTATTATTTCAGTGAACTAAGCGTTATCACACAATGAAATCACTGTAAGCCAGGTCACTGTGTAGAAAGTTAACAGGAGGTTCTTTTGTAATCGGCACTGAGTCATGTCTGGACATTCAGTGCTTGGTTTTGAACAGTACCAAGTGTCCTAACCTCCCTTTTTTTAATGAGAGGTGAATGGACTGTGCTTGGAACTTGCTGGGTTTGGCTTTAGTCACTGTGCCACTTGGTATATAAAATAAGTAATTTTTTGTTCCCCCCTCCCTTTAATTTCCTTTTAGCCTTGCTTCACTATGTATTTAGAAATAAGCGTCTGAGGCAATTAGCAAAGATTAAATAGGAAGGGGTTACAACACAGTGAATTTGAGCACTATATATCTGCCCCATATTAAGAAACCAATGCCTTTTAAGTTCTGGTATTGCTTACTTACGTCAGTGTCTGCTGTACAGCATCTTCATGAAGGGAGAGATCTGCCCGCTTCCAATGGCCCTCAAGCGCAGGCTGGAACTTCAGATTTCCAGAAGTGACAGGATGGTGCTGAAGGTTTCTTACTCTGCGTAAAAGAAGAGCGAAGGCACTGGGAAAGGCGTTTGTCCGACCCTCAGCCTGGGAACTTTTCCAACCTATCTTTATCTAAACCAAAACCCAGTCAAGTGTCCCTACCGCCGCTCACCCGAGCGCTCGGTTCATTTCTACCGCCACCGCCTTCTGCCCTAAACAATTTGCCTTGAGAATAAATTCATCTGTGTCCCTTAAAACTGTACCACCGCCCCCTCTACCTCAGATGCAACCAGTTTGTGCGGGTGCCTGAAGCCCGGGGAGGCGGGTGAGTGACAGCACGCGCAGCCACAGGAGCGGGGTCTGGGCTGAGGAACTGGGGCTCGGCGGGAGCCCCCTGAGAGGGGTCTCCCTGTCGGCTGAGGGACGCGGGCTTGCCGGGCCGAGCCGGGCCGGAGAGGAGGAAGCCGGCTGGAGGGGTTCACTCTGTGTTCGTACCCGTTCGGGGAGGGGCTGGATTTGGAGAGAAGCGGCTGCCGCTAAACAGCTCTGACTTGGGGCACGCTGACAGGAGGGGGCCCGCCCTCAGGCCCGCCGGCGATGCCCGCCCTGACGGGCACCAGGGCGCCTGCGGCCGCCGGCCGCCAGGGGGCGGCGGGTCGCCCCAGCTCCTCGCGCACGATCTCGCGAGAGCCCGGCGGCCGCTTGGGGAAGCGGAAGCGCGTTCCGCTCCTCTTTCCGGGCGACCGTCGCGGCGGCAGCAGAGGGGTAAGGGCGGCGCGGCCCGGCCTGTCGCCATCCGTCGCCATCCTGCGTGAGGCGGCCCCGCGCTGTCCCACCCCGCTGGTCGCGGCGCGGCGGAGCCCGTTCGGGGAAGCGGGAGGGGGGGGTCGGTCGCCTCGGGCTCTGCTGGCGCCGCCGCGCCCGAGGCTGCGGGGTGCCGCCGGCCAGGCCCTCTCGGCGCGGGAAGGGGCAGCTCGCTGCCTGGAGAGGGGAGCGGGGTTGGCCCGGGCTCGCCGTCCCCGAGACGGGTGTGCCCTGAGGGCGCTGCTTGGCGTTCGTGTCTCGGGCAGAGGCGGCGGGTGAGCTAGCGGCCCGGGAGTCTGGCTGCAGGGGTGTCCGGTGCGGCAGGTCTGCCCCGGAGCTGCCTTCGGGTGTGCTGTTGGGAGCTGGGACTCCGGAGAGAGCTTGCGCTCCTTTGGTCTGTTCTTCCACACTGGATTATTCAGTTAATACAGCTCAGGCAGCGTACGATCTCCTGATTTGCAGTACGCCCTGGCTTCCGCACAGCCCAGGCTGGCGTGTGCAGGAGGTGCAAGTGTGTAATATTGGAAGTTGCAGAGTTGAGCAAAAGCGTCATTTAACGGACGTGCCTTTGTCAGTCAGGATGAATTGTGCCATAACAGCCAATCTTATAGTGCAGTTGTTAAGGTTTAGGGAGGGCCAAAAGTATCTTGGATTTACAGATCTGTTACGTGCACCAGTCTGGTGGTGTGCATTATTGGAGATCCCTAAGCAGTCTCAGTTCCTTCTCTCTGTGAGTCCAAAATACACGTTCACTTTATAAAGGAAGGTGGTGTATATTACCGTGCAAAATTAAGACTAGTTAATCAGGTGTCCTGCCTTATGAGAACAGCGAGCTTTCGATTAGAAAGAATGGTCTGATGTGCATGTGTGTAGCACACCTGTCAATCACAAGGCCATTGTCAATCAGGGAAGAGGCTTGAACTTTATTTGAAGTCCATTTTGTAAGGGTATGTTCACTGGAGATAAGGTTAAAAATAGTTAAAATTGCTTTTTTATGTCCTAGCATACTTTCTGTGGGTAGATGATAGAGTAGTGTGGATGAGTTACAAGCATCTCAAACTCTTGTTTTCTTTATACAGCCAAAATGAAGTTCAATCCATTTGTGACCTCAGACCGCAGCAAGAACCGTAAACGACACTTCAATGCGCCTTCTCACATTCGAAGAAAAATAATGTCCTCCCCGCTCTCCAAGGAGCTGCGGCAGAAATACAATGTCCGCTCTATGCCCATCCGAAAGGATGATGAAGTCCAGGTAGCTGTGCTGTCAGTCTTATAAGTTGTATTGTCACACATGAGCTTCCATCTGTGTTTTAGTTTTCATGTATAGCCTGTGCAAAAGGGAAGGACTAGACAAATTTACATTTATGCTGGAGCTCTGCCATGAGTCTTGCAGAAATAATGCAAGTTAATGTAGTCATAGTCACTTGGCCTGTTGAGTGTTTCTTGAGATCACATCAGTGACAAGGAAAATAAAAGGAACACAAGCGTGCTGGCAGCCTTACTGCACTTTAGTTACATGTATTGAGTATCACGCTGGATTAAAGGTTTTTAACAATGAAGCACAAAACAAAAAAGTGTTTCTTTTCTTTTTTTATAGACTATTTGCTACCTGTGATACTTGAAAAATCAGTTTAGAAATTAATCCAAGTTAAGTGGCTTTTTTTAATATAAAATGCAATGATGGGTGAAAAACTGTTTAAGTTTACTATTAGCCTTCTGGCTGAAAAAATACGGAATTCCTCCATTAGGGTTTATTGCAGGGAAAATGCGGGAGAAGTATGGATCCAATCCATTATATTTTCCTTTTAATTGATTGCTGAAATTGTCCAGTAATTGATATCTTTGTGGCATGTGTATACAAAGAGCAGAGTTGGGATTTCAACCTGTAGAGTTCTGGTTTTCTGTTGGGATAATTAGCGTTTCTTAAGATCTGTTAATTGTTTAAGGGGTGGTTTTGAAGTATGGGACAGTGTACTACTTATGTTTGTGTTTAGGTTGTCCGGGGACACTACAAAGGACAGCAGATCGGCAAGGTGGTCCAGGTGTACAGAAAAAAATATGTCATCTACATTGAACGTGTTCAGCGTGAGAAGGCTAATGGCACAACTGTCCACGTGGGGATCCATCCCAGCAAGGTACGGTGTATGAAGTGAGGTCTGAAGTGCATGAGGAGACCTTGTTGGCAAATGAAGATAGTGATACTGGCATGAGTAAAGCCTTGTTATGGCATATGGATTGAGATACTACAGTGTTGGGGGGAGGAGGGGGTGGAGTGTAATAAACAAGGAAATGTTATGGTGATATGATAGTAGGGAAGAACTCCTCAATGTTTCTCGGGCTTATTTGGTGGAGAAGCTGCTGGAGACTTTAGAATCTTGCTAAAATACTTTTTTGAAGAGACTGGTGGTTTTAAAGCACAGACCAGGTGGTTCAGAACATTCTTTCACCTTTGCTATGTGGCATTTGCACTGCTTAAGGAGGTGTTAGAAATGTTCAGATAGATGCTCAGATTTGTGATTTGTTCTTCTGGGCTATTGTGAACTAAGTTCTTCTGAATCTGGTTTTAACCTGAAGTAATATACAATGTTTAGAGTTTGTGAAAACCAGGCAAAGCCTGTTTAGGTCCTAATAGGAAAACATTTCAAGCAAAACAGAACAACTAGCCAAAACCTGGTTTGAAGCAGATGAAATTAGTCTGCTTCAGCCTTGCCATGTGAGCAAGCATACTGAAACGTTGGTGGAAGAAATCCAGTTGTAACAGGTTTTCTGGCCTAAATGGTTGGTATGTTCAGCAGAGGGAGAGCAGAATTATTCCAAAACATAATGACTTGTGTGCAGTAATAACATTTGACGGACAAGGTGACATTGCAGTGAAGCCAGTGCACATACTACTTGTGCGGTGAATAGCAGTGAAAGAAATTTACTTTTTGCTGGTCCTGTACTTCTCTGGAATTTTTCTCTAGTTGGGAATCAGAGCTTAATAAAGCTGTGCATAAAGATCCTGGTTATTAATGCAAAAGGAACAGAAGAACATTTTGTTTTGCAAACTTGCAGTGGGGTGGATGAACAGTTTCTGCCTCTCCTAGGTAAAAGAGGTAGGAATTAATTACAATTAAGAGAGACCTAAATGGACAGTGGAACTGAGGAGGAGTCTGCAGCCCTGCTGCAGCCTACATGTTCTTTCTAGGATTTGATTGTCAGTTGTATTTTTAAAGTACTCCCTTCAGTAATATCAATACAGGTATTTCTTTGCCAGTTTGAGGGGGCACAAAAAGCACTGAAGGCTGCTTATGGGCTGAAAAATCAGTGCTGCAGTTCGCTGCTGCTTTGTTAGAAATATCATTAGGGTTGTGGCAGCAAATGGTCTGCGCAATTTACCTTTCATGTGTCCTCGTTAGTAATACTTGATAATTGCCTGGCCACTTCACAACTGTTCAATAGCAGATGTGTTCTTTCAAGTGTCTTTATGAGTCATCATGGTGCATGAACTTTTACTGTTGCCTGTAGTTTAGCCAGATGTATTGGCTAGTCCGGATGGTACAGCAATGATATGATAATGGCCAGTGGCAGCAGCGTGGTTCTCTAGTGTTCTGAAATGTAGGTAGTATTGCTTAAAACATGGAGATATTAAAATAATGATCCATTACTTCCCTTTATGGTGATGGGAAGAAGTCTCATCTGTATGCTGTGTTTTAAGTGGATGTAGTATCCATCATGTTTGAGCAGCGTAATGGTAATTAGATTTAGTTCAAAATAATTATTTTATTACGTAGATGGATAGAAATTTGGCTGCTCTTCAGTTTGTCCAAATGTTGTGGCTGTGCTTTGAAAAAACTGCCTGTATGTTCTGATCCCTGAATGTACCCAGAAAAATTAATATAGCTCAGTGTTTTGAAATACAGAAAGCAATTCAGTACCTCTGTTCTACTCAAACCAAATTTGATCATCTGTGGAAATAAAAATTGGGTGATTTGGTGCAGTCTGTCAGCGGTGATCTTCCTGGGCTGTGCTATGTTACCACAGTTCTGTCAGGTTGTTGTGCTTTAACACTGAAGAGACACTAAATTCTTTGTCCTTTCTCTAGGTGGTGATCACTAGGCTAAAACTGGACAAAGATCGCAAAAAGATCTTGGAGCGTAAAGCAAAATCTCGCCAGGTTGGCAAGGAGAAGGGCAAATACAAGGAAGAAACAATCGAAAAGATGCAAGAATAGATGGTTTCCTATTTGACACCATTAAAGAACTGCTAAAATTCAACCCATTGTTGTGTCTTCTCCTTTAGAAAGTCTTGATAAGGTGTGTCTGGTTAGCAATTAAATATTCATTCTTGTGCATTGATGTTGACTATGTAAAAAATACTTCCACTAAAATAAAAAGCTTTTTGTACCTTTTTGTACTTTTAAGAAAACCAAGGACTTGTTCCCCATAAAGGAATGTTTCAGCCAACATTAGAAAGATGAAAACATGCATCTAATGACCATTGCACTTCTGTCTCTTTTACTGATCTTTAACACTTACTTAGATTTGTTCATGGTTTTAAATGAACATGTTAATTCTGTGCACTGTATGTATTTAGTATTTTATCAGACTTTTTAAGTAAGTTATTTCTGGCCATCAGTCTCTTTCTGTAATCCTCTTAAATTATGTTTTTTCAACTGTCTTACAAATTTGACAGTAGAGGATGACACTTTAGTGGTTCACTGGGTGTGATGCGGCCAAACACAGGACTGAATTTGCTGTGCAGTGTCTCGGGGTCTTACATTAATGCTAGAGCTTGAGGACGGGATTTACCTCGCCAGTGCTGTGAGGCAGAGCTGGCTGGTTTGAAGAGGATAGGAGCGAGGGCCGTCTCACTGCTGTTGTGGACGCTATTTTGGACGAACTTTTCTGTAAGAGGAAATGAGGGTTTTAGTGCTTTATACATCTATAACCGAGAGCTGCTGCAGCGTGTTGAAAACAGCCCTGCAATTAAGTGAATTTATTGTCTCGGTGCATGGCCCTCTAATTGCCGATAGCGAGGGAAGGAAATCCAGCGCCTGCCCCGGCAGCGCTGCGAGCTGACAAAGGGCGTGCTGGGAATCGGGGAAAATGACATTTGCACTTTTGAAGTCATTCATAGGCATTAATACGGAGGCGAGCTTTGAACGTCGCTTCCGCGGTTTTACGCCTCACGGTTCGCTGACTGGATTTTTCTTCGGTTTTTTTCTTGGCCTTGCGTCGCAGTTTCAGGGAATGTCTTGGGGCTCGCTGCCGCAGGCTCTCCCGCCGGACCCTCCTCCCCCCCTCCCAGCTTTCCGAGGAGCTCGGACGCAGCCCTGGCCCCCAAGGCCTGTCCCTTCGCCCCGCCGTTCCCCGCTGGCGCCGGGCTCAGCCAGGACCCGACCCCGCCGCGGGCAGGGCCGAGCACGGGGGGGGGGGGGCGGAGGCGGGGCCAAGGGCTGGCGCCCGTCGCGCTGCCAGGTGCGGCACCGCCCCCCCCGGGCTCCGGTGACGTAGCGGGCGCTGATTGGCGGAGGCGGCGGGGCGGGGCGCTGCGGCCGGCCGTGAGGAAGGGGAGGGGAGGAGAGGGGAGGCGCCGCGCCGGGTCGGACCGAGCAGCTTCCCGCCGCCGCCGCCGCCCCCGCCAGCCCGGCCATGGCGTACGGTGGCCTCACGGTGCCCATCATCGTCATGAGCGTTTTCTGGGGGGTGGTCGGCGGCGTCCTGCCGTGGCTCGTACCCAAGGGGCCTAACCGCGGGTGAGTGACCGGGGGTGGGTGCGGCGGGAGGCCGGGGCCGCTCTGAGGCGGGCGGCGGGCCCGTTCGCTTCCCTTCCCATCCCCCCTCGGGCATGGCGGGGAGGTGTGAGGAGGCCCCCGGCGGAGGCGGGCTCGGCGCCCCGAGGCGGCGGCGGCGGCCCGGCGGAGGCGGGCCGTGCCCTCGCGGGCCTGCCGGGCGGCAGCGGCCTTGCGGCTCCGGCTCTCTCGAGTTCCCCTTTACCCCCGCCGTCGAGGCCCGGCGGCCGCCGCGGCGCCCTGCAGCGCCGTATCTGCCGTGCTCGCCGCCCCGCCGGGCCCGGAGCCGCCGCCTCCTGCCGCAGTAGTCCTGCGGGTTCCTCGTCGCCGTACTGGCGCAGCGCGGAGGGAGGGCGGGCGGGCCCGGGCCCAGGCGCCTGTGCCAGCCGAGATAAAGCCAGCGGCGGAAGGCCGGAGCTGCGGCCTGCGAGGCTTTCCCGAGCGTGGGGCCGGAGGCCAGAGGCGGTGTCTCCGTGCCTTAATAGTCCGTCACGGATTTGAGTTTTCCCCTCCAGCCCTGTAAACGCCTGCATACGCCGCGTCCTGTGGCAAGGAGGTGTGTTGTTCAGCTCGATGGCGTTTGAGCAATAAGTCCCTCTTCCTTTTCTTAGTTGACCTCTTCTAGCTTATTCCATTGTCCTCTAGTCTCACGCTGGATGAGACTGAAAAAGTCGCTGTAGTAGATCTCCGTTCTGTGCTTGGTGGCCTTGTAGCTGTGGTGGCCTGAGGACAAAAGCAGGGCGTCTAAGCAGAGACATTTTTCCCGCAGTGATCCTAGCGGCTCTGATTGAAAAGTAGACAAGTGTTTGTCTTTCTCTTTTCCCTAGGAGATAATGACTTCTTAATCTCTCTTCCTCTCTCTGACATCCTCTCTACTCCACAGGTACCAACTGTCTTTTCTCTTAGTTGTTTATCTGAACTTGGAGGAATTTTCCTCAAATTGCATTTAGCTCTGCTATGTACTGCCTCAATTTCAAACCCGAAGTGTGTGTTGTGCCTGAAACTTGTCCTCTAGAAATACCTTGGAAATATGTCTTCCGGGCATGTCCTTAAAGTATGTGGGAAGTATGTGGGTCACCAACAGATGTTCTGTCGTTATTCAAAAATATAATTAACTATGAGTAGAGCACTGCTGTGTTCTGATTCTATAGCATGTCCATAGTAACACTGCGTAGTCTGTTAACTTTTCATTTTCTTAAATAAAATAATAATAATAAAAAACCAACAAAAAACCTCTACCCAAAGCCTGTTTCTGAATAGGGTGGTTCTTTTTCTAACAAAAGAAGTCAATGCAAACTTTAACTGACCTAAGAATTCACATTTCCTAGGTTAAAACTCCCAAACAATGACTCTGGGACTCCTTGGAAAGGAGGGGTTCCTGAAGCTTAATTCAGGCTATGTTAGCTTTATAGCATTTGTTTGAAAGTTCACAAGGTGGATGTGTGTAAATAGATGAAAAATACTGAATGTTATCCATGTCACAAAATGGTTGGAAGTTCATGAGCTAACATGAGTTTTTTGTTATTTGGTTTGGGGGGGGGCGGAATACATAGAGGGAATTTCCCTTTTTATAAAGCAAAAAGGAAAGAAACCCCTCCACTTTGCTACTGAGTTCCATGAGCCTCATAGATCACTCACTGTTAGAAAATCTCATTTCTTTTCCTCCCACTTCAAAATCATATGTGCGTATAGCTGTGGTTTTACCATTTTCAATTTCAAGAGCTGCTTGGTTCTTGCTTCTTTTCAGCTTAACTATGGTTTCTGACACAGTTTTCTTTCAGCAAGAAGGGAAAATCTTTCCTAAAGATAATTTCATGTGGCTTTGAGATTTTATTTTGTATTCAGTTTGCAAAACCCTCATTCATGATATGAAATTAAAATACATATTTTGATACTTAATTTTTCTGTAAGCAGAATTTTGCAAATGGAGAAAATGTTTATTGTTTACTGTTAGCATTACAATATCCAACTTTAGTAGTTTACTAACTTGCTGGTAGACGTCACTGTGAAATGGAGCAAGGACACTGACTGCATAAGATTTTGCTCCTCTTCGGAGTGATTTTTATTTTATTTTAAATACAGCTGTATACTTCTGTTTGGCAGAGCTGTGTCAGTTCTTTTGCAGAGTCTTAGATGTGCCTCTGCAAGTTACTCAGCTGGAAGAAGTTAGAACACTCATGTTGAATCACCTTCCGTATGATCAAAGTTGAACTTGTTCTTGTTTGCTGTTTGGGTTTTTTTCCGATGTATCTTGTGGTCAGTCATAACATGACAACTAATCAGCTTCTTCTCTCCTTCCTTTTTGCAGTGTTATCAACACAATGCTGGTGACATGTGCTGTTTGCTGCTACCTGTTGTAAGTATAAATAATGTCTTGCCTCTTAATCAAGGCACAGTTCTGATGTAATCAAAAGTTCCTTTTTCATATCCTCAAAACATTTAGGAAGAAGCTTATTTAAATATGTTACAGCGATTTAGACAAGGTGTTCTTTGATAGCTCTTAGAATTCTTAGTTCTAAAGACCTTCAACATGCTGAAGAAAACGTTTTCCCATTGGAAGATACTGAATTAAACCTGAATTCCTCTTGTTGTCCTCTGACATGTTAACTGTTGAATAGTGTTCTGCGTTGACTTGATATTACTCCTTTCCAGTTCATTGGCTTATTTGCTCACAAGTATAATGGCAGTTTGTCAATTCTAGAATTTTTCTGATTCACAGTAGAGCAATGACTTTCTGCCTTTTTCATTCTTTATACCTTACATTTATTTTTAAGGTGATACTAATTTAAACCTACTGATGAGTTTTGCTTTACTTAGTTTGGTTGAATATATTCCTGAAATCTGGCAGGGCAGTGGGTGGAACAACTTACACATGGGGGGTTTTATATGTATGACAAATAATTTTTCTGACAGACTTGTGATGCTTTAATATATAAAGATTGTTTCTGTTTAGATGCACATGATATTTGAGGCTGCCTCTCTTCTGTAAGAGAATTGGTAAAAATAACAAAATAACTTGTTGAGGAATTCCTCATATCTGTTCTTTTGTCAGGAGGTAAGCCAGCTGTAGCTGAAGTCCACAAGAGAAAGCATTTCTCTTTTAAGACATTAGAGACTGATCTTAGTCAAAAAAGTGCTATGCAGAAATAACTTTTGAAAGAATTTGTTATGGAGAGTAAATGGTAAAAGGCTGGTTGGATCTTTAGCATTAACTAGTAATAAAATCATTATTCAGAGTTCCACTTGAACCTGAGTAGTATTTGTACTTTCCTGAAGTATTTAGGCATTATTTATGCTACTCTAAGGAGCTTAACATGAATATTGAGAAATGCATCTCTAATCTCAAGACTCATTCTGAAGTACTGGCAGCCAAAAGCCGTATTATCAGTGTTGGCATGTTCCAGGAAATGCCTGTTTGGTTCCATGTTGGGTTGGCCTGTGGTGCAGGCTTATGCAGGTTTGATTTAGTTTAATAATGCGATATTCAGGTTTTATACAGGTGAGGCTTTTTTTTTTTTTAATTTGGAGTATTTGACATATGAAGTCTTAAGAAATAACTCTTCTGAATAATTGTAAAAGTACAGCAAACTTGGTTCTGTGACAGTTTTTTAAATTAAAGTTTTGCTAAGCAGATGTAGAAACTTGAGCTTTGTAGTGCTAGCAACTTGAATTTGGGATTGAAATTTGGGAATCTCAGTGCTTTGAAGGCCTCCTTGCCTGCACATAAAGTATGTAGCAGCCCAGTCTCATGGTAGGTCCCAAATGCTTGGCTAAAAAAGGGCAACTGGATGCTCATTTTCACTAGGTTACTGTGTTCAGGTTACAGTAATCTGTGCGTTTGGGGTTTGTTGGGTTTTTTGGGGGTTGGGCAGCAGAATTTTGTTTTTGTTTAAGTTTAAAGTTCTCACTTAAGTTCTTCCTACTCTGTATTTTAACAGAAATAATGTCCTACTCATCTAAAATCCTCGAAGTTTAGGGTTTGTTTTCTTTGTTGTTTGAAGAAGGACAGTTTCCTTTAAGTTGAGGCCATGTGGCATCTGCAGAAACCCCTGGATTATGATGTGGAATGTATTTGTTGTAGAATTTCTTAACTTTGAATGCTGTGAACTCTTCAAATGTACAGTGGTATTTCACTTGTAAGTTTAGTGATTTTTGTACTGAAACAGACCTGTTATAAATCTAGTGTCGTTAACATGATTTATAATCTGGTCTTGCATGTCCAATGAGGGGGTTCTTTTGTAATTTTGTGGGCTCTAACTTGTTTTCTGTATTCCGTTTGGCTTTCTCCAATTATACCTTGAAAAAAGAGAAGCAGCAAAACATTACTATGTTTTAAACCATCCCTAGTTATACCCAACCACATAAACTACATATATAGTCTCTGCTTGCCAGAATATGATAAAAAGCAGATTTTTCTCCTCATGTTCCAAGATAGAACTTGCCTCATCACACAGTCTTTCCCTGCCCCCCCACCCCCCATGAATTCTGTATAAAATCATAGAACAGCCCTGGTTGGAAAGGACCTTGAAAGATCATCTAGTCCGTATGTAAGTTTGTTCTTCCTATATCCTTTTTCTTTTTTTGGGGGGAGGCATTCAAAAAATTTCAGACCTTGGTTTCGGTGACTAAAGAAAGAGACTAATTTTTCATTGCAGTCTTGAAGGAAGTGTGAAAGAATGGTTTCTGAGGATTCTTCATTGTATGTGTTAGGGTTAAAATAACTTGCATTGTCCCAGGTATGATCTTCTGTATTTGCATGTCCTTAGTAGGTGGCTGGTGCTGTTATCTACTTCTTTGTGGAGTTGTTTAGAACTCTGCTAGACCTACTTCCTTTGAGGGACCTTTCCAGTTGAAAATAGGGAAAAAACTATTTCCTGTCTTTATTAAACACCACTTGATGGACAAATTAATTTGCATCAAACTGTATTTGTGCTAACTAAATTTGAAGTTGATCACATTTCAACTTAAAGCTGTTTCTTCTGTATTTAGATTTAACAATAATAATTTTGAATAACCATATTGATCACATGGTGTTAATTTGGTTGTTCTATAGAAAACTTTTGCATGGGTAAGTGCATAATTTGTGTACGGATGTTGTACCCAGCAGCCTTTTGAAGGAGAATACATGAGCTTCAGGAACCTCGTAAAATATAAGGCAAAGCATAAGGAGTTACTGCTGCAGAAATTATAGGTTACACCATGTTGTAAAGAACTGTCAAAGTCTAAATCTATTTTGCTATTTACAAAGCAGTTCCTGAAACAGTACCATGATACTCTACTAACAGAGGACAGGGTGCTTGAAAAATGGTATTATTTGCTACTGATTCTAAAAGGATTAAAATACGGTTGCCCAAATTGACATTTAAACAGAGATAGCAGGACCTTAATTTGTGATATGCAGCATAGACAGATGGCAGTTATGGTAGAAAGACCTTTTAAAAATCTTTCTGGTAGAACATAAGGGACTTCAATTTCCGTGTCTGAGCTGGGTAATTAACACTAACTGTTTTAAGTGGTATCTTGTAGAATTTAAGGACCTGTGGGTGGCTCGAATGCCATACCTGATTTTAGCAACCCTAGAACATTATGCATTGGGTACAGAGGCCTGCTTTGTTTAACTTTGAATGCTGTGTTTTGTTTTGCATTGTCATGATAGGTTATTGTATAAAGCAGCATCACTTAAGCAAAACGTGGTAAAAGCTTTTTTGTGACTTACCTTGAATGCAAGCAAGTCGTAGAGTTCAGTGCCTAACTACTACTTTAAATTATTGGGCCCTAGCAGAGCAGGGAGGAGGAATATACTATTGACCTGTAATGCCACTATGGCTTGGAGCTTGGGTAGCCAGCATGGTCCCAACAAATAGCTTTTGAAAACTGCACAGTGCTTGCCTAAAGCATGGTTATACAGCTGGGACATGTCAATATTTTGAATGTGCTTCCAGCTCATTTAATTCACAGGCATGCTGGGTCTGAACTTAGGAAGCATAGAGAGGTGAGATATTTGTGCACGGAGTTCCTTCCTTCTGTACAGTGAGAAAGAGAATAACGTGCTTTAACAGGCTTTTATTGTTCCTACCCTCCTCCCACTTCTGTTAGTTCAGGATGCTAAAGACAGATGGTACAGTGCTCTGGCATCCCTTCTATCTGTCTTTTGTGTCTGAAAATTAACCCTTGCAAAATAAATTCTGTGGTATTTTTAAGAGCTAATTTGCTTTTCCCTTAAGTAAATTTAACATAATGATTAACATGATTTCAAAATACGTTATCATCACTTTGGATAGCAAAGTAGAAACATGTCAACCTAAAGGTTGTTGGCTCTTCTCTTGGTGGTGTCTAGCTGATGTTTTAATTGTTTTGTAGAGCCTGCTATGTATTTCAAGGCTTGCATGACTGATAGACTGCTGCAGGCTCAGCATGCCGTTTTAACTAGAGTCCTACTTTGTGCAAAACTGAAAGTGGCATTGAAAATAAATATTTGTAAATTTTAAGAGGATTGATGTGTTTTCTTTAAGTCTGGACCATGTCTTTTGCCCCTGGCTCTTCTAGCCGTTTTACAGCAGACCTGCACTTCGTTTGTTGGTCAAAGCATCAAGGTTTGTGTGGAATTTTCCATGACTGCCTAAGCACTCTGATACATTTGTGGCAGCTCCCATTACAAAGCTGCTCTGCTTTTTCTCCTCCTTACAAAGCATTCTAGAAATAGCAGACAGATGAGCCAGTGTGTTCACTAAATGTGTTTAAAGGGTTAGTATTTAACATAGATTTAAATCCATGGAAGCATCCATTGCTTTTTCTGACTCTTGTAATATTTACAAAACAAATACATCTTTTAACAGTGGAATATTTATTTCTGTTTAGCTTTCCTGGATATTTTCCACAAACTACATTCCTCTTGTTCTCAGTTCTGGCTATGGCTTCTGCAGTGCTAGTTTATGAACTGCTCTGATGACAAGGCTGCTGTTGCTGATGATCTGGGGTTTGTTGTCATATTGGTTTTGTTGTTGTGGGTTTTTTAATTTTGTGTGTGTGTGTGTTCCTGTAGCATTGTACCCTTTTGCCTTAGGTTCCTGTTTCTTGACCTCTGTGCCAGGTTTAAATTTTACTTTTGTTCCGTATCTGATGAAAAATATACCATGTCTGCAAGGGTAGGTTGTCATACACTGAAAATAAGAGCAAATGAGAGAAAGTATGTTTCTCAGAGTTTTTTGTTTAAAGGATGCTTCAAAAGCACTGAGAAAAGGTCGGTCTCTCTTATGTTTCTATCTTCAGAGCTCACAAATACCCGAGTTCCATATGTCTCAAAACACTTTTCCTGTCAAAGGAAAAGTACGAAAGAAATGCTGTCAGGTGGGTTTGTGTTGCTTTAATTTGAACAGGACAATTTATTGTTTCAGTTGCAGAACGATTTGGTACCAGATCTTTGTTGCTGGTATCTGGTGTTTGTGTATGAGCTTGAGTAAAATTTTGATTTGATATTAGACCTTCCTGAAAACTGTCATTTGGTGTGGTTTTTTCTGATAGTACTTGTGCTTTGGACAAGCCTGTGCATTATCATAAGTGTAGTAATTTGGCTGATGTTCTCTCTTTTGGGTTGGGGGGGTTGTCTTGCAGTTGGCTGATTGCGATTCTGGCTCAACTCAACCCTCTCTTTGGGCCACAGTTAAGCAATGAAACAATCTGGTATCTTAAATCTCACTGGCCTTAAGGATGTCTGTCCTCTGCTGCAATTTATTGACTAGGTGAGTATGATCAGATTTATGAATATATTTGGCATGTTAAAGCTTCAGGAGAAATTCAACAGTTCCTCCTGTAGGCTGCAACAAAACTTATTTTGGATGTTAATCTTGACTGGATACTGTGAAAAGCTTGGACTTAATTCTTGTACAGTTATTTTTCTCTGCTATTGTGTCATGGTGCTGTGTTCAGTAAGCAGGGGTTTGTAAGGAGAACAGTAAATTTCTTCTTCCTACAAAAAAAAAATAATAATTGGGCTGGGGTATCTTTTAATAGCTAGCATAAGTGGATTTCCTAACCTTTAACAATTGTTGAACCTCTCTTCAAGCCTACTACTACCATTTCATCCAAGACCTGTCCTGATTTCCAAAGCAATGTACAGTTGCCCTCATTCATCTGGGAACTCAGAGTGAGAACTGCAGTTAGAATGGTTCTTTATCCTGTCAATGTTATAGCACTAATGCCGAGCTTATAGATTAATGTTTGGGGTTTTTTTTAATGATAGCCTGTGTGCAACTTTAATCATAGATGAGCCTGGTGGTTGCTATCTGGGTAGTGCTATTGGAATGCTGTTGTTGCAGTTCTTAGGCGTGCTTTCTGACATGACCAGCAGAAATACAAAGTCTTGTACTAAAAGTACCATGATGACTTCAGGTTTCGGCAGCATTTGGAGTTGAAGGTTCAAATGAAGGATAGCTGTGGAAAGAATTCCCTGTGATTTTAGTTTTTCATGCTGGTAACTGAATAATTAGACACACTTAGTTTTTTACCTGTTTTTTCTGTCCTTTTAGGTTTAACTGCCTACCCCCTTGCTGTTATTACTTTAACTTCTGTTTATGGAAGTCCAATAGCAGCAGACAGATGACAGTTGATGTTATAGCTCAGTTAAATGCTGTCTGTAAAGCATCCTGAACATTTACCCTGAAGCAAAGCTCCACTGCTTCAAAGTAGGCTTCATCTGAACCGTGGTGTTGTCAGACTGTGGCATGTGTAGATGTCTGTATCTTCTCTTTTAAGCAGCAAGCAGAAGCTAAAGGTAGACTTGGCCCTGCTTCAAGTAGAGGCCTGTAATTAGCTAAGTCAGTCAAGCTGAATTTCCTAGGAGCATTTTCACTGCTTGTGTGTTAACACATAATTAGTTAGCTAAAACAGAGACCAGTGTATTCTGGTAATGGGCATACAGATCCCTGAATCTCGAAGGATAATTCAGTTGCCTAGAATCTGAAACTGAAATGTAGTTATCTGAATAAGTAGCTGCCTTGGATATAAAAATTGGGCTTCCTTCTGACCAATAAATGGTCTGTGTGTTGCAACCAGCACTGAAAAAAATGGAGATAGAACTTTTGGACTCTAGGCACCTGTTAAAAGAATCAGGACTTTCCCCTTTGCTTTCAGTGAAGGATTTTCCAGAGGACTGGAGGTAAATTTGTGCCAAGATAGAGAGGGAACTAATGTATTCTAGGATGGCCAGAAAGTTTATGCAAGGAGCTGTCATTTTTAAACTTATTAATGGAGAATGAGACCTATATAGCACATGCTGTTGTGTTACATGAAGCAGTTTGTTTTAACCGTTGATATATCTGATTTCATTGGCTTAATTTTGGAATAAAATGAAGGTTCTTGTCTTTGTGAAAAAGAATGCTTTAAAAAAGTAGAAGCATATGATCACAAATATCATGGTTAAATATTATGTGCTTTCTTGCTAGAAATGTGCTATTAACAGGACATACTATTCTCCACGATTTTGTTTGAATTACTCTTGTAGTGTTGAATGAGCTGAGCAGCAAGGAGGTGGCTACCTTGATCAAGCTGCAGTGTCCTATCTTTTGCTGCTGTGTGCCTCTGTGCTCAGAGCCCCCTGTTGAGTTTCTCACTAGATAGGGGCTGTGAATTAGATTCCGTCTGAAAGAGTTGGGTTATATCTCTGGCACTGCATGGAATTCCATAAATATAGCTACCGTTTCTTGTTTGACCAGTTATTTTTGGCTTTTAGGATGTGCTTTTCCAGCACTCAAGGTGCATGTACTATACTTTTTTCAGCCTCCCATTTCTCTTTCAGTTGAGTTTTGGATGGATTAGTACGGGCAAGGCAAAGAGTTAAAGCAGAGAATTAAATGCTAACTCCCAGAATGGAGAGATCTTATTTAAAAATAAGGATAGTCTAAGCAAACCCAATTTACTTGACCAATGGAGCAGGCTGAAAATGAACACAGAAAGCTACTGCATTCTAATGAGGAGCTTCTACAGATGCTGACTTGATTGATCCATGCCAAATTACAGAAGTTTGGTCTTTCTTTTCGGTCAGTGTCTCTCCAAGTGATGATGATGTATCAGATGACTTGTCTGTATAATCAAGTTAATGGCTTGGATGGCAGTATGTAAGAGCACGCAAACTTCTGTAGCTGTGGTAAAGAGGCTGTAGCCCCCCTTAAGCAGTGTGATCTAATGCCACCTTTTCTCCTTAAATTTGTTGATTTACAGTCTCGTGTTCTCAGACCAGGAGCTTTCTTCATGCAAGTGTAAGAAAGGATGTCATCCAGATGACTGGATGCTGTTATGGCATTGCAAACTTTCTAGTAAAATAGTTGTTTGATCGACTTAGAATGTAACTAAAAGGACTTGCAGCAGCTTCAGAAATGAAACTGGTAAGAAAGGAAGTAGAGATTATTCTTGAAGCTCCATATAGATGAACTATCTACAGTTCTTGACCATTTCTCAGTGCATTTGTGAAATGGAAATAGTTGTGGTTAACGGCCAGGTCTTCGATTAGTAAATTGTCTCCATGGGGAGGAATAATTAAGTTGCCTCTTGCTTTGCAGGTAAAGAAGAGATATCCTGCAGATGAAAAACTCCACTGACCCAAAGATGCCCTTAACATAGTTGGTTGGATACCAAGCCTGCATTAATGCCTTAACCTTTCTATTGTGCTTCAAATGGCTTGTTCAAAGCCCTGTATTTTTTCCTACTATACCGTTTAAGAGTGTGCCTAATGCAATTTATACTTTTCTTCAGTACTGTAAATTTTTGTCTGTTAACTTCAGATCTGATGAAAATTTCTAAAGTTTTTGTGGGTTGTAGAGTCAGCTTTCCTGTTCATTTTACTCACTCGGTAGGAACACTATATATCTTACAGGTCTTAGGTTGTCTGTTGCTGTGCTGTTCACCCCTGTTCTGTGTTTGACTGCACTTGAAAAAAATGTGTGCAATGAAACTGTATGAGGAGAGGAGAAACAGTGGTGCCACATGCTGATGGCATTTATTTTTTTTAAAGTGAGTTGTATTCTTGGGAAATTTGGTCTTAAATTTCTCATGCCTGGAAATAAAACTAATCCTCTGCTTTATACAAAATGCTCTTGTGCCATGTTTAACTGTTACGATGTGCTTTTCTGTGGTTTTAATCAGACAATAGTTGGCCAGAGTTGAGCTGGGGAAACTTAGATGATGTGGGTAAACTGTGATGAAGTCATACAGTGTGATGAGATGAGTAACTTGCTGCCTTTATCAAGACCTTGGGTAGTTCTAAAATAGGACTAAGTTTGCAGTCTAAAATTGCTGAAAGGTCTGCAGGAAGAAGTGAATGCCTTGGCTCGAGAACCTCTTCTCCATCATTTTCCTGTTGTCTGATACTAGGGGGACTCAGCAACAGAGGTAATATGACTAGTTTGAGCATAAATAGTAATTTTGATGGGAGACTGATTTACTCCTTGGCCTTTTGAGGGGATACCTATAATAACAAGCAATTTGAATTGAACAGAAAATACAGCAGTTGTTTTATACTGACTTGACAGTTGCACATGGAATTGCAGACCTGATAAAGCATGTGACAATGTAGGCCAGAGATGAAAGATTGCTGAGGCTCCTTGATGTCAGCTGAGTCCATGGAGTTGGGAGTGCATCTAGTAAGGCATTTGTTAAGGAATAGCTTCAAAGGATATAAATACTACTGCATGCACAGGAGCCTTCATGTATACTTTCTTACCTCCTTACATCGTGTCCACATAAATTGCGATTTTTCCTTACTGTGTTTTATTGTTATGCACACGGACATAATGGAGCAGTTCATTTTTTTCCTTTTGGATAGTACTGTTAACTTCTTTGGTGCAATAGTACTCATTACTATACAGGAAATCCTGAGATCCTGACAAAATGCTGTAACTTGGGGTGATCGAAAACTGGACAGTATGAATTGCAAAACAAACAAGAATGCGGCCACTATTACAAATAAGCATAGCGACTGTTGAGACTAGAATAGTGAATTTTTCTCAAGTTACCCACTACTGACAGCTGTATTTTAACATGCGAGAAGTTGTACACCATAATGCTGTATAGTCTGTGGGAAATAATTCCTAAGAAAATTGGAAACCAAATGATCTTATAAAAGCTTAGATTGTTGTTTGTTCTGGTTTTTTTATAGTGTGTGTGGAGGATAAGATACATTGACATAGTATGGGGAGGGGAGGAGAAATGCTTCAAGACATCGCTGACAATTTTGAATACGTGACAGTTTTTTAAAACATATTGATCTGCCTGTCATTTTACCCTAAAGTGAGACACCAGAAAAGAAAATGTCCAGTGACAAACAGTGGTATTGGTTATATTGGTATTATCACTTTCTTTAACAAGCTTTCTATTTTAGGTTCTAGGCTATCACTCATTGTAGAAGATACAGGAGAAGTAAAACAGAGTTCACATGGCGTGTTTCGCTGTCGGTGAATTTAATGTAAAGAGCTATTCAAAGCCTGGACAAACAAGCCATAGTGCAATTTTTATTTAGCTGCTTTCTGGATAGAGAAATTTCCCTTTATCTGAATGTTTAATATTTTCTCTGAAACAGATAGCAGGTAGTAGCATGATTGAAGAAGTTAAAAAATAATGTGTTGTTCCTGTTCTGCTGAATGTTGTGTGACCTACTGTCTGCATCGTGATTATGGAATGGTCTGCTCCATGTGTGCCAGGAATTAACACTGCTAAAGATAATTTCTTTTTTTGCATGACTGCAGGAAATTAGAGCAGACAGATTCAGCCACTGGTGTTGAACAAACAATGCAGGTATCGAAGCCTTTAACAGTTTCCTCTTGCTTCGTGACAACAGAAGAGAATGCAAAATGTCAAAGTACCTAAGAAGGAAGCTTGCTGGCGCTTGAAATAGGTTGAAAGCCTGGGTCTGCACGGAAATGGTCTGATCTCTGGATGTGCATGGATATTTTGGGGAAGGTAGAAAGCGAGGAAGGTTAAGGAAACTGAGTCCATAGTCAAGTCCTGAAGACTTTAAGTCATAAACATTGGCAGAATGTAGAGCAAGTGTTTAGGTCAGGGTCATTTCAAATGTTTTTAACCTTTTTTTTTTTTTTTTTTTTTTTGTGGTATTGCTTAGGAAATTCAAATATCTGCATCAGTGCCCCTCACAGGAAGTTGTTCTGAAGAGTTTATGGAAGTTTGCTTTTCCTCTACTGGAAAACATGGAAGCATTTCACTCATGTGAATGGCTTTAAGTTGGTTGTCAGAGGTGGGTGGCTGGTCCCTTGTTTCCAGAATTACCTGTTAAAAAGTCTCTGGGGCAAGAAAAAAAAAATTGTGGGTTTTAGGTACAGTGGAAAGGAGTTGAAAAAGTTTTATTCCCACAGCGGCCTGAAATGTAAAAACTCATCTAAACAATAGAAGAAATAGTCTTTACAAATAGTAAAATAAAAATGGCAGGGTTGTTGGGTTTGGGTTTTTTTGGTAGTGATTTCTCCAGTCGTGGCTGAAGGGATGGAGGCCAGCCGCCTGTCACCGCGAAAGGGGGCTGTCTGTCTAGCTGCAGGCAGTAGCAAAAACGCAGAGCTGCCGGCAGACGATGAGCGGGCGAGCACCGTAAGTACGCCGTCGGGACCGCGGCGCAGCCGGAGCTCCGGGACGCGACGGAGCCGTCAGCGCCGTCCGCGGGCGCCCGCCGCTCTGCCTTAAATACCCTCCTCGCGCCTCTCCGGCGTCACGTGGTGGGGGAGGCCCCCAGCCGGGCCGGCGCCCCATTGGCCGGCGGGACGGCTGCCGACGATTGGCTGGCGCGGCTTCTTTCCCCCCGCCGCCCGCCCTCCCTCCCCACGTGAGGGGGGCGAGTCACGCGATTTCCGGGAACCCGTCAGGAAGGGACATAAACAAAACAAACCCCGAAGCCGCATGGAGGGTCCGGGCCGGAGCGCGCGGGGCGGCGCCCCCTGCTGAGCCCCGGCCGCCCGGTGAGTGCGGGCCGCGGGGGGCGGCGGCGGCAGCCCAGCCTGGCGGGGGCATCGGCCGACAGCTGCGCCCGGGGGAGGCGGCAGGGCAGCGCGGGGGGCTGCGGGGCGGCCCCGGGGCCGCGGCTGCCGGTCCCCGGTCCGCTGCCCCGCTGGAGGGGCGGGGGGGGGAGTCGTCCCGGTGGGGAGGAGGCGGTGTTAGTGTGTGCGCGGCGGGCCGGGGGCTGCGGGGCGCGGGAAGGGGTGTGTCTGCCCGGCTCCCGGGCGCCGAGGAGAAGAGGACGGAGATGGTGCCCGGCGGCCGGGAGGGGAGAGGAGGGGAGCGGAGCGGCGGGACCCCGCCGCCCCCTCCGCTCCCCTGGCTCCGCCGGGGGGGTGTGGCCGCCGGTGCTGCGGGAGAGCGGCTGTGCGCGGGGGGTGTCCGGCTCCCAGGGCTGAGGTTTCGGGCCCGATGGCGGGGGGGGGGGAGGGGGCAGCACCGCTGTGGCCTGAGGGCGCGGTGAGAGGGGCTGCGGAGGGACGCGGCAGGCTGCGCTGGGGACGGAGCGCGGGCTTAGCAGCGAGTTGTCCGCGTCCCTCTCAGCCTCCGTCCTCCGGGAGCGGCCCGTGCCTTTACAAGGAAAGCGAGTCTGGCAGCGAGCGACAGGGAAACGAAAGCGCCGTCCTGCCGGGGGAGACCGGTCGCGCTGGTTGTGCGGGTGGAGGGGCTGCCCGGGTAGGCGGCGGCGCGGTCGGCGCTACCGCGCTCGGGGCCGGTTCCTGGGCTCTGTTGCTTTTCAGGCTCGCAGTCGCCTCCTCCGCTTTCGACCTGTTTGAATGCTCCGGACGGCCGGGGGGGGTGACCCGTGGGTGTGTGTGGGGGGGTGTTCTCTGCCTGGGGCGTGCTGGTGTCCAGCGGGGCGGCTCCAGTCCCTGGGGAAGGCTGCGGGACCAGAGGAGGCGGAGAGGAGTCCCGAGCCGGCGGGCGATCTGCGAGTGGCGGGGCAGGGACTCTCCCCGCTCCGGCACGGCGTTTTATGTAACTGACTAGGGCGGCGGGAGGCGGGGTGGGGGGGGGGGTGGTATAGAGGTTCACCGACGAACGGTGAGCGGCAGCCCCGGCCGCTTGGGAAGGGGCATCCCCGGGGGGCGGGGGGGCCGCGCTCCGTGGGAGAGGCCGCGCCGGCCGCCCCCAGCTATCGCGGGGGGCCGCAGGGCGGGGGCTGCCTCCCGCGGGGCAGGGGAGCCCTTCGCGCTCTTGCCGCCACGCCGGGGCCGGGGGTAGACGGGCGCGGGCTGCTAGTGCCCCGCGGGCGCGGCTCGGGGGCGGCCGGGGGGGGGGGGGGCCGGGGCCGCGGCCGGTCCCCTCCGGAGCGGCGGAAGGGGGTTTGTTTACATGTCGCCTCACCCTAGCTTGAAAGGGCCGCTGGGCGGGTGAGCGGCGTGGGCGGCGGCGAATGGCAGCGCGCGTGGCTGAGGAGCGAGCCATTGAGCGGGCGGGGAGGGCGGGGCGGGGCGGCGGTGGCCGGGCTAGGCTGCGCTCCGCGCTGGCTGGCGGGGCGGCCATGTTGGCTGGGAGGTGTGTTAGTGGGTCAGGGGCGGGGGCGCGGTGCGGGCCGTGGGCCGCCCGGGCCGGGCGGGAGCTGCCCTGCCGAGAGCTGCCCGCGGGAGTGGACGGCGGCTGGCCGTCCGCGGAGGGTGTCGGCGGCCCTGTCCCTCCGGAACGCTCTGCCTCAGGGAGTCTGTCGCTTCTGGGGGTCGGGCCGCCGGGGTCCGCGGGCGCGGCCGAAACCGTTCGGCAGCCGGTGCGCAGCCCGGGGCGGGGGCGGGGGGGGGTAGGCGGTACCCGAACGCAGGTGGTTCCGTTCCTCCTCTCCGAGGGCAGGACGGGGCACGTTCCCGCCCCCCGCTGGGAGCCAGTCCCCGTAGACTTGAGTTCTAAAATCTCGATAACTAACGCGGGCTGCCTCAGTAGCTGCCTCCGGGCCTGTCTCTGGGTTTCGGCGTCTCCCCACACGGGTCTTCGACACCTCTCCGGGTCTGGGTTAAGGTCACGCAGGCTTTGAGGTGGGCGGCAGCTTGCCGAGAGCCCCTCGTGTCGCCAAGGACCGAAGCCTGAACTATGTTTCCCCTCCGTCCTGAAGGTCCACAGCTTGGACGTTATTTTATGTAACGATGCCCACGGTATTACTGGTATGCCCTAATCTCATCCCTGTGAGTTGGCAGTGGTTTAATGCAACTGTGCAGCATGGCAGGGCCAGCCCACAGTGTTTCTCAGGGTATCATCTAGTGTAACTGATCAGATATCAAAGATAATTTAATGAACAGAATTCACTGTGTCACGCTCCAGTATAAAACACATGCTCTTTTTCAGGCTTCTCTACGCAACAGGCTGAACAGTTTCAATCATTCAGCTCTGCCAGCTGAAATGTTAGCTTCTCATTTAAAGTAAGCGTAATCTTTATGTTGTTGCCGTTTGAGGGTAACTTGTTGAAATCGTGCAATGCATAACCTGCAAAACAGAATCAGATTCTGATATTGCCTTTCAGACACTGTAAAACATTTTAAAGATGATGATAAAAGGCCTTTGGCCTAAGGTCGCTTAATCAGGTGCTTCTAAGCATCCTTGTGGGGAGGGTTAATTTCTATTATTACACTTATGTTTTCATAGTAAGAATTACTATGTAAGAGGAGCAGACACAGGTGCTTTAGAAACTTGGTCGATTTTTATGGTTGGCAACTTAAATGAGAAGTCAGAATTTCTATGGGAAATGTATTGGGTGATTGGTTTAGCGGGAAAGATTTCTTGTAGAAATATCAATGCCCGTGCCTTTTTGGAGCCATGAGTAATAAATCGGAGACCTTATACAGTAGCTTACCTGAGCAAAGAAAGAATTGTTCTGTGTTTGATGAGAGTATTAACTGATAAGAGAAATCTGCAGCAGAGGCATCAAGCCATTGAACATCCTTGCCACGTTTTTTTTTATAAGTAATGAGAGTGGCAAAAGAGTTTTTTGAAGGGCAAAGGTTTGAAGTTTCTTCAGCGTTAGCAGGAACTAATTGGGAATAGAAGCCTCTGTCTGACTAGTAGACTGATAGTGTGGTATAAATAAGAAAACGCACTGGTTTAGATTCCCATGACTTGCGTGTCCATGCCTAATTAAATTATGTTTTAAAATAAAAGTTTGATAAGGATATTTGGTGCTTCATAAGAAGTGCTTGAAAGTTGGCATTGGCTTGAAAGTCAAGCCAAAAGTTTTCTGAAAAGTGTAGATTTCTAAAGTTTAGACCTTGCTATAGTAATTTCCCTGATGATTTATTATATTAAAAAAAAATCATCCCCCTTCTGTTTTTGAACTCCTGTGCTGGTTTTTTTTATTCTTTGGACTCTTTTGACTGATGCATTTTTCTGATTTGTTGCTGGCTTTGAAGTGTTCTGTACTGATTACACATTTCTAACAGAAGTATTACAAAACATAATTTTACAATATGAAGAGTAAACTAGATTGTACCATTCCCTTCATAATAGAGGGTTGGTTTTTTTTCTGGGAACTATAGAACTAATTTTTTTCTTACCCTGAAAGACTTTGTACTGTCAGAAAAAAATATAGAAAGAATTATTATGTAGGAATGTAGAATATTGCTGGAGATTGTAAGCTAAATTGTTGTCTAGTTTTGCTTTTGTTTTTTTGCCTTTGCTTTGGCCGCATTCTGCTTCATGGGAAGTCTCTGGCTCAAAAATTTGACTGTTAGTCTTACTGCTAATTCTCTTGTGCAAACAACTCTTCTAACTCTACAGTGGCATTGTAATAAAGGTTTTTGCAATTCATATTTTAACTATGAAAAGTTTTGTAAATGAATGGAAGTGTGTTAATATAGTTCTAATAAGTTTAGCATGCTGCACGTCCCACTCTTGGCACTAAAATAATAACAAAATCTCAGTCTTTGTTCCAGAATGTACAGAAAAGCTAGCGTTTCTAGTAGGAATCTATTATTCTGGGTATAATTGTTACAAAATATGTAGGTGCAATACATTGTTAGTCAGTTTAAAAAAAAAAAACACAACACTTTTTTCCTTCTGCCTCTTGCATGATGATTGGTTATTGGCATCTGCCTATTTACTTATGCCATCGTGCTGAAGTGGAATACCCCTCCAAAATTGGGTAGCTGACATTGACTTGTAGGGGTATTAATTCAAACAACGAACATAGTGCTGTATTTTTCTTTTTTTTTGGTACTTCATCAGCTCTTTCACCTGAGGTGTTGCATGTGTGATTGAAGACCAGAGTTTCTGTTTAGTGGTGTTACTTCCAGATCCTGAAGTCTGTCTGCTGTGGGCAAGTAGGATTAGAAAAAAAATGGGGGGGGAGGGAAGGTCAGCAGAGGAAAAGGAACAAAGACAGTGAAGTAGCAGTTTCCCTTTCCTGAAGGGAAGAGTCTTAAAAGAAGTGAAACAGTCTTGGTATCTTTAGTTCTTTTATATGGCAATGCTCTGTCAAACTTAGGATCTGGGTGTCTTAAGCAGATGCTGTTTGCTCTCCAGGGTAGAGAAAGCAAAGGGCATAATGCCTTAGATGCTTATGCTGGCTTTTTAATACAAATTCATCACTGAGAAGGTAGAGGGACTTGGCTTCTTTGGATGAGAGGTGAATGAGGCTACGGTGGGTGGAAGCAGAGGAAGACCTTTTACAAGAGTGTCTTTGCTCACCTGCTACGAAAAAAACTCGAAAAACCCACCACCACCATGAAAGAAAACTTAGTGTCTGTGGTGGGAGGAAAAAAGTAAGCAATACTTTTAAGTCTGGCTAATAATTGAAGTATCGTGTAGAAAGAAGGCGGGGGGGGGGGGGAACAACACAAGAACATTACACTCATAAACAAAACTAAGAAAAATATGTTCTGTGCTTGAAGACCGCACTGAGCAGCCTATGTTCTGTAATAGGAAACAAATTGGCACAAACTGTGGAAGGAAAAAAAGGTTTAAGAGAAGCGTAGGAGAACTTCTTGCATCTCTAACTGTAGTACTTCATAAAATGTCCAGATACAGCAAACGCTGTATAGTACATAATGGTTCTTTTAAAATACAAGGCATAGTTTTTGTGCATTCTCTGAAATTCAAAGTTCGGCATTTTGAATGTTTTAGCCTGAGTTTGTAGGTTTAGTATTAACAGGCTCTCATGATGTGCTATTTTTTTTATCTGCATCAAAAAGGTAACTTTGGCAAACTGTGCTGTATGATGCAGTCACCATCATGAAAAATGTAATTGTTCATGTAATGTATTTATAACAGGCATTTAGCTGCTGTGATAATAAGCACTGTACAATCAACAAAATGGTATAGCAACGCTCTGTGTGCTTTGCAAATTGTACAAAATACGTATCTCAATTGAGACAGAAATAGCGACTTTAGTTATAGCTATGGTACAAATGATTCATACAGGTGACTGAGGAAGACTTTCAGAGTTGTCAAGCTGAAAGCTGGCAGTTTACGTTTTTCTCTTATAGGGACTTCTTTGGAGAGAATGTATTGTTATAGAAGGGTGTTTCACTAGTCTAGCGAAGTGGCACATGCATGGTAACTGTCATGCATCTCCTTAATGCTGCATGTTTTCAGTTCAGGTCCTGCTGTCTGCCAATTTAAACGTAGTGCTGCGTCAATAATGTCATGTAATAAGCCTGCCATTAGATTGTTCGAAGTTCAGTCTGCCTGGGCATCTTGGGACCACTATTAAACTATTCTAAATGCACGTTTTCAAAAAGTAAATACAAATGCAGAGGATTTTTATTGGGATTTGTCATTAGATTAACAAATTATTAACTCTATACAGGTTTTGGTTACTTATTGATGACTGATGAGGATTTTAACCGATGTGTATATATCCATGCCTCCACCAGTACCCCAAATTCTTGAATGTTAGATGAACATAGCAGTTCCTGAGATGTCTTGCCCTTCCTCACGCCCAAGGGGACAAGGGAGCCTTCTCCCAGGAGCAGGGGAGCAGCTCTGCACTGATGTGAATCAAGAATCTGCAGACACAGAACCAACTCAGGGACTGGCTCCTTAATCACCTTAATCTGATTTAACTGCAGGCTGCTGCCAAAAGGAGTGGCGGCACCCTGCCCGGTGCCTCTGGCTGTGTATTCCACCTGCAGTTCAGTTGCTGTGAAGCAACTACAGGTTTTTACCTCTGTACCTCTGCATTTGGGAAGGGCTGATGTAAGGCATTAATGAAAATTGTCCTGAAGTAGAAATTCCTGCTATATTTATCTTCAGTAATTCTTATACTGCTATTCTTGCGCTCTGCCACTTGTCTTTCAGTTCATTCAAATCGGTATTCATTATAGATAACGTAACAACTGTACTATTCTGTTCTAACTCAGTCTTGGGCTGAGAGTGCCAATGATGATGAATTCTGTAAAAATGGGACTTCAACTGCGGTCTACAAAGTTACTTTCCTTCACAGCAAGTTCAGATTTTTACATCTGTGCTTCCATATGTGTCATTGACTTCTACAATACATCTTTATTTACTAGTTCATGAAAAAAAACTGGTAGTTAAGTGTGAACTCTGGGAGTCTTTTAATGAAGATCTTGATGATTCTGGGAAATTTAGAAAGCAGTTGGAAGTAGGTCTGCTTTGTTGGGGGCATGAAGCATGCCTAGGTTGTGCAGCTCCCCTGAGGCAGCGTCTTTCTTTTTCTGTCCTCACTGTTTTTCCCCCCCTCCACAGACCTACCAAGAAAAATCTTCTGTTGTAGAATGTTTGAATAGACCTTAATAGGATTCAAATCACATTTAAATATTAATATTATAAAATGTCAAGAATTAAATATAAAGATAATTACAGGAACAATCGGATTAGCTGGTATACTACTGCTTTGACCTGGGAGGACATACGCTATCATTCTTAAATGGTGCTGTAAGTTTATAGCTAAAAGATCGCTCCAGTCTTTGAGATGCTAAAAGTATTTTGAACATTTAATGTCTGTTTTGAGGATTTGTAAGTGATCCAAAAGCTCCCTGGTCCTGACACTTGGAAGCGTAGGTCGGTCGTTACTAAAATCAGTGTCAGTACAGATTAAGTTTCACCCCCCTTCCCTGTGTATGAAACACAGTGGAATGGCTTGAGGTTCGTGTTCTAACAGAAACATAACAAAGAATAACCAGTAAAGAAGCAGCTAATGTCTCCGTTGTTTCCCCTTTATATCATGCAGTGGCAGAACTCTTGTCTCCTATGTGAATGCAGGTGGTGGTGGTGTTCTGGTGTTGATGTCAAAGTATTAATCTGATGTTCTGTTGAAAAAGGGCATCAATCTCTGCCACTCCGCATGGAAAGAAAGAAATATACTACTCAGGTGTAGATTGGTATTAAAGATTATATCCTTCTCGCCTATTTCTTTGCATGTGAGAATATCGTTTATTTGTTTTAAAGAACAGGCCATTTCTCCTAGATCAGACCAGGTTGAAAAGTGAATTAGATGTTCATGCCTCATCTAACAGCCTAGGAAGGGCTAGTTCTGCTGCAGTGTGGCCTTTGTGGGATGAAGGGAGACAGGGTTGTTGAGGCATGTTGCCCTGGGACACAAACTTAATTTTAAATGTCACTTTAAGATAAGTAAAAAGAGTTCCCTGGAAGTTTTAGACCAGAAAAAAATTTCTCAGAAGGAGCTGGCTCTTAGTTGACACAAGGCACTACAAGGAATGGCTTGCTTTGGCAGTGTTAGCATGGTTTTACTGAGAACTCATGTATAATTGGACCTGTAATTGTTGTTCTTTATATTCTAGCAACTATTTGAAAAGTAGTATGTTTTGATAAGTAAAGACTTTTTTGCATAGTGTCTGTTTTTACCACAGTCTGATGGTATATATGCTGAATATAACAAATAGCTGAGATGCTACCTGAAAGTAGGAATAATCATGTGGATGCTGTCACGTGCTGGTGGGAGGAGGATTCTGAGCGTAGCTCCACTGTAGAACGCTTTTACTTTACTATTTGTTTTTCAAAACGGGAGAATAAACATACTCTGAGCAGATTGCAACAAAGTCTAATTTAGGAGCAGTGCTGAGTGAAGAATTCTGCTCAAAGAAACAAATACATTTTAACTGATAATGCTGAAAAACTGTACAAGTATGATGGTTCAGTTTTTTTGATTATGCTCCTCTAATGGTGCTTTTTTGTTAGAGACTTAAAAGGGTAGGGATCTTGCAGGCCAGCAAGACAGTAAGCAAGCAGTGTCCTTGAAGACATTAGATACTAAGGTTTGATACCATGGATGATTTTTGTTATTATTGGTTTTGATATAACATTGTTCTTTTTTACTTCCTGTTACTTATTTTATGAGTCTTTTGTCATACTTTTAGGTAGATATAGTTACTGATGTTTGTGCTAAGGTGCTTGCTTTTCTACAGTTCAGTTATTCCTTACGTTGTTAAAAAATGCAGGATTAAGCAGGATACGAGGCTCGAAAAATTCTTTAGATAAACATCTGAAGTAGCAACGGGTCTATAGAAACTACTACACTGGTAAAATTACTGTTAGATAAATTGGACCAATCTTAACATGTGCCTTACTTGAAATTAATAGAGAAGATATTTTATTAGGCAACGCTGAATTTGGCACAATTTTTAATTTGCTCGGTTGTGGAAGTCTGTTGCTTCCCTTCCTCTACTGCTGGACGGTTTGCTTGCTGTAATCGCTCTACCACTAGATGTTGCTATTTGAGTGACTGATACAATCTTATCTGATGCAGGATGGATTAGTCTTTTAAGAAAAGGAGGAGATACCGCTGAAACAGTATTACTACCTATCCTGAAATTAGTATTTTGAGACGTTTGCCTGAGACATTTTTAGCATTTATTGGCTCTGTTATATTAGTCATAAAGATTGTTTCTCTCTTGTATACCCAGCAGTATGCTAGTCATTATTTCCAATTAGGCAGGCTTTTCTTTTCAGATGTCTATAGAGCTCATAGTCTCTGTACTGAGGAAAAAAGGCAACAAAATGTAACTCAGCCAAAAAGGTTTTTGCAGGAGCTCTGTTCTGTAGCATCAGTGGCTTTTCATTCAATGAAAGATGGCAGGGGAAGAAAATTGCTATACATTTCAGCATGAAGAATAATCACTTTTCAGGGGAAATTTTTGTCTTTACTTCACTTTGGCTGTTTTTTAAGTGCTACCTCTTTGGTGAAGGATTACTTAGCTCCTTGGGGGTTTGCTGTGTTTATTCCACACAGAAGTCTACAAAAAGAAGAGCTCAATCAGGGTGTACTGAAGTTATCCTAAGGAAAAATTTCATTGCATGGATTGTGTAAACTCACTGAGACTGAAATAAAGCTGGAAAGGAATCTACAAGTGAATAAAACAAGAAGTTTGGAATTGGATTTGGGGAATCTGGGCTTGGAAATGCCTCAGGTAAGTGTTATTATTTTGTTTGCTTCTGTAAATAGTTTTGCTTCCTTATTAAAAAGAAAAGTTGAAGAGCAAATTTGACTGGCACTATCGGGGAGAATTTATAGGAGATTAAATGGTGTATATTTTTTTAGGCTCCCATTAGTGTCTATGGTGGAAGCTATGTTACTGCTCTTGGTATTGTATTTGTTCACACAGCAAGATTCAGCAAAGTTGTCTTGATGAGGGTGGATGCCTGGAGAGCAGCCTTTTGTTGCTGCAGTGATTCACACATCAGCACACTGAATGACTTTCAGCAGTACAGTGTTTCTCCCTTCCCAACCCTCAGGGCGAGTGTGTCTAGAAGAGAAATAGAAGTCTGGAATTAAATGTAGCAGAAAGCCTTGCTGCCCATTCCCTGCATGCCCAGTCATCCTGCATAATGTTTTTTTTGCAAAGTTCCACTTCATTCTCAAGAGATACAACAGTCTTGATTTAGTTGTAATAAATTTTGCTTTTGTTACAATCTCAGGTGGAAGTTTCCTGAGTTCTAATGGTTTCAAAAGCAGTTGACTCTGCTTTAGTACAAAATGGTTTGTGTTAGGGTGAAGGCCCTGCAAGCGTGTAGTGCCTATTGATACTAAAACATCTTGCCAGTACTCGCTCTCTTCTTCTACAAATGCTAACATATCCCTAAACTTGGCAAATGCATGAGAATTTCAAACCAACAAAAAGGAATGCATGAGCAATGCTCTTGCAGCTATATGATGAATACAAATGTGTCCTTTGATTAAAGAGCTGCATGTTGTTAGCTGCTCTTAAAGCATTCTCTCTCTCTGAGAAATGACATGCTTATCTGTGTAGGTAAAAACCTTCCAGATGCAAGTGTAGCACAAGTTCAGAGACTTGGATGAAATGGCAATACTGTTTGTTTTGTTGAAGAAAAGAATATGCCTTTTTATAGCATGCTTCAAATGTCAGTATCAATTTTGTTGTAGCCCAGTGTGAGTGGAATGGACCCTCCTTTTGGGGACGCCTTTCGGAGCCATGTGTTTTCAGAGCAGACTCTGATGAGCACAGATCTCTTGGCAAGCAGTTCAGATCCAGACTTCATGTATGAACTGGTAGGTCATCTTTGTGTGTACATAACTCCCTCTCCTTGACTAATACCCTGAGTTCGTGTAGTAATAAAGGGGTATTTGTTCAAGAATGCTAGAAGGTTATTCATTACTGCTAGCTACTGATTAGGGAGGAGCCTACCTGCTTGTCCAGCAAATGTGATGCTTCCTCAGTAGACGCTTGTTAAAGCTGGCCATCAGGAGAGGCTTGATGTACAAGTCTCAAATAGAGCTGTGTTGACATTATGTAATGGTGCTTGAGACTCTTCTGTACAATCTTTTCTGCAAGAGCAGCTATATGCTACTTCACCCAAGCTGTGAATGCAGGGGAAGCAAAATAAAAGTTGACTCATGAGCTTATACTAGCATTCCTTTTTTTTTTTTTTTCCCCTGCATCAAAGGAGAAAGGTAGCTCATAGTCGTTAATTGATCATGTTAGAATGAGGTTTTCCAGGGACTGGTAAACTTCAGCATATTCTGTAAAGCACACAGCAAAGATTGACCTAGGTTAATAGAGACTAGAACAGCTTGCCTATGATGTCTTTCATATTTTAAATACATGGATGTTGGTACTAGTCTAGTTCCTGACGACCAGATGAATTTGCAATAGCAGAAAAAGAATCCAGTGGCATTTGACTTGTATCTTTAGCAATCTCTTCAGAAGGATCTGCTGCTGAGCATGGAAGCTGAACTTCATTCTGACCCTCAAGCTTTTAGTTAGAAGTCGAGGTATCTTCATATGTTATCATTCTCTTACGCTTCACTGAAATTAAGCTCACCATACTAGATTGAGTAGAGGACAGAGATGGTTGATACTTTTTTTGTATTAGTTTTTAACTTGTCTTACTATGCACAGGACAGAGAAATGGACTATCAGCAAAGCTCCAGAGACAACTTACTTTCAATGGAGGACTGCAAAGACCTTGAGAACTTGGAGTCTTTTACGGACATCCTGGACAAAGAAGCTGCTCTCACCTCAAAGTGGGAGCAGTGGGACACCTACTGTGAAGACTTAACTAAGTACACTAAATTAACCAGCTGTGACATCTGGGGAACAAAAGAGGTCGATTACCTGGGCCTTGATGACTTTTCAAGCCCATACCAAGATGAAGAGGTGATAAGCAAAACGCCGACACTGGCTCAGCTTAACAGTGAGGACTCCCAACCTGTTTCTGATTCACTCTATTACCCTGATTTGCTCTTTAGTGTAAAACAAAACCCTTTAAATTCTTTGCTACCTGGCAAAAAAATTGCAACCAGAGCAGCAGCCCCAGTCTGTTCCTCCAAGAATGTTCAGGCTGAGGCACCTTTGTCGGACTGTGTTCAGAAGGCAAGCAAACCTGCAACTCAGCCTGCTTCCAGTACACAAATCATGGTGAAGACCAATGTGTACAATAATGAAAAGGTGAACATTCATGTTGAATGTAAAGACTATGTTAAAAAGGCAAAAGTAAAGATCAATCCTTTACCACAGAGCAGACCAGTGCTGAGCCAGACACATGCTGATGCAGCAAAGGAAAACACCTGCTATTGTGGTGCTGTAGCAAAGAGACAAGAAAGAAAAGGAATAGAGTCCCCGCATAGTCACAGTACACCTATTTTGCCTTTTAAAGAGACTCAAGAACTGCTACTCAGTCCACCCCAGGAAACCCCAGGGCTTACTGTGGGGGAGAGCAGTCTTTCTGCCAGCACATCAGTGCCAGATTCTTCACAGAAGAAAGAAGAGCACAACTATTCTCTTTTTGTAACAGACAGTTTGGGTGAACAGTCAGCCAAAGGAGACCCTGAGGAAGATGAGGATGATGAGGATGATATTGAAGATGAGGACCACGATGAAGGATTCGGCAGTGAGCACGAGCTGTCTGAAAACGATGATGAGGAAGAAGATTATGAGGATGATAAAGATGATGACATCAGCGATACTTTCTCAGAACCAGGTACCAGCAATGTTGGGCTTTGTTAACATGGAGATGAATGGATTTGTCTGCCAAGTGGGAAAGAATGCTTTTGAATGCTTTATAATTACAGATGAGCAACACTGATCTTAAATTACGAACTTTAATCACAGATTTTCTAAGTGCTTTGCAAAATGCAATAATGAAAACTATAGAAGGTCCCTATTGCCCTGTTTTGAGAAAAAATGCATAAACTGGTCATGCAATAAAAATAATAATAGAATACAGGAAACCTAGCTTGTAGCCCAAGGTCGTTGAGCAACTACCTGCAACTGTTGTCGTCTTTTTTCGTGGCTTGATGACAGGATATGCAGAGCTTTCTAGTGCTTCAGTAGGTTGCTGCTTTGAATTTATCCAGAATTGTATCTCTTGATAGCTGGTATGAAATCATAGCCTGATTGAAATAATTTCGTAATTACTTAAGTCCTACTGTAGGTACAGTTTTCCACAGAATCCAACGAATACCTACCACTGAAACTAATAGAACTGTTTCTTGGTGGTTTTCAGCAGTAACACGTAGTGGGTCTTCAAAGGATACTGAATTCCTCTCTCCTGCATGTAGAAATGGAGACTTAACAACAGAAATAAGAACTAACCTTCACCTAGAAGGTAACAAAGCGGTAACATCCTGTAAAAATAAAATCTGAAGGGAAAGGAACAGGACTGTAACCAAGTATTAGTTTCATTGTAGAAAGTATTATAATATTCACATGTTATAAATGCCTTGTAGTAGAGTGTAAGAATTAAGGTATTCAGACATTTCGCAATATGTAACTTTGGGCAGGAGGAAAGCAGCTGAAATTTAGCCTTTTTAAAAACAGCAGCTTCCCTAAAGTTTGTCAGTGTCTGTCATAATGAACTCTCAGATTAAATTATTTTTTAAGTAGATTTCCTGAGTTGGCATTAAACTTGTTAAGCATTACGTGCTTTATGTTACTTTTACATGTACATAACCCATTTTTATCAGCATTTTAAAACCTTTTCCTCCCTTCTTCTGAATTGAACTCCCTGTGCTTTCTGGGCCTTTGAGTAGCTATTACAGCTCTATAATGATGCTGTACTGCACAGTGCTTTGCAGCCCACGGAGGCATGTTACACAGAAAGCCTACTAACCTTGAAGAAGAGATGTCATATTAAAATGCTGGGATTTTATTTGGTGGAATTACATTAACTATTTGCCGTTTGTTCAAATTTTACTGATAAGCAGTCGCTCTTGCCTTCTAAATACAAACTATGTCGTGCAGTACAGTAACTGAGGAACTTGGCTTATTCAAGCTTTCTAGAACTTTTAAGTGAATGAAGCCATTCACCTCGAGTATGGTGATATTGAAAGTTTTACCATATGTTTTGATTATATTAGAAGGTAATGTCTCCAGGTATTTTAATTATGTCAGTCTTATACTTCATGTTGCTTTTTTACCTTTAGAGTAAAGGTAAATACTATGGATAAAGTTTCTAAAAATAGACATGGCACAGGAAGATTTAACCTTCCATAGTACTGAAACCAAAATCAGTTGATAAATTTAGACTGAAGATGTAATTTACTGAAAGGACAAAAACTTATTGCTGACCCTCTGATGTATTTTACACAGTTTGCTTTTGCTCATTCTTCTTCATGTATGTCTTTGGAGTGCATGAAAAGCTTTCTTAAAGCATTAGTGTTGTCTGAGGAAATACTTGGATATACTGAACTCTAGGAACATGGAGAAATAACTAAAGATGTGACTGGCTGTCGGGCAAGTTTGGGCAACAATGGGTTTTTTTTATCACCATGATACAGATTTAGTAATTTTGCTTACCTGCAAAGGTAATTTATTATGGGAATTGCCAGCCCAGGCCTTTTCTAGCACTTAAACTTTTTTTGCCATTACTGGTATATTTTACCTATCTCATTTAATGAAAATATTTGTAAATGACTGCTGCTCCCATCAAGTAGTCAAGAGATTCCAGAAATGGGAGATGTAACAACTGATTCAGTTTTCAGTAGCACTGGAGAAGACATAGCTGAAAGGGAAAAGTGCTTGTAGAGACATGGAGATTGTTTAAAGAAGTTGCATTGCACCTATCCTGAGCACCTAGACCATCAGCTGGAGGAAAAAGACTCGTAAATGGTTTGACAGAAGTCAGTATGATTAAATGGGAAAGAGAAGGGGGATTCTGGTTTTGTTTTGGTGGGGCTGTTTGCTTTTAATCTGGTTAACCCTGGTGAATTTAAACCTAAAACCATAGTAAGGGTTGTGAACAAAGATTTTTAGGAGGGATTTAGGAAGGGCTTGAAAGGTAAATACAAGAACCTTTTCAAATTTGTTAGCAGCCTGGCAAAGAAAGTGAGACTGCTATATGATCTTTGCTAAGAGGAGAGTTCAAGGAAGATGAATACAGTGCAGAAAAGCTGAACAGATTTGTTGCACTTCTATATGTTACAGACTAGGTTAGGACATTGTGCGCTAGATTATTCTATGTAGCTTGAAAATGATAGCAGGTCAATGTTAGAGTTGCAAGGCAGAATGCATTAAGTCAACATAATTTAAGTTGCTAACTTAATTATAGTTTAAAGAAGGAAACAGGAAGTCTTGATTTTAACCTTGTACATTTGTGCATGTCAGCTCTTAAAGAGATAAGTTTTCATCGGTTGACTTAACTCTGTGTTGTCATGAAGATGGGCTAAATTTATACATATCTATATAATGAGTTCATAGCTTGACATAGCTTTTCAAGTGGAAAGTAAGTGGGGTTTTTAAGAGTATTTTGATACTTATGTCAAACAGCATTTGGGTGAAATGAAAGTACAGTTAAAATATTTATGGTATTTGAAACAATATTTAAATTGTCATAATCATTTTGGCTATACAAGAAAAAATGTTTTATAAAGCATGTTGTGTTGTCTGATTTGCCTTTAAAATACTGTCTTTTTAATAAACCAGAGAATCAAAGTAAATGAGTTGATTAAAGGATTAGAAACAGAATTTTAGAACTGATTTCATCCCTCTGCACACCTAACTTTTATTCATACTTTGGGTTATGAGGTGAGGGTCAGACCAAAGCAAGAAAGTTTGGTTTTCAACTGCTTTTTCAAGTGCAGACAGACTACTTGAATGGACTGTTTTAAAAGGAAGAAAGTGTTCTTTGTGCTACTGTTAAAAGATGAAGCAGAGCTCAAGCATATGGGGTCAAGTCTTGTTAAGCTTACAGTCGATTCAGTGGTTGGCTTTTTTTTAAGTGTCATCAATGTATGTGATGTTTTGAAATGCATTCTCTTTTAAGTAAATGTAAACTATTATATAGCATTTTAGTACGAAAGGCAATGCAGTGGTTTGGGTTTTTTTAACCTTAGTATAGGTTGTCTTTATTTTCTAAAACATACGTAGGATTTTAAAAACTGTGGTTTGTGTTTACATAATTATGCTATAAATATTTATGCAATATGGATAGTGGCATTACAGTTTCCATGCACTTCATGAACAGTTCATCGCAGCAAGTGCAACATAAGATACCTCTAAAATACTGCATAGCTTTACTGTGGATCATTTCTCTTCATATCACCAAAGAGGTTAGGAAGAGATTGAATGGCTTGTGTTCAGATCCCTTCAATTTAGATGGTCTTTTCTTATGGGCTTTAGGTCATTGTCCTGATAACAGAGCCCCCTTCCTCTAGTCAAATAGAGATGGGTGGTTTATTTCCCGAAGGTATTCAAACTCAAGGAAGAGCAGGAGCTGGACTCAATGATCCTAATGGGTCCCTTCCATCTTAGAATATTCTGTGATTGAATGATTTTGCTTTCTTTACTAGTCTTTTGCTAATTCATCTTTATTACCTGCTTTTCTTTCCATGCTTTTTGATGAGAGATTAATTAAAATGTGGAGGCAAGATAGGATTATGTTCCTGCAAATTCATGGAGCAAATTGTAAGGATGGAAGAACACTCTCCAACAGCTGTTGTCTGTACTCTGCAGTGGTTGGATTGTGTGGGAAAAGAGCTAGAGCTTAAGGAGTCAGAGAGTATAGAGGGTCTTTCAGTGTATGAATTATCTGTCTCTTTTCAACTAATGAAGCACCATCACTGGCTCAATGTCTATCCCTGGATTTAAGGCAAATATCCAGCAGTAGTTGACACTGAAAACCAAGTCTATTAGATAATGTAAAACAGTCCTCATCTGTGGTTTTGCTCTTAACTTGAATACTCAGTCCACTGTTACAGGGCTAGAAAGAGTTTTTTCAATGTTATATAAACAATGCAATGCATCCTTTTAGGGTATGAAAATGATTCTGTGGAGGATTTAAAAGAAATGACTGCAATATCCTCTCGGAAGAGAGGCAAGCGAAGATACTTCTGGGAGTACAGTGAGCAACTAACACCTTCACAACAAGAAAGAATGCTGAGGCCATCCGAGTGGAATCGAGATACGTTACCAAGTAACATGTATCAGAAGAATGGTCTCCATCATGGTAAGAATAATAAGTCCTAGTTCCAGGGGAACGTCTTTGGTTTGACACCTTCAGTAGCCAAACTCCCATACTTGCAAGTGCCGAGAAGTTGTCTTTTGGCCATGAAAATAAATCATTAAAACACTGTAAGTCTGTTGCTCAATTAGCAGAGTTCTGCAGTGTCCAAGGAAGGCACAGTGAACATACAGTAGTAACTTTCAGTGTGGTTTCTTCCAGAGGAAGGTGGATGAATTGAGAATTGTAACTTCCAAGGGCTTTTAGTGGAAACCCCAAGAGTTCGGCATTTTCTCAGTGCGATACTGTAAACATATTGGATTGGTCGCTTGACTGATATTTGCTCCTCATAGCTGTTAGTTTCAGTCTTGATTGTGTTAGAAGTAAGCTGGAAGTGATCTGAAATGCCAAGTTCACATTAACTGCAGTATGAACTAAAGGACAAGCAATAAGGCATAACTGTCTCTTTTTGCTCCTCCCTGCTTGTTTCTCCCACGTATGTGAATGTAGCACAGTGAAGCAGTTACTGTTTTGTGAATAAACTATTTCTTTAACATACCCTCTTAGAAACTTAAACCAATTGGTCTAATAACTCTGTTTTATTCCCGTAACGTTTTGATTAGCAATTTGCTGTACTGCACACATGGCTAACATCACCCAGAACAAACCACTCTTAGGAGTAATGTTTGTTTTCTTGTCACAGGACCTCCTTGATAGGCTGCTCCATTTATTTTGGCTTTGAAAGAGAAAATGAAACCAGCTTTCCTGGTTGTAATGTTAATGTTCCCTTACAGTTGAAAATTACCATCTTTAACATGGCAGTTTACCTTCTGTTAAACCAAAAGATTTTTTTGTTGTTGTAACTTGTAGATTTACTCAGGGAAGAAAACTTCTTTTTCTTTTTAATCTCCTTAGTTTTTATATGATTATTTATCTCATAGTGAAATATCAGTACCTAAATTCCCTATCACTGCTCCTTCTTATGAAGCTATACGTGTTATTAAACAAAAAATAACCAAACACACCTTGAGGACTCAGTCCTCCCAGACACTTGGAGGAGCAAGTAACCTTTAAGTCAGGTGCATATGCAAGGGATTTGTAGGATCAAACGCTAGTCAACATCCAGAAGCTGCACATGCAGGATTTTTTATTTTCATATAGAAGCATGTACCAAGGTCACCTACTACCTCAGATAAATCATGCTAAATTACCAGCTCTCTAATAAATATTTCTGGAGTAGGTTTTGTTAGTTTTATTAACATTTTCATGCAAGTGTCTGTAACAACTGGCATTTTAATAGAAACCTAGAAAAAGACACATAGCCATGGCAGAGAATCTTAAGGAATAAAGATCTTTGTCTTGAATTTGTGTATTTCCTCAGGAAAACCAGGCTTAAATAGCTTCAAATACATATAAAAGGGGTTAACTAGCCTTTATATGGATCATTTAAGCTCAGTATCACTGAAGATCCTATCAGTACCAGGCCTTGACACTCTTAATACAGAACTTTCTCAATAAGATGATGTAGGAATTTAATCAAACTTGAATGTGCAAGAGCATATATTGGCTGAACGCATGAGTTGGCAAGTTACAGTTGGGGCAAAACAACTGGGTTTGAACTTGTGACATACATTTTTCAGCACGGTTGTGTGTATACTGTCCGTCACATCCAGTAGCCTGGCCAGCAGCATTTGCTCTTATCTGAACTGGATATAATATGAATTGTACAAAGCAGGTTGTCTGGAAATGCTCTTTCTATTGTGAAAGGCCATAGGGATTACATGATTCCAGTCCATTCTTTTGTAATGAACAAAGGAACTTAAACTGTACCCCAAAAAAAATATTTAAGAATGTTTTTTCACAGGTTTGTGTACATATTGTGTCACTTCCCAACCCAATTTTCTGCATATTTAAAACAGGAAAATATGCAGCAAAGAAGTCACGGAGGACTGATGTAGAAGACCTAACTCCCAACCCTAGAAAACTTCTACAGATTGGTAATGAACTGAGGAAGCTGAATAAGGTGATCAGTGACCTGACGCCAGTCAGTGAACTTCCCTTAACGGCCAGACCAAGGTCAAGAAAAGAAAAGAACAAGCTGGCTTCCAGGTATATATTAGATAACACTACATGGATGAGTATATTTGGATTACTAAAACTGTACAATTAAGATCTAACTAATTTTTGCCTCGAGATCCTGCTTCATCATGGTAGTTCCTGCAATCGGCTAATTACCAGTTTATCAAAAAGCAGGGCAACTGGCACTTTGGAGATGTAGTTTGCCTGTTCCCTAGATAACAATGTATTTCCACTGGAAGCTGGCTTATTTAGCTGCAGGGCAAATGATTGATACAGTGATAAAATCCCCAAGTGTGAATTGTAAGCAAAGATAGGTAGCAGAGTGCTTTCAGTGATGGCGAGTGAGTAGATAGGTGATTTTATAAGTCACAGCTCTGGGAGTATTGGTTGATAAGTTCGTGTGGCAGACAAACAGATGCTCTTAGTATTCTGGAATTTGTGTTAGTGATCTAATTCTTCCCCTCTTCTTACTATAGGGCTTGTAGACTAAAAAAGAAAGCCCAGTATGAAGCCAATAAAGTAAAACTCTGGGGTCTCAACACGGAATATGGTAAATACAACTCTTCACATCTTAATTTTTCTTTTGTTCAGACAAGTCTGTGTTTTGCACCATCATGTAACCTGGGTCATACCTGGCAGTTTATACGGAAAACAGGGTTGGTACAAACCCAACAATTTTGTTGGTAAACAGGGCTGGTACAAACCCAACAATTTTGTTGGTACAAAAACAGTCTGCTCCATAAAGTGTATGTAAATTGGGTTACCTGCAGTGTTGAGCTACTTTACAGATGTAAAGTATGTAAATGTATGCATGTAATGTAAATATTTTTGAAAATATGTTTACAGATGTAAACTATTACAACTTAATTTTACAGTAAGTGTGATGTGACACCTTTGACACTTACAGATAACAGTGTGTGGACAACTATCGATCTCTTTTGCGCCTGGGGGAATGTGCTGTAAATCTAATCCAGGTTTTTTTTCTTTGCAGATAATTTACTGTTTGTGATCAACTCCATTAAACAAGAAATAGTTAATCGGGTGCAGGTACCTAAAGATGATAGAGGAGTCAACATGGAACAGAAGTTAAACCTACTTATTAAAGACACTCTTGGTAAGCAGTAGACTTCATGTATTTGCACGTACATGAAGAGACATATAATCTATTATAATGTTGTAAACAATTTCTGGAATAGAAAAAAGAAGTGCTTCCCAGTTTCAGTTGTCTATGCCTTTTTGTTGGTTACCACCCAAAGTGTTCGTCGGCTTTGGGAATGTACAAATATGTGCAATGAATAGTAACCTTACAGCATGTTTTCTTACCCTCCCTTTTTCAGGACTACCTGTAGCTGGACAGACATCAGAATTCGTGAATCAAGTTTTAGAGAAGACTGCAGAAGGAGACCCCACTGGTGGCCTTGTAGGGCTACGAATACCAATGTCAAAAGTTTAAGACATGACTTCAGCTATTCTCATCGGTCAGATTCTACCTGTGTTGTCAAGTACTTCATTGTAAATTGCATTCTGGTCTGCATGTCAGTTTAGCATTATGTAAACACTTACAATTAGGTTCCATTGTTTTTAAATAACAATGTAGTAAAACAAATCAAAGCATGATATAAAATGCTTGATAGCATTTTTGGACCATAAACCAGATAGTTTCAAAGCTGCTTTAAGCTTAAATACAGAGATGAGGATTCTTTTTAAAATTAAGTTACCTAGGACCAGAATATATCACTTTTGTTTTAGAAGCAAAAACATGTTTTTGCTAGTAAAAATTTTTAGCATATGCCAGACATTGTGACAGGTTTATGCTCCAAGTAAAATAAGAGGAAGCATTTTTTTGGTAAAGCTGTCAATTTAGGGAGTTTTTTGTGTTTGTTGGTTTTTTTATATAATTGGGTTTTCTTTTGTTCTTAAAAAACAGTAAGCTTTCTTTGCAACCATTAACTTGTACATAGCACACATGGCATTAGAGCTAGTGTGCCATATAAGACTTTAATTTTCTGAGCTTAATATAGTATTTAAATGTCTGTGCAAGCAAGAGAAAAAAGTATATTCTTTGTGCCTTGTATTTTGGGGGGAGAGCTATCAGTATAAGCTGGTAAAGTTTTGTATGAAGAAAACCCTGAGGGGAAAAAACAAGATGTATAGATGGTAAGATTATAGGTTTTAATGTATTTGTTCCAGCTCTTAAAATTTTTGAATGTATATAGGAATATGTTGAAAATGTAGATATATGCCACAGAGTCTATGTATTGTATAAAAGATGGCTCTAGAAAACTCAATTTCGGTACTTTGGCCGGAAGAAAACAAATACTTGCACATTAATGCGATTGTTTATTTTTGTACCAAAGACAAATGCAACTGATATGGCGAACTGCCAGTCTAAGTAAAGTTTTGCACAGCTTATATGATACTGTACTGAATGTAAAAACAAATGAAAAAAGAAAAAAAATTAAAGGTCAGGGTTAGGGATCTTACTGAACTGTGAATTTTTTTGTTTGGGTCCAATTATCTACAGAAGGAGCATTCATACATAACAATATTATTTTGCTGTTCTTGTAGTTCGCTTCCATGGTAGATAAGTTGGTGGCCGTCTCGGAGTCTGTAAATCTTTTTTCTCTGCACTTACTGTAGGAGATTTTAATATATTTGGATTTTAGTAAGCTATTGGTAAAATAGTTTTCAACTTTGAGAATTTAAAAAAAATATTTAGCTTGTTGTAGTATACTTCCACCAAACAACCAAAATAAAATTATTTTTATTGTAATGTGTATATATGTAAAGAGAAAAAAGAGCTACAAATATCTAATTCCTTAGTTGCCACTTTTCCAGTTGATGTATTATTATGCATGTGATGTTTCCAAGGATCAACACAGGCTTCAAACAAAACAAAAAAAATTTATAGACTTTTATATTTTTGTACAGGTATTTCGAAACTAGCTTCTTCAAACTTATATGTGACTTATTCTTGTTAATTCAGTAGTTTGTATGATTGAGGAATATTAACACACAGTTCTTATTTGCTCTTCTGCTAATAAGAGTTGGCTTTGTAGTCAGTGTTAACGTACAGATTAAAAGCTTTAGCCTTTGATGAGAAAGTACTTTATCTCAAGGCAAGATCATTCTCTGGTTTCATGGACCCCCCCCCCTTTTCCTCCCTGTTCTTTCTCTCCCTATTTAAAGATGACAAAACACTGTTTACTGAAAATAGAAATACCAAATATTTTCAAATGTAGCTGCTGAAAAAAAAATGCAAAAGTCCATGAAGGCTTTCTCCCCACTCCCTTTGGGGAATTTCTCCACTTCATTTCTAGTTTGTCTAAGTTTGTTTGTACTGTGATTCCTTTTTGTTTATAAGTAGATTATTTTCATATCCAAGCTTGTACTATTAAAAAAAAAAAAAGTCTGAATCGGTAATAGTGCAGTAAGAGTGGCCTATGAAGGTGGCAGTCCTGCCACACTTGTGAGCGTGCCCACAGCTTACTTTGTATCTAAATATTTTGGAAGACTCAAAAGGGAGGAGGAGGCCAAAATACCACTACTGAGCTGTACAGAAAGTCTTTCCTACAAGAGACTGAACAAATACCCAGGGCAATTTAGGCAAAACTTTGTAAATCCACTTAAGACTTGCAAAATCTGAGTGGAATGTGGGTGTTTTTGTTTCAGGTGTTTTTGTTTTTAGGGTGAGGTGAGCGTTGGCTGCTGCTTTACACAGTGGGTCAGATGTATTCCAATTGTAATTATTGCCAATGTTGCAGTTATTCCGGAGATGCATACGGCCCATAAAACCCTGACAAAGAATGTCTCCTGTGAAGTTAAGGCCATGTCTGTACCAAGATTTGAATACTGTTGTTCCTTTCTGATGAATGGTGTTAACGCACTGCTCAGATACGAGAGGTCTATATGCTATATCCAAACTGTGTAGACAAGGCAGCATTTCTAAACATTAAGAGAGCAGTTTTGCAATCAGGTAAAAACTTCTGTGACAAACTGACAAGGTATTAAAAAGCCCCTTTTCACTGCTCAGAACTACTGGGCAAATATAACTTCGTAGCTTTTTATTTTTGTCTGAAAACCAGAATATGATTTTGGTCTAGCATTTCAAAGTAGACTTTGAATCTTTAGTGAATTCCATACCCTTGCATTTCAGTGTTTTCTATGTATTATTTTAAGTTAAAGCTTTTAAATAGTTGAGCTTTTTAATGTTGACACTTTATTTTGTACCTATTTATATGTATGTATATCTTAGAAAAGCACTTTGTTTAAAAAAAAAAAGAAAAAAAAAAAAGAAACTGCGTTTTATATGATTCCTGCCACTTGCTGCTAACTCTGGGCTGGTCAGAATGCTGCAGCGATACTTGATATAAATAAAACCTGGCAGTAAAATGTAGAGTAAAGATAAGACCTTTTGCTGGTTTAACTTTATCATAAAGGTGACATAGGCAAGCTGTGCAGCTTTACATTTTAACCAGGGGACTCTGTGGCATTTAAACCGTCTAGAAATGGTTGTACTTTAATGCCAGTAACAATCTGCTTCCTCTAGTGTCATTAAAATATATACATTCAGTGTATACTTATCACAAACAAAAATCTTATAAGGTTATAAAAACCAACAACTGTACATGTTCTGTTTTTTGGCAATTGTGGCATGCATTTTTGGATGATCTTTAGAGAAGACCATTTTCTAAAGATTTTCAGTGTTCATACATGGTATGTGGATCTTAATGAAGTCCTGGATTTTTTTGTTTGTTTTTGAGTGTAGGCATTGTGAATATTCACTTTTAATCCTATATCCAAAAACAATTATACATTTTTGATTTAATACAAACAAAAGTTCTTCCTTTTTCTGATACACTGGATTCTCTAGAATTTGTTTCCATATTAAAAGCATGCTGTCATAACTGCTCTTGTTGAGATCTCGTCAGTCTGAACTTAGGTGCCACACTTTGAATTGATGGACTGTTTGTTCTACTGTACCATGTATGATTCTTGTCCTTTCCTACTTCCTTCATGACAGATGATGATGTGGCTTTATATTGTGCCTTACTTGTACATCTAGAACTAAATGTTTTTCATTCCCTCTGAACTCTTCAAACCTAACCCTCCTGAAATTGAATCAGAACTGATAAAAGCATCCTGAAGAAAGTCTGGATAGATCTGATTTCAGTTTCTCTCAATAGTAGTCCTTTTGTATTTATATGGAAGACCAGTTTTTGAATGGCCTTGCAAAATGTGGGGGTGTCATGAAGGGTGGTTTTTAGCCCTAAACCCCTTTTGCTAACGCTTCCTCTTATGGTTTATTGAACACACTTACTGATACTTGGTGAGTACTTGTTTTTTGGATGAGAGAGACTTACTACTAAAGCTATGTTTACGTGTGGATGGGCTGGATTTTCTTATCATACCAGTTGAAATCATTGTGATTTAATGAAGTTGCATTGCTGTAAATCTGATGTGAGAGTCAGGCTCAGCTGTGTTCAGTTCCTAATTGTTTTATAGATAGACTTTTTCCATACTAAGGGCCAGGAAAAAATGTTAGTTTTTTAAAAAAAAAAACACAACCAAACAAACAAAAACTTAAAATGGATGATGAAGGGTCTTTTAACTAACCTAAAAGCAGCCAGACACTTCTGAAATACAGGGGTGTCAGTTTTGACTTTTATTTTAAAAAGATCCCCCCCCTAATATTTATCTGATACTTGCCGTCATTAATAAAACAGTTAGCTTATTCACAACATATAAAGACTGGATGTGCTTTTCTTTTTCCATAAATCATTTAAACATAGCTATTCTTTTAAAGCTCTTAAAAGCTTTATCAGGAGAATTTCAAAGGGTTGTATACAAGTTGCCTTCAGCAGAAATAGCAAATGCAATTCTGTTCCTCAAACGTGCTTGCTAGTCTTCCTGAAATTCTGTTGAGGCATAACCCAATTATGTACCGTCAATGTTAGGATCTGTATTTGGCCTCGAGACCTGAATTTCAAGAATGCATCTAATCATGATTTTATTTTCTTTTTAAGTTGGAGGCTTCAGTTGGAATCACCTAGTTAAGTGTGCTGCTAGATGTGGTCTTGGCTTATTGACACAGCCTTGCACACAGCTGAGGTTTATTTTGTTTACCCCAGGGATCGTGTGAAGTACATTTCAAACAGTTACTGCTTCAGTGACTGATTCTTCTTGTAACTGTATTAAGGGCATTAGTATGTTGAGAAAACACCACTCTTGAATATCTCCCAATATAAATTGGGATTCTTAAATGTCATTAACAAAAGATGGCACTTTCAGGTTATATCTTCTTCGCAGCATACAAAAATGTCTCTATCTTTCTACAATTTACATTTCACAATATGCCATGTTTTTTCCCCCAATGCTTCTAGCATGATAAGAAGGTGTGTGTGCGCACTGAATTATAATCCTCAGCCTCTTAGCCATTCATGAACTTCCACAAGAGCAAATACTGACTATGCATTTATTGTCTTTCTAATGAGCTGTGGAGCCAGAGCTATTTTAAGCCACACTTTTTTTTTTTCCCCATAAAAAAATAAAACTCCAAACTTTTTAGATAACTGTTTCGTGTTTTTCTTAAGGATATTTTTTAGTTGGGTATCTATCTAAGTCAAATTTAGGTGAGTTAACTAGCTACGGTAAGGAAAACTTCTGGATTGGATTTAGGATTGGCAAAAGCACACTCCGCCCTATCAAAATCTTCTGATTAAGAAACAGAACCTAGTTGTAGCACTTAATTTTATTGATCTTTCTTGTAATGATGGATATTCATGCATTCTGATTTGAATTGTCTATCCTTGCAGAATACTATGTCCGAGTAAAACTTATTGCTCAGTATTTGTGGTTGGGTGAACTCTTAAGGCTGATGGCACATGCGGATGTACGTGGCTGACAGGCAAAAAAAGCGTTTTAAACAAAACATGGCATCCTGTTCTGCCTATGCTTGGGGTCATGATTGTAATGCTGTCCTTGATATTCTATAATCAACTTCCAACTGGAGCTCAGAAAAACTTACTGAAAGTCTTGTCTCTGTTAGAAAATAAATTTACCTTGTTAAAAGCATGGTTGTTAAGAGTTGCAATGTTTAATGTTGGTTAATAGTTGTGCAGTTTTTATTTTTTTTTAAAAGAGGCACAATGAAACTATTGACTTTGTTTACTCTGTCACCCTTGATCCCTAGCACTTCTATTCAGATACAAATTCATCAATGTATGCAACATCCTTTGTAATTTAAAATAAAAATTGTGGAGGAAATACCGTCTCGAATCATTGCATGTGTGGAGTGATAGTGAACGGCGTGTGCTCCCTTGAAGTAAATGCCCTCGGTCTCCTGGTATTGTTAGCAACTTTCCTTTGGAAGGGATCCTAGCTAGGTAAGGAAGTAACTTGTTTCCCCCCTGCCCCGGTCAGCCAGCGCTCGTACCAGGAGCTGCTCGGTCAGCATGGTGGGACCATCAGGAGCACCTGGACTGCAACCCACCAGGTCCTTTGACTGGCTTTCTCTAATGGCCATGAAAACGGTCTCCGTCTTCAACACCTACTACCTTTGTCCAAACCTGGTTTGTCAGACAGCACGGTCTGAGGGCAGGAGGGGGAAGACACGACGCCAGGGGAGGAACGAGGAATTTGCGCAAAAAGCAAAAGGGCCGTTGCATTGCCTGCCCTCTCCTCCTTTCAGGGGTACGGAAGGCACCTCCTGTTGTTCGCCCAGCCTGCTGGCGCTGACTCCAGCCCTCCGCCCTGCTGCTGAGGTGTGAAGACCTTGGTGGCCTGGGCCTGTCCACCCAGGAACGTGGGGGGCTCTGCTGGGGGTAGAGCTGTGCAGCCTCGGAGGCCCCTGCAGCCCCGATGTTATCCTTGCTTCTCCTGGGTGCCCCGGTGGGTGCTGCTTTGGGCCCTTTCCTTAGCTCATGAAGGTTGAGGGACCCACCTTAGCCCTCGTCAGCTAACACCCCCCCTTTTCACGCCTTTACGCGGTGTGCGAAGGAACGTTTCGCTACCCGAAGAACTGTAAAACCCCTAACGCTGGCTGCACCGAGGGAAGGCTCTCCGCCTTCTTCGGCCCAGCACCGCTAACCGCGGACCGCAACGGCCGCTTGCCGTCCGCCACCCGCGGCCCCCCCCCTCAGCCGAGCCCCCGGGTCGCTCTCCGGCGCGGGCGGCAGGAGGCCGGGGCCGGCGCCTCCCGCCTCTCTCCCGCGGGGGGGCGCCCGCGGGCCGGGCGGCGGCGGCTCGGCCTTCTCCTGCCCTCCCCTCCCAAGATGGCGGCGGCCGCCGGCGTGCCGGTGCGGGTCTGCCACCAAGAGATCGTCAAGTTCGACCTGGAGATCAAGGCGGCCGTGCAGGTACCGCCGCCCGCCCGCCGCGGCGGGACCCCCCGACAGGGCTGCGGGGCGGCCGCCGACTCCCGCGGGGAGCCCCCCGGGCGGGCCGGCGGTGCCCGCCGCGGGCCGCGCTGACCGGTCCGTTGTCTTCCAGGACATCCGGGACTGCCCGGGGCCGCTCAGCGCCCTCACGGAGCTCAACGCCGCCGTGAAGGAGAAGTTCCGCCACCTCCGCGGCCGCATCCAGGTGAGGCTCCCGGGCGGGGGCCGCTCCGGTGAGCGGCCTTCGCGCCGGGCCGCAGGGGGGCAGCTGGCGTGAGGGGGTGGCGGCGGGGAGCCCCGGCCGTGGGGTGTTTGTTGGTTGATGGGGTCGATCTGCCCTTAATTCACTCCCTGGCCGGGGCTGGGGCCCGCGAGTTGCAGGGGGCAGCAGTTGTTGATCAGCTTTTTCGTGTTTCTGCTTTCTGCCAAAGGAGCTCGAACAGATGGCGAAGGAGCAAGATAAAGAGTCGGAGAAGCAAGCCTTGCTGCGGGAGGTGGAAAACCATAAGAAACAAATGCTCAGGTGGGTTGGGCAGACGGTGCTGTTTACAGGTCCCCCGTAACCAGAGATAATCTGACTTCTGTACAGCATCTCTCGGATTCCGTTTTGCAAATGCGGTCGCTGACATGATGCTGTTTCGCCCGAGACTAAGAGAGGATCAGGGATGGAAAGGGCAGGACTCCCTTCTCCTTGCCTCCCTCCCGGCCTGACTCCTTAACCACGGTCTGTGCCTTTGAGCAGTTGAGCCTGTAAGTAGGTGGCTTGAGCTGCCAGTTTGACAGCTGGCACAGTTCTCTTCTTCCCTTGCTCCATAAACAGTACAGTTAGGAGGAGAAATGAAAGCACAGTATATTGTTATTCTATGGTGTAATATAAAGAAAGTCCACACATGTATTTGGGGTGCTCAGTTACAGTGGTGATTGCTTTGTGAAAATTGTTTTTGCTTGCAAGGTGTTACCGTCACGTTACAACATTCTACTCCTGTGATTTCAGCAATCAGGCGGCTTGGAGAAAGGCAAATCTAGCTTGCAAAATTGCTATCGACAACTCTGAGAAAGATCAACTGCTGCAGGGAAGAGACTCCTTAAGACAAAGGTATTACACCGTCCCACTGTATGATCTGAGATTTAAACAGTATGCTACAGTCACTAGTTTTAAATGGAAGTGATGTAATGTTTTGAAGTTACTTAATTGTATGTGGAACATAGCTTTTCTTTTATGAGTGCCTTTACCTTTAGTGGTGATATAAACTGTTAAGGATTGTGATAATTTCAGGGTTTCTTGGCGTTGGCATATCTAAGCGGAAAAGGGGCTAAGTTAGCCTTCATAATTTTTCTGACTGTCTTTTACATTGATTGCAATCAGGCTTATAAACAAGTAATGGATCATTATGCAAGCTGTTTTCACATGCAGAACGGGATGTAATCTTATGTGATTTCTGTATTGAAAAGTTGGCGTATTTAGTGTCATGAAGCAGCAAATGGGATATTCAGGATAATAAAGTGGTAGTTTTTATCAGTACTTCCATACCAGCTCATGAAGTTGTACAGTCGTGGATGAATAAGTGGTGAAATATGGGCCCCTGTGATATTCTGAGCCACTAGCAGTTGTTTAGGCTCATTACTTTAATATTTTGTGATTTTTTTTTTCTTGTTTAGTGAAGATAATCTGAATTTTTCATGCAGTAGAAACTAGTTGTGTCTTTCGTACATTGCCAGAAATGTTTGGTCCCAAGCTCTATACTAAGGTCCCTGGCTGCAGCATGTTCCCCACAGTACCCAAAGACATAATTTTATCCCTTCCTGCTTCACTTTTTCCCTTTCTTTTTCAGAAAGACTACAAAGGAAAGTCTGGCAGAGAGTGCAAGTAACATCACAGAGAGCCTGATGGGCATTAGCAGGATGATGTCGCAGCAAGTACAGCAGAGTGAGGAGACCGTGCAGACCCTAGGTACAGATGTTATTCGGGGGTTTGGGTATGGATTGGATGATTGAAGCACCTTTTGCCCGTTCTGTTAGGATGGGGAGAGGCGAACTGATGTGGTGTGGAGCATAGTGGAAACCTGCTTTGCTATAGGAGAGCATACTATGGTGCTAATTAAAGGACCGTCCAGCAGAACTCCTCTAATGGTTGCACATAAACAGAAAATAATAATGTACATTGTGTGGAGCTGTTCATTGGAATTTCTGTTTCATGATTATGAAAACAAAAAGGGGGCAGGATGAGGAGCTTTTCTTTTAGTTTCACATAAAAGCAATTGTAAAAGCAATATGAGCTCACACGGTACTAAGAGTGTGTTTCGCGTTACTCTGTGCTACTGTCCTGGCATGCATTTGGTAATAGCAGAGAAAATGAAAGCGTAGGTACAAGTCCATACACAGAGAAAACTTAGTATGGCTGGAAGACTGTTTTCAGCCAGTCTCCAGCTGGGATGACTAAGAGACAAGGAGATCAAGTGACTTGAACCCAAGGTCACTTGCTCTGTCAGCAGCGCATCAGGGACTGTGAAACCAAGATTTCACCCAGTTCTTTGGCTTAGACTCCTAAGACAATAAATCAAGTGACCTGTCAGAACTGGTGATTCATGAAGCATTTAGAAGTTGGATCTGTGTTGCCTGGGCCTCTTACTAGCTGTACTTTTGGGCAGAAGAGAGAACAGTTTTAACGACAAAGATAAATAACACAACTTTTGCCCTCCTTGTTTTCTTCCCCCATCTGAGGATGGCAGCTGGGCACGGTTTGTTCATGCAAAAGTAGCATGTTTCTTGTCCCATTAAAGACAGTTTGGCAGACACTTTTTTACCCTGTTTCTTACTGAACAGCACTTGGAGTTCATCAAGGGAAAAACTATCAAAGGTCATTTACAAAACCCAGCTGCAAATTCTGCATCAGTAGTTAGAATTTCCTTTTTCCTGAGCAAGTCCTTTTCCTAGTATGCAGTGAATATATGCAGCTGTGAAGCAGGGAAACTCTGCTTTGTCATTAGCGATGGGAAACAAGTTTTCTATTTTCACTTGGATGAAAATGCCTCTTTAAGATAGGACGTAATGTTTTGCAAAATACTACAGGCGTATTTCTACTATGCTTGTTTTTGTGAACTGGAAAACATGCTTGGAGCTTGACCTTTCTTTAATCAATCAGTTCAGTATAGAGCGATATACCAGCATAGGTCGTACAGGGTATGCATTCTGTAATATAAGGAAAAGGGAACTCCTGGGCTTTTGCTTTCATTTAGTGAAAGGAGGAAGACTGAGGAGTTTGGGGCATTTGTTTGCTTGCTTCCTTGTTTGTTTTCTCACAGGGAGGGAGAAGTTGAAAGGGACCAATATTCCATCTTGCTGTTTTGGTGTATTCTCAAATTCTGTCTTTAGTTGAGACCAATCAACACATTTTTCCTCTAGTTAATTTTCTCTTTTTTTTTTTATTAGAAAAGAAAAAACCCCAAACCAATTATGTTTGTCAAAAATAACTATTAAAAACTGTTGAAATTGTTTGACCTGAATAATTAAGGATCTCTTACTGCTGCATGCTGCTTTTTCGCTTTCCGCAACCCCATGTGAATCCCACTGATGTACTGCTCTGGCTTGGAGGAACAGTTTCAGTTGTGCAATTAATTTATTCAAATATTGACCTGTCCTGCTGCTGCTAGAACTGATGCTGATAGTGATGGTGACTTCTCTCTCTTAAATTAGTGGTTCTAGCACCATTCTTATGTCACTCTGCTTCCAGCGAGCTCTCAGGTAGCACTGACTTTGTTCATAAAAAATAGGAACTAGATTTTATCTGGTAACCTAAAAATTAAAAATTCAGGAACAGGACGTAGAGCCTTTAAGCCTTATTTTGCTTTGCATTTTTCCTTAGCACATCAGGACTGCTGAGTTGTGAAAGCTTCTGCAAGAACACAGTCTGCCTTTGTCTTACCCATAAGTCAGTCTGACCCAGAAGGGTCTCACGGGCACTATCTGTATTGCCAAATATTGCATGCTTATATCCTTTGTCATGTATTTTTGAAGTGCAACCAGCTGATTTTTTTTTTTTTTTCCCCCTTAATTTCAGCCAATTCTTCACGAACCATCCTGGAAGCAAATGAAGAATTTAAGTCCATGTCTGGGACAATTCAGTTGGGGCGAAAGCTAATAACAAAGTACAATCGCAGGGAACTGACGGACAAGCTGCTAATCTTTCTCGCCCTTGCCTTATTCCTGGCCACAGTACTCTATATTTTGAAAAAAAGACTCTTTCCATTTTTGTAAAATTCCAAAGCTAAACTGAACTATTACAAAAGATCAGAAAGAGATGGCATAATAGGGCTTTTAAATAAAATAATAAAGGGATATTGCAATAGCTGAAAGAGCGTAGAGCAGGCATGACTTCATACTGTCCCCACAGAGCATGCGACCTGCCTAAGAAGAGCTTAAATGAATACAAGTCAGAAAGAATCGGGTAGATCAAGGTGTGGAAAGAAGAAACACCAATTTGCCTGTAGGTTTGGGTAACCAGACAAACACTTGAGGAACTAGGCACCCAAAGGTGCCAGTCTTAGTTTTCAACCTCTCTTCATTTTGCCTTGAAATTAAGCTGTGTCCGTGGCTTGGACTGGAAGCTGCTTTGACATCTGTGTTTAAGGTGCTGAGAGTAAGAGGAAGGATGGAAGAGAGAAACTTGCATACATTCCGTTAATAAACTATTTATTGTATCCATGTAAACTGAGTTTTGTTTAAAAACAAAGTCAAATGGATTGAAAGAGTCTGAATAACTTCCAGTGTAAAAATTCTGCTTAATACTTAACAGCAGTGGTTGTTTATGGATTGTTTTTTCTGGGAGCATAGCACACATGCAGTCTGGCTCTATTCCTCTGGCCTTGGGAGGGCTCTGACAAAAGCAAAAATGGGAGCCCCATTTGTTACTATTAATTCACACAGTAGATTTGAGAATTACGTTGCCAATCTGTTGAAATCAAAAGCCTTTTTGCTCCTTTTCTTTATAAAATTCCACTTAATACTTTATATTTGCAAAATACTGCCAAGTTATACATTTGAAAGTTTTTTTTTGCTCGTACAGTTGATCTTCTCTCAGTAAAATCTTTTACAATTATTACTTTCCCTATCTCTTGTGCTTTAGTAATGGTAGTTGATTTGCTTTAATAACATAAATGCCAACCTGCCACACTCCATATAGTACCTTGAAGTACCAAAAACTGTACTGCAGTGTTCTTAAAACTGATGTTGCCTTCCCCTCTGGAGATTGTTTCATTGCTTCTTCAGAGCTGACTGGTGAAGTTGATGTTCTGTTTAGGAAACTCTCACAGAATGGTTAAATACTGCCTTAATTTAGTGGTTAGAAGTAAACTTTTTAAAAGGCAGTGCATATATCCTAAGAAATATGATGTCAAGCAAAGAGCAGTATGTAAGTTTGTGTGAAATTTGAGGCTAGGTTACCTTTGTAGTTTGTTCTCAATAGTAGTTTGTGGTTTAACCCTAGCCAGCAACTAAGCACCGTGCAGCTGCTTGCTCACACACACCCTGCCGTGGGATGTGGGAGAGAATCAAAAAAAAAAGTAAAAGTTGTAGGTTGAGATAAAGACAGTTCAATAGGACAGAAGGGAAGAAAATAGTAATAATTAGGATGATAATAATAAAATGACTAATAATAAAAGAATTGGAATATACAAAACAAGTGATGCGTAATGGAATTGCTCACCACTTGCTGACCGATGCCCAGTTAGTTCCCGAGCAGCAATCCATCCCCTCCAGGCCAACTCCCCCCAGTTTATATACTTGGCGTGATGTCACACGCTACGGACTATCCCTTTGGCCAGTTTGGGTCAGCTGTCCTGGCTGTGTCCCCTCCCAACTCCTTGTGCCCCTCCAGCCTTCTTGCTGGCTGGGCATGAGAAGCTGAAAGAAAAATCCTTGACTTAGTATAAATGCTACTTAGCAACAACTGAAAACATCATCAGTGTTATCAACATTCTTCTCATACTGAACCCAAAACATAACACTATACCAGCTACTGGGAAGAAAATTAACTCTGCCCCAGCTGAAACCAGGACATACGTTTAGAGAGAAGAGGCGACCAGTCGATTAGCTTGTCATTGTAATATTCATTTACTAGATCGTACCAGTAGTCACCGTTTACCCTTTTTTGGCAGCTGCCACAAGCTTGGTTAAAGACGGAAGTGGCAGTAGATTGTAGTAATCCAAACTGGAGTATGGGACAGCTGAAGGGGTGATTGCGTGGCTATGTGCATAAACAAGAAAAGCTGGAATTTGTAATTGAGTTTAAAATCAAGGGCTCTGCCTAAAGAGTTGATACCTGAGCCTTTCTTCCTGGAGTAGTAACAAGGGATTTGGAAACCTCTGCACTAGGATGGGTACATCCCGCAGAGGGCACTACTGCATGGGAGTGGAGAGCGTTTTCTTGCCCTGGAAGTCCTGTAGTATGCAGACTAGACAGAATGGATGTGGCTTTTTCTGTATGGTTTATTCATCGTATTTCAGTGCAGCCCTCCTAGTAGCCTTCCCTGAGATACAGAATTACACAAAGATTGAAATAAATTGACAATGTGCATGTTCTGGTTTTAAGTAAGAGGGAAATTACTTGGCTTAAAAAAGATATGTTACACAAAGTCAACGCTTATGTGCTTTTTAATAACAATAAAAGCCTTGCTTTGGAGGAAGTCTTCCGATGAGCAGGCTGCTAACCAAGGAGAGCATTGTGTAGTCTGCAAGTTGGGGCCACAATGGAGCAAGTTTCATCCATCCCAGTGATACTGGCTGTTGCATTTCACGCATAGAATCTCTAGCGTCAGGCTCCTGCCCTCTCTGGAGCCCGCTTGTCCCGGTGCCCCCTGCAGAGATGTGTACAAACGTACAAAGGGTGATAAAAGTGTCTCCACCTGTCCCCCAGTCTTGGAAAATACAGCTTTAAATATAAATAATATTTAAGACATGAAGATTATTTAGATTATAAATACATTCAAAGTGAATTGCTGTGCAGCAGTTCCTATTTTCCAAAGCAGCAGTGCAGTGACGGTTTATGCAACTTCAGAACAGTCAATAAAATTCTCTCTTTATGGACTACTTACTGCTCCTGGGACAGATGTAGCAATGTGGGTTTATTTTTTTCAGCCAGCTTGAAAACAGTCTCATCTTTCTGAAACATGGTACCTGCAGGTGGTCAAACACTAGCTGCCTCAGTATTTCCTCCCTCATGTGGATGCAATATAAAAATAGGTTGTTGCTGATCTCTGAGATACGGGGACACTAAGCAGAGGGGAGAGCTCTGCTGCAAGCAGTGATGCAGCGCGACTGTCTGCAGGAAGTTTCACTGGGTTTATCTTTGCGACATGGTCCTGTTGGAACGTAGATCAACCTTTAAAAAAGCAGCAGCTTTCTCACAATGCTGACAATTTCAGTAAAGTTCATTTTAAAGGGGTAATCTTTTGGATGGGGATTGTAATGTAGCAGTTTGGGGGAAAATAAAAGGTCTGTTGCTGAATGGCTTGGTTTTTGCTCTGTTCTCATCTTGTTACTGAAATTTTAGCTTTCAGACCTTGACCTGCTGGAACGCTCTGAGGGCAAAAAATAACTTTTAAGGACCTTCCTTATGACATTTGGTTTCTGTTGCATCTGGATTTCATTAAAAAAAAAATCTAGTTCTTTTGTAAACATACCTGCCTGCTCTGTATAAACTGACTGTCAATTTACAGACCTTGGAGACAAGGGAAATAAGTGAAAAAAGATCAAGGACAACTGGACCTTTTAGGAGAGGGGAAGAGTAGAAATCCTCGCTGGGATGCAATGGGTCGATCTGCAGCAGTTGGTACTTGAACCATTTCCTTCCATAGGCAGCAAGAAAGCATCCAGGCTCCCGATGGGCCACAGACCTGAAAAGAAATGATCAGTAGAAACAGCAAGATAAATGTTATTTCCTCTTTTGGGTAAGAAGGGTGATTTGGTGAAGCACCATCTCTAACACGTGGGGCCACCCACCCCAAGTGGTGCCTCAGTAGACACCCTGGCTTAGTGGTGGGGTGCTGGAGCAGAGCCAGAGCTGGTGGTGGCTGCCTTGGATCCCTCCTGCGCACGGTGGGATGCCTCAATCAGCCCATATGGCCTGCAGCTGGGGATGGCTGAGTGGGTGTGCTCAAACATCCTCCCTCCGGGCTGTAACATGGTGTCTGGCTTGTTCCTCGCCTACAGACCTTGTTCCTGGCTTGAAGGTAGGTCTCTATATCTGACCTTTTGAATAAGTGAGTGGGAACAGTACTGTGGTTGTGCCTGGCTTTTTGTTGTCTGATACTCATGTTTTTTATCCAGGGATTGTGGAAAGTTAGGCCTGTGCAGTTCTGTGTCTATGGGGGGGATTTATATTTGCATTTTCTGCCTTTTGGGCAGCCCACTGTTCTCCATGGCCACCTCTGAATATGAAGGTGGGGTTTGAATCACGCAGGATGGTCTCAGGGTCTTGCTTTTGCTGCATGCCCAAGGTTGTGTTGTTGAAGGGTAAAAACTGGCATCACACCAATTCGTTTCAAAGGGAGTAGTGTTTTCTTAGGTGCTTCACCCTTCATGTTTGCCCTGACGAGCCCAGCAGACCCATCAGGGATGGTGAGAAGAGGATGGTCTCTGCTCCCTCTGCACTTCTGGGCTCAGGCATGAGACCAAGAGCTCCAGGACTGCAGAAGGTGTTTGGGGAGCTTTAGAGGAAGAAAGAAAGAGGGCTCTGGAGAAGCGTTCAGGGCTGTGCCAGAGGGTTCATATGCAAGTAAAAGCAAACAGGAGTGCTCCTGTTGCTACCTGGACCATTCCTCCCCTTGAGGTAGCAGATACCAGATGTGGTCGCTGCAAGCTGGTAGTGGGATTCACTGTAGTAAAACAGCTGCAGTGAAAATCTTTTTACTTCAAAGAATAACACTGCTTTAAAACAAGGAGTGAGGAACTACTATGAGCTTAAAAAGGGCCTGAAATCTCCTTGCCCTGGAGTTCGGGGGCTGAGACAGGCAGCTGGTACCAATCAAGCAGCTGTGGGTTAATGAACTCCTGCTCATCAGCTGAGTGCTGGTTAACTACTTGTGTCCTCCTGGCAAAGGGGACTGAAGCCGTTTAAAGGACATGGGGTGTTTTGCTGTGCAGCTGGAGCCACTTGGGGATGAGGATGGGGCTGTTCTGATGCCTCAGTGGATTTAGAGGTTTAGAACTTGCTGGTTTCTGAGAGTCCCTGTCAGGTCCTGCCTGGGGAGTCCAAACAACTGTGACCGGTTTGCTTTTTCTGAACACCTGGGGAAAAGGGGAAAATGCCTGGAAGGCACCTCTGTGTGTCAGGAGCCAGGCAGCACTGTCGGGTATTTAGCTGTTTTGCTAGCACGTGGTTAGCAGGCTGTGAATGCAGATGTGATACTGGTCTCTCTTCCTATATGGCCATGGTGGAAAGCCTGTGGGCACCAGCAGGCGCCTGCTGAGTATCTGTGTTGCTGTAGCTGGGGTTGTGGGCATCTCCCCAGTACATCCCTGAAGTGTGGAGCATGAAGGTCGCTTCCTAAGCGTTTAGTTAGATGTATGTTGTCAAGGAAAGTCACCTTTTAGTGTTTGCAATAAAACACAGATCTTAGGGAAGGAATTGGAAATAGTTTTAACATATGGCGTAACTGTGTTGAAAAAAAAAAAAAAAGATTTTATTTGACTTAATTATTTTGTTATTGATTATAGTGTCAGCAAATACAGAAATATTACAGGATAAGTCTCTGTGGGAAAATAAATGAAAAGTGTAATATTTGCACCCCCACCCCTCTGTAAGAATTGAGGGGAAATTAAGTCTGTATTTGAAGTTCTGCTTTTGAAATGCTTTCCACATAACTGGCTTTACCAAAATGGAAGGGTGAATTCATAGCTTGGAAGTTTCTAAAAATGTCTCTGCCAAATGTGTGCGGCTGCTATCACATGCCAAGTGGTCCAGAGCAAGCCAGGCAAGTCAGGCTGGAATCTTTGGGGACTGAGAATATCCAGGGGGCATGTGCATACTTGTCTGCAAATATGTGGGGCTTTTCTTTGGGGGGGGGAGTGGAAATCAGATTACTCTTGCCTTGCCTTCCTATTTGTAATGGTGTGTTTCCACCAGAAAAGAAATCTTAAGCAAGTATTTTGGCAAGATGTGGTGTCTGTACGTTGCTGCGAAGTGCACCAAGCCCTTCATGTAATTGGTGCTTGAGTGCTTGCTGTGTTTCTGTCCCTTAAAGGTGAGATAAGTGTTCTCCAAATAGGCAGCAGGTGCTGTGTACCACAACCAAACGCACTCAGCGATGCCAGAGCAGAGTGGCAGCCACAGTATGGACCAGTCCTGATGCTCTGCGGTGTAAATGCCAAGTATCCCCCAATGAGTTTTTTTCCTGATTGCTGAGAGATTGATGCAGTTCTTTCTCTGAGGGTAGTCAGTGAGAACAGGAACCTTGCTTCAAAATTTAGCCCTTTTAATAGGGCTGGAAGTTTTGCCTGCTGTTGTTCAGTTTCCCTGGTTATCCATGTTTCTCAGCATCGCGCACCAGTTGAGGTTGGCAGGGACCTCTGGCAGTCATCTGGTCCAAGCCCCTGCTCACGCAGGGCCACCTAGAGCTGTTGTCCAGGACTGTCCAGACGGCTTTTGAGTATCTCCAAGGATGGAGACTCCACAACCTCCCTGGGCAGCCTGCTCCAGTGCGCAGTCACCCTCACAGTAAAACCATGTTTCCTGATGTTCAGAGGGAACCTACTGTGTTTCAGTTTGTGCCCATTGCCTCTGGTCCTGTCACGGGGTGCCACTGGGAAGAGCCTGGCTCCCTCCTCTGTGCACCCTCCCTTCGGGTATTTCTAGAGATGGCTAAGATCCTCTTCCCCTTGGTAAGAAGCCTTCTCTTCTCTGGGCTGAACAGCCTCAGCTCTCTTGGCCCCCATTCAGTCCTTATTTGTACTTTTAAGTATGGTACTTTTACATTAGTTGAGAAACTATTTCAACTTGAAAGAAGTGGAAAGAGCTTGTATTCATACTTTAAATTTTAGTCCAACATTTTGGTTCTCTCTTCCAGTGCATCAGTTGATGATATAATTGAATATTTCTCAATCATGTACATCTTTAGGTAGGCTTGTTAGGGAATAATGGGATCAGCTGATGATGCTGATGTAATCTTTCCCAGATTTGGTGGCTGCAGGATTTGTCACTTATCTATAAAGAAACACGAAGGTTAATTGAACCTAAAAAGTTCGCAGGTGGAGAAGTCAGATTTCTCATCTTTCTCTGTGTACTGCATTGCTTAAAGCTTGGTAGGGAAAAAGAAAAAAAAAATAAAATGCCAGCACTTTCTGCAAACAAATCTCAAATCACATCATTTAAATTGATGTTGTGTAAGTAGTATAACTAGCTACTGTGGTATCTGGAGCAGTAATCGTCTTTATCTTTCCAGTTGCCTAGTGTACTGTGAATGTCCATGCTCACATCAAATATTCACTGAATAAACACTTCCCAAGCTGCCAGTCAAGCAGGGATGACCCATTCCTGAAAACTGATGTTCTCCTGGTTGCAGTCTGTGCTGGGATCTTTGACTCCATGGCCTAATTGCAACTGGGAGTCTCATAACCAGTTATTACTCTATCTGCTATCTCTGCATCTGTCCCATTGCACTGTTGGGTTTTCAGCTGTATAAAATGCATCCAAGGCTCTTGCATCATCCTACCACTATCTAAAGCTGTTTGTGGACTGGCTTAATGTGGGTGTCTGTCCCTGTAGCTGACTGAGGACTTGTCTAGGCTGAGACTGTTACACTGATTAAATTAAATATTATTATCTGCTTGCTTGTATCAAATGGTAGGAACAGGGTCTGGGCTGTTCTGTGCAACAAGGCAAATGACAGTGCCACTGAGCTGAGAATTTAGTTTTCTCACAAAGTCTTCCATTGCGTGTTCCTGTGCCAGTTTTGTTGAGTGATGCATCAAGAGAGATGCTGTGGATGTGCTGGTGCTCTGTAACTCTGCGTTTAAGAACTGATCCTCTTCCACATGATCAGACAACTACAGCCTGAGGAAGGGACTGGGAATCTTTATTGACTTAATTGGGTTCAGGGCCTGGCCTTTCATGTGGCGTACACCGAATTCTCCATTCAAGTTAGTAGAGACACGGCACGTGTGGTTAATATTGAAGTCTTTTACTGTCTGTAATTGTTCACACTTCTGCAAAGTCACTGGGAAATGTTACCTTGTTGTGTCCATGAGTCTCCGTGTAAGTGCACTTGGTTAAGGGCAGTGAAGCCAGCACTGATTTCCCAGACTAAAGTCCCTTCTCTGTGCTTTGGGCTGGGGCTGCTGGTCCTACCAGCACGAGCAATACGGGGAATAAACTCCCAGCTTCTGGCACCATGTGATCGTGAAAAGTATCAAATTCTACACAAGCAGATATATGGTCTTCACAGCAGCAAGCAAACACATTAAATGTGAACCCTATGGAATTCTTCGTAGAGAAAGCAGCTTTTAATTTTATTTGCCTCTGGTTTGGGCTGTGCTTTTAATGTCATGATATAAGCCAATCACGTAAGTGTTGAGCACCTAAATCATAACCTTGGAGCGTTAGCGATTTGCCAATTTCTCTTTGCCTGGCTACATCCTCACCCTCTGACCGTTCCCACTTGCTCCGTGTGAGCAGGAAGGGCTCGGCCTGGCCTTCCTGGGCTTGTGTGGCGTTGAGGAAAACGGCACGGTTCCAGCATGGACCTTGGGTACTACTGTAAAGCAAGAGCTGCGGTAATCGTGGCTGTGCATCTACCTCGGGGTGATGTCTTGGGTGCCAAAATGCTGGATGATCGCGAGGCTCATGCAGCCATGCAAAGTCATTAAAAATAACTTGGTAAGAGTTGTGAGAAGCAAATCTGGTGAAGGTCTCTCCCTGGGGTGCTGTGACATCTCGACATACCTTAGACCGCCGCAGTCTCTCGCTTCCACTTGGGCTTCCTTTTATTTTTAACCTCACAACGTGAGACCGATCAGATGTTATCGCTCCTGACCCTTGTCTCCTGCTGCAACATCAGAGCTGACTGGCGTATCCCACTTATCTCCTGCTTTTAGAGGCTGCCAGGCAGGGTCGGAGGCTGCGCCGCGGCGCTGCGGAGCGCTTTGCCCTGCAGTTGGTGTCGGTGGCTGCATGAAAGGAAAATGCCACTCGGCTGCTCCGAGCCTGGCCTGGTGATAATGCTGCGTGCGTCCCTCTGGTCCTGCGATAAGCGCCCAAAGGGCAGGCAGGGAGAACGTCTCCTCAGGGATCAGCACACACCAGGCCCTATAGATAGAACCACATATATATAGAACAACATGAAAGCTTTTTGCTTTCTTCTTTTCAACAGCGTGATGGCGAAGTATCCCATCCAGGGACGCTTTCGGACCTGACCCCTCCAGGGGTCTGGTCTCATTGTACCCCCAAGTTCTTCAGTTTGCATCATCCCAACAGGAATGGCGATTTGAAACCAAAACCCACACGGGCTGCAAAGTGTTATTTCGTAGTCCTGATAAATGCACAAAGACTGGAGAGGGGTGGGTCAGTTTCCCTTTATCTTCAAAATGGACAGCGGGACAAAATTTTTCTGTTTGGGTTATTGGCTTTTCATAGGTGTCACCCAAGTACCAAACGGCTATTGCTGCTGCTGATGGGAGATAACTCTGTCAGTGGCATCTAGGTGCTGACAATATGGCTAGCTAGTCCAAAACAAAGATAAGATTTTTCTATATGGAGTAAGTCTATTGATCCAGGGGCCTCCTGTCCTGTGTCTGATATTAGCAAATACTTTGTTTCCAAGAGAAGCAAGCCTTCCCCTGTTCTGCATATTCTTATATCTTGTGTGTATATATATAAAAATGATCTATTGTATTTATATAAATGGTGTATATTTTGGATTAAACAATGAAGAATTCCTCTCTGAGCCATCTTCTTAAAAGCATGCTGCTTTTGCTTCTTTTCATTTGGATATAAAATTTCAAATGCTGCTAAGGATCATAATGTTATTCCAATTTGTTTAAATGTCAGAGATGATATTTGAAAATAGCTGAAGCAAAAATGCAAATAGCTTAATGCCAGTGACTCCCAGCTTTCACTGACTAGTTTGTGCCAGTAATCCGTCTGCTTATTCAAAGCCAACCAGCCAAAAAAAAGGGGGAGAAAAAAAAAAAGAAAAAAACCACAATTCTCTTTATCTTCAGATTTGCTTAAAATAGTTTTGTCTTTGCACCAGTATCTTTCGTAATTGCACACTTTGACCCAAACTTAGTTCCCGACCTTTCACAGACTTAATGGTAAATAACTTTGTAGACAATAGGGTAATAGTCATGCTGAAAGACAGCAAGTGGGAATTTACATTCTCATTACTGCAAGTTAATTAATTTCCACAGAGATGTGGGTGGATGTTTAGGTTTGCAGATTTCAGTAAGAGCTTCTTCTGGTCTTACCACCTTGTCAAAAAGGCATTATATTATGTTTCCGTTGGAGGATTCCAGAAAAGATAGCAAGCTTTGGGAGAGAAATTGCCAGTTAGGAAAGCATAATGCCTGGAACCACAAGCAGTAAATATAGACTACTCCTCTCCAAAAGAAAAAACTTTTATGTACAGTACTAAACTTTAGATGCAGCCTTTGCTTCTGCCTCTGCAAGGGGGGAGTGGCAGGAGAGCCATTTTTGTGGATTAAAGCCAAAAGATGTTAGCGGTCCTTTCTGCACTCACCCACAATGCCTAAGGCACTGGATTTAGTAGTAATAACCATACATGTATTGTTAATTAACATATATGACTCTTATTCCTGTGAGGTACCTTGTCCGTGACCCCATGGGAGAAAAAGTTTCCCCGGGTGAACAGAGCCGCGGGGTCCCTTGTAGGGTCCAGGCACAGCTCAGAGGCACTGCGGCTTCTCCAGAAACGTGTTCATCAGCCCCAGACGCTGCTGGTGACAAATGACATTTTCTTTGCCTTTGTACACTAGGGCGTAAGATGTGACGTTTACATTCAAGATCAATTATTTTTAACTGAAGAATGATAGCTCTGCGTCTAAATTATCTCAGGGCTTAATTCACATCAGTTAAACCTTTTCAAAGGCTTATTAAAATTCCTTAAGTGTGTCCGACTTATCAGCAGTTGAGTGTCAATGGCATTATACAAATGTTGCTATTGGAAATAACTGTTAAGTATTGTTTGACTATATTATTCTCGTATATATATATTACGCCTGTGACTATTAATACTACTTAGTACTTACATGACTCCTTTCATCTGGCGATCATAAGGCATTGCCCAGGGAAGCAAGTACCGTTCTTCCCCTTCTAAATATGGGAAAACTGTCGCATCCAGCCACCGTGTCTCATACTTGAGTTTAACATCTTCCACTGAATCCTGCCAGGCCTGGCTTTTGGTCTGCCCTGTCAGTTTTTAACAGGACTTCATTTATTTGTGCTGCTGTAGCACGTAAACCTTACACCCTGTCACTCGGGCAGTGCTGTCTTCTGTGTAGGCAGAGGGCAGCGGTGATGCTGAAAAGTGGATAGATTGATCTATAGATCAGTATAGACTGATAGATGTGAGGCAGGGAGGAGGTGATACTGGGCTGTGCAGAAGACGGTGGCAGCGGTTGCTGAACTGTTGCGGATCGAAGGAAAGCTTGAGAGGAGCGAGGAAGGGGTTTTGGAGGGGAGAGGGCTTTGTGGCTCTTCCTGATGAGTGTCCTCACACTGGCAGGAAATCTGGGAAAATCGGATCACAGAGTCTGGAAGTAACATCTTGATGCTGTGGGAGAGGATGAAAAGGGGAGGGACAGCCCCTGAAGGGCCGTGAATGCCACTAGCTCACATTCCCCGGCAATGGTGAGGGAGGAAAAATCCTGGTTGTGGAATAAAGGTGTTGCCTGTCCTGGCATCCGATACAGCTGTGGGAAGTTGGGACGGGGTTGTGGATGTGCAACTGTGTATGAATATCCAGTCAGAAACACTTGGGATTAGTTTGCAAGCGTTCTTACACATTTTTTTCTTTCTTTTTTTTTTTTTCCTCCCCTGCAGCGTAAATAAATAGTTCCTACCCATCCTAGGCAGTGGTGGGGGTTTAAGTTTTAAACACAGTTGGATTTACTTCCAAGTAAGGTTCTGTATGGAGAATGCATTTTGACAAACTCATCGTTTATTCCAGAAACCACTAGGTAGCACTGTGAAATAAAGTTCTGCCAAGCCCCGCACCGTTTCACCACTTCCCTACCCAGCTGGCCTCCGCAGAACCAAGACAGTGCAAATTCCGGCATGTTGGGGCTCAATGTGCGTAAAGGTAGCAAGGGGAGTTTTAAAACTTTCTTCAGTACTGGGTCCACAGTCACGCGTGGGAGAAACCAGCCGTGATGTAAATGTCACTATATATGCTTTTTAGATGTTTGGGGCACTATTCGGCAAAATACTCCAGCGTGTACCTACCCTAGGTGTGTGAGCTGCCTGCTTGTGCTGATGAAGCAGACCAGAGGCTCACACAGATGAAAGCCCCAGTTTGGAAGCAGAAATACATGTTATGTTTTATTCTGCTTATAAGTGGCTGTTAACACCAAAACTCTGCAAAACAGATGCTGCAGACATTTCTAAAATTAATCTTTGTGCTTTGATGGCGACAGCTGCATGTGATAGCGGAGATGTACTGTACTCAGATTTATTGCACATTATTCTCATAATAAGCATTTTGCTCTTGCAACAAGTCTCTTTATTGGAATATAATTTTCTAATTTTTATAGAGAAATTATGAACAGGGCTCAATATATTAATTTTCAGTTTGATACTCCATTATTTTCAGTTAAACTCTGAGTTTCTTCTCTCTCAATAGCATTTATTAATTCCTATGAGATCCATTATACTTCTAATTTTCACTGGAATACACTGCAAAGGAAAATACATTGTCTTGATTTAATATGTTAAGTGTTATTCTTCCAAAGGAATGGAGTCAGGTAAAAATGACATTTTGATTATTAACTTCTTTTTATTAAAATGCCTTTAGTTAGATCAGAGAAATACTTTGGTTTATTAATCCCAAAATTACTCTAAAAATAATATTGGCAAGTCATCTATTTTAACTTTTGAGCTTCAACAAATTAGTAAGTTAACATTCTGCATTTTGCTGAACTCGACTCCATATAGTCAACTGTATAACAGCGTAACTGTAGAGCAGCTCATGCACATTTATATTTAAATACCCAGCAGCTAACTGTAACGTGTGTGACTGCAACAGCACCATATCACTGCTTTTTAAAATTAGACCTTGCTCTGGCTGCTGCAGGGAGAGGAGACATGATAAAGGGATTGAGCATCACGCTCTGCAATAACTGCTGGGCTTAAACGCTCGAGTTACAGAAACCCTGAGCCGCCACCGCTGCCGGAAAGGTCCGCGTGGTCCCTGGCTTCAGGGATTACAGTGTGCACGCTGGTCATCGTCAAACGCTTTGGAGACCTTCAGCATCAGCATTAGCTGAGGAGCTGGAAATTAGGACAAGGAGATTCTTTTTACAGTTCTGCTATGGCTGTACCTAATGTAATGGGGTTTCTATCTGCAAAAATCAGGCAATTGCATCAGATGATTCCTGTAGGTCCCTTCCAACTGAACTATTCTATTCTAAAATAATTATGTTCACAAAAGCATTTTCTGAGTTGGGTATAATTTACAACTGTCAGGGAAATACATGGAAAGTGCCGACCAAAAAGGGCAAAGTGTTTGTACTAAAGGCTATCTCTCATCTTGCACAAGCCAGAAACACCCCAATTTAAGCTGAAGTAAACGTCCTTATTTTGCCCTGACAAGGGCTTGAATTGCTTGATGTTTTCACCTTTTTATGGGTTTGGCCACCCTGGCTTACAGCAAAATAACATTGTGGCATCACCTGTTGTTCTAACCGTGTCTGTTAACGCTTGCTGGGCGGTTGCTTTACCTTATCTGGTTACTTCTGCAACATCTGCAAGCCAGTTATGTGGTATTTTCATCCCCCTGAGGATTTATGGTGACCTCTTGGGGACCTTAATCATTGGATCAATACACTTCTGGCACCTGTAGATCAACATAAACTTGACCCTTGGTCTTGACAAATCTATCACCACGATGCCCTTTTTTTTTTTTTTTTTTTTTTTGAAAGCATCCCCATCACGAGGAGCGGAGGGGGTTTGGGCTGGACGGAAACAGTGATGGTGGCAGGGCAGAGCCCCGTCCGTCTCAAGGTCAAAAGTCAAAATGATAAAGGAAGCGCCCGCCTGCGGTACCTGGGTGGGAGCGCTGGGAGAACGGGGCAGTGGCTCAGGGAAAGGTCCCTCCAGGCTTTTGGGGTACAGCCAGGTCCCCAGCAGGACCAGCAGCTTGCTGAGATGCTGGCCCTGTGGGTGAACCTGATGTCTAGGGGAAGAGCTCCGTAAAATGCCGTATTCGGTGAAAGCGCTGTTCCCTTCCTTGGGGACTCCTGATAAGACAAGATCTGCTACTTTAAAAAGCTGCTGGTTGCGCTCATCCTATCTTTAGCTCAGGTCATCAGAAAGCGTTTTCTCTTTTGAAAAGTCAGTTCCTCTCTGTGCAAAGGCTCTCCCGCACTCACCCCCCACCCCATCCATTTTTCCATCCAAGCACTCCGAAGCAGGGATTTCTGCCCGTGTCTTTGCAGCCTCCCTGCATTCAGTGGGTGATGGAGGACCCTTGTTCCTCACTCTCCGCCTCTGTAATGCGACACATGAGGTTAAATGACCGTCTCGAGATTTTGCATCAAATGAATGCCAGAGTTACAATTAAAATAGTGTCTTCCCAATGTCAAGATTTCACCAACTCTGAGTTTACTGAAGAAAACAAAGCATCAAGCAGTGCATTCTGCAGCAATAACAAGCATAGGTAAAGACCACTCTGCAGAATTGTAATTACAGCAAGGCTGTATTTTCACAGACTGATTTTTATTATATTTTGTCCCAAAAATCTTTTCCACAAAATGACAGTGACTCAAAAATTCCCAAGTCATCAGTTCTGTTTTGAAAAAAAAAATAAAAATACGGATTGAAGTTCTATGGCCTACATTGCTTTTCTCAACTGATTTTGAACCTCCTCTAAATATTTTCATTTTCCCTCAGAAGGTGGGTAGGATGCTGCCATCCTGTCGATAAAACAGGAATGGTCTCAAAGGAAACTTTTGATTTTAAAGCATCTGACTACTGCATGTTGAAGGGGATGATGCTCTTCAACTGGCACACACCAAAATCTGCAAAATTTCTGTTATGTTATTTCACCTAAAAAATAAACCAAGATGGTGTAAGCGGGAGCTAATTGCTTGAATGGCCGCTCCAGTCCCAGGCACCTGTACCTCGGTCTAAACTTGACTCCTGTCATTTATGCTCCCTCAGCATGTCATGTTGACTTTTGGATGAAAGGACTGAGTAGGGCTAATGAGTCCCAATGTCTTGATTTCAGCTGCAGTTGGGAACAGCTGCATTAAGGAAAGGAACCTGCCCAGAAAATGAAAGGAATGGCCAGCTGGGAGGCAGCGGGGGGAGGAGGAGAAGAACATAACCAGGAGACGTTGCCTTCTGCTCTCCAGTTAATCAGGGTCTCTGTCTTTCAAGACAAATCTTGGAGGGCTGATTTGGCTTTCCTGGGAAAGGATCTTTAATTTTGCACTTGTAGTAAGGGTGCATTTTACTACTGGGAGCCCTCTGTATTCTGTTTTGGTTATACACTGAGGTTTGAATGGATCTACCCCCAAAATATCTTGCAACACAAGCTGAACATAGACTTATTTACTTTCACCAGAAGAGCATCCTGTGTCACCAGAACTGAGATCATGGCTTCTCTGTGCTGTAAAGGGCCTTGCACTCAAGTTCAGGTTTGAATTACATGACGTTTAGAAGCACGTTTGTATCCAGCCTTTGCTTTGGGAGCCCACTTGTTCCATCTAAAGGTTTTTAAGGCCAAAAGGGACAAGTAAGGTGATCTAGCCTGGTATCTTCTATGATATAATCCAAAGTGTTTTCCTCTTTATGACTTCTTACCCCTTCTCTGTTTGAGTAGATAAAATAGCAGCATGGTACCTGCTATCCAATATAGCTATCCTTGCAATGAACCTTGTGTAACTCCTGCCATGACCAAGAAGTTAGCAAGTCAAATGCATAGGAGAGCAAATTTCTGTATCATAGTAATGATGGGTGTATGCATTTGCTAAGCGTAAGTAGGTGGAGTCGGGGTAAAACTGAAGTTCCTGTACACCAGGGATCCAAAGCACTAAATTGTCATCTTCTAGGGAAAAATAAGGGAAGCTCTGGGTGTGTAAAAGGAAAACCACTTCCATTTCCCCAGTGACTTTTATGGGATTTAAAATAAGATTCACATCTGAAATGGATTCTTTTATTCAGAAATCTTCACCAGGGCTCAGCCATTGGTGCAGGAGCTTTGATGTGACACTTTGGGGTTTCACCTCTAACACTCCCTCATCTTCTAAGTAACTTGAGTTAAATCCCTGTTTCTGGATGTATCGTTTCACTGACGTGTGAAATGGTGGTCCCAGTAGCTTGTAGGGATGGTAGCGCTCAGGTAAGTAACACTTGTGTGTGTGGTGCTTTGAAAAGCTAATCTGAAAGAACTGAAGAAGTGTAGTTCATTATTATTTTCTAATAGGACCTAAAATAGGTATTTGGTGGCTGTAGCCATCAGGTGTTGCGCATGCCCCCCGATCCCCCAGCGCAGGACGGGTTACTGCCGCACAGGTTGATTTCAGCATGTGTAATCTGGACACACACTGCCAAAAGCCATCCGTCATCTCCTGTTGTGACCTTGCACCACCTGTCTGTCCCATGCAAGGCCAGCAATTAAAATGTAAGGTAATGAAGACAGCAAGGCATGAAAGGACTTTTCACTAGCTGATCAAAGGGGTAGAGCACAGTGTTTTCACAACCAGAATATTGAGACCAATAGGACTGGAAATGTGGTTAGAAAAGAAAGAAAAGCAAAGAGGGTATTTGGAAATTAACCTACAACTGTCCCTGTAATTCCAGAGTGCTGCACTAGGGGTGATTCTCTTGTGTGCTCTTACTTTTCATTTTTGGTGGGGAAAAATGTCAAGTATTTACTTTCATCTTGTTACAGGGGAAATAATTTACGTGTATAAAAATGAAATGCTGTAATGTTATTGCCGAGGAATGAACAGGGAAATTTGGTTTCCAGTTCTAGTGCCTTGTTGTGTAAGAAATTGTTTAGGCTTAAATTCTCAAGGTGAAATACTGGTGGGCTCTAAATTGATGTCTAACCAGACAAATGTAGTCACCTCAGGCCTGGTCCTCAGAGGTGCCGATGACCAGCAGCTCTCACAGATTATTTTTTTTGTGTGTGTGTGTTCGTGTGCCTCTAAAAGGAGAAATTAGCCTGAGGTCCCAGACGGGCATGCTGGATGCCTGTGAGTGTTGGATGAGAGATATGGCAGAACGCCTCTTTTTATAGCAGCAATTCTGCTTTCATGTCTTCAGAACTAGGGTTAAGTAAAGCAATTTTTTTGGCATTGCTTGAAAAGGGCCGTCTATAAGATCCCAGTGAGGAACCTGCATTCTGAGCATGACTGTATGCGTGGCATCTCTGTATGTTTGGTGGCTACAGGATGGGAACTCTTGCAACACCCACTGAGGTGCAGGGTATGGATTGCTTTCTGGGCATGTAATTGGAAAGAAAAACTCGGATATACCCTGTAACCCAGAACAAGTATAAAAACTCCTCTAACCCTCATAACTAGAAATAAATAGCAGAAGGATACTAGAGCCTCAGCATGGGAGGATGCCAGAAATGTAGTCGGGTGTCAGCATGTCCATCTACTTCCACTCTGAGCCCTCATACACTGTCCTTGTCGGTATGAGAATCTTCAGTGGGATTAACCATGTCCATAAAGTGAAGTGTGTGTAATTGCAGCGTGGAGCTGGACCTGTCTCTGTGGGTATGCGGTGGAGAGGGAAGCAGCAGCTGACACTGCACAATACATAAAGCAGTACATGAAACCTCAAGACAACCAAGATTTATATTTTCCTTCCCTGAAATACTATAAATCATCTCCTTGATATCATTAGAACCAACTTGCTGAAGCTGGGCAGTAGGACTTCGTTCTAAGTTTTTGGTACTTAAATATATAAGAAACTTACTTATTTGACTGAAATGGGTTTGGATTTTTTTTTTTTGTGACCTGTTTTTTTAACGGCTTCTCTTGATGACAGCCAGCCAGCACTGTGCACATGTGCGTATGCTGCACCTCCACTGACTACAACGACTGCTCTGAAAGCAGCTTTTATTTTTCCCAGATAGTAAGGTGTACAAAAAAATCCTGGCCGGGAAGATGGGATTTGGGGGCAATTTCTAGGAGCCAGTACTGTGACTTATTCAGAGCTTATGCTGGAGGACAATGCAATCTATTTAGGAAATGTCTGCTGTGCTAAAATAAACTACAGCGTATTCTTGCGGCAGCAGAGTACATCAAATCCTATTCCCAATATGCAGAACACCTAAAACGTTTCTGAGAAGAGGTGTTTTTAACTGTGGAAGTTAACAATTTGTTCAACAACCGGATTTGTTGGTTATAGGAATAAAACTCTAAAATGCCTTTCTAAATTATGTTTGTTATGTTTCTTACTAAGTGGTAGTTAGAGCAGTTCACAGAATTTGAAATACTTGACAAACTTGCTTTTCTTTTCCTATTTAAGCCTGTTAACTCCTGACCTTGCCCACTGTACAGTAGTGTTATTCATGCTTGTTTCTCCTTCAGCCTACCCGTCTCCACAAATAGTAATTTAGCTCCAGGATGCCTCCGCAAGACCAATTAATTTTATCCAACCCTAAGAAATAAAATCATTTTGGCCACTAAGAGATTCTGCCCCTTTGCAGGTTAGTTTTTCTTTTGGACAACCTATTTTTCCAGCACGTCAAACTAAGGAAGTATTGAGTGATCTTTGCAAATCGTATTGGTGAATGCCTGCACTTGCATGGCCTCTGCTTACAGCTGTGTAGGAGTGAGGGTCTGCATATGCTGACCCAATTGCAAACATGATGTCCCTCTCTAATGGAGCTGGGAAAAGTGCCCTGATCTCCTGACTTACAGACCTGTGGTTTAGCCATTCACTCATGTTTCTTTGACACCAAAAAAAATGTTATTTTAAGCAGGGATGACTTAACAGATGTATTACATCTCAGTGGAGTCAGTGCATCAATTGCTCAGCATACAGAGCTGGTTTAAAAATGCTCTGCTTTGCTTTTCTGAATTTTTCTCTCTCTTCCTGCGCTTCTGTCAGCTGTCAGTATGTGATTTGCAGTTCTAGTAACTCCTTTACACAAAGACAAACTCACCTATTTTTACTCGTTTCAGCCAGTCCATAGGCTCTCGTAGCCCTTGCAAGTAACGGTCTGGGCCAAGTCTGTGCCGTAGTGCAGCAGAAATGGTAGAAACGCTTTAAAACTGGTCAATTAGCTAAGGTACAGAGTACAACCTTCACTGTAGCTAGAAGCAGCAGCAACAATCTAGTTCAGCTGGTGCTTTTGCTCTGTGTTTTCTGAGGACTGCCGTGGGAAGTGAGAAGAGTGGAGTTTGAGATCCTTAAATATCCCTTGTTGGTACGTAGAAGGAAAAATCTGTGTGGATCAGTGCATTACCCATGAAGTGGAGGAAGCAGTAAGGATGAGACCTCAGTTGAGGCTGGAGTTTGTACTGAAATAATAAAGCAAGCTATTTTGAGAGAGAAAAAGCTGGTGGAAAAAACCCCACTGGAATTCCCTTTGGTGTTGAAGTGAACTAGGGAGGGGTTGGGAAGGGCCTGTAGTTGATGGACTGCTCCGAGGATGATCTTGTCGCTAAATTGGGCTTTCTCATTGAATGATGCTCTGGAGTGGCGGGGTTTAGAATGACTGCAGGAGACAGGCAGTGATTTTCAAGTAACTTACTCCATGTCACTTTGCTAAACCTTGATTGATTAACTTTCACAAATGTATTGCCAGTGCTCGATCTTCTGTTAGAAGAAATCTCCACTTCCCTCTCTTTCTGCATCAAAATGTAGGATTAAGTTGGTGGTGTAGTCAATAACTAACCACCCAGGAATGAAAAATCAGACTCCAGCCTGAAAGCCTATCCCGTTCTCACTTTGGAGACAACGTGGAGTAGCATTTTAAAGGTGTTGATTCTTCTTAATAATCCCCATTAACAAGAGATCACTTACTGCTGATATTGATCTAAACTGTTGTCAATGAGATTAATTAGGAGCAGGGGGCTAAGGAGAGAGGGTTGTTGATCTGTTGTTTTCCTGCTGGGCTGCTTAGGAACATTGAAACATTTAGTTAATTCCTGCCAGGACCATATCTCCTCATTTTCTGACTCCAGAGAATAACTTTCTATGTGAAAACTCCTGGAACTTAAGGAATAAAATTCTGGCCACAGATGCACTTTAGGAATTGCAGGGGTGTTATTTGGGAAAAAAACAATTACTTCAGTTCCTACAAAACTGTTAGAGGCAAGGGATTTGGTATCAGCCCCTTACAGCTGACAACTTGTTCCTGTACAAACTGTGTGAATTCCGCATAGTTTGTATAAACCTACCATATGCAGTTTGTCTTAAGAAGACAAGTGGTGCTGAGCTGCACTTGCCCTGTTACCTTCAGGCGGAGTTGGGGCACTGAGTTCTTCTAAAAAAGCTGGTCTAAAACAGAGAAATGAATGCCAGTGCCAGGCTGCATAATCAAAAAAAAAACAAAACAAAACAAAAAAAAAACAAAAAAAACCAAAAAAAAAACCTGAGGAAAGGACAGCGAGATCAAATCCAAGTACAAATCTTGTTAAAGCCTCTTTCCTACACCCCTTAGCATGCCCCCAAACCCTGAGAGGATCTCTGATTTCAGGTTTCCTGGGGAAACGCCAGTATCCTGCCCTTTTCTTTGGAATAATGTTTTCTAAGCACAGGCTTTTCATATTGCTCTATAGATGCACTTCAGGCTCAGGCAGGGAAACACGTCAAGATTGATGCACTCAGTTTTTCTAAGCCTTTGAGAGGATTGGACTCTGGAGAGCACATCACCGTGCTGGGGAGTGTGCCGACAGCCTCGGTGCCTCCGGAAAGTCCCGGAGAGACCTTTTACCACCGCCTGACCCGGCGGAGGCTGTTCTTGCTGTGAGGTGAGGCAGACCTGGAAGACCAGGGCTAGTAGCGATGGGGTGTCTGTGCGTGTGAAGACAGTGAGCCTCCCCCTTGACCAAAATCTGTGTGCTGGGGGTTAATTCCTACTGTATAGCCCTCTTGCACTTTTCCCCTCAATGAAAGGTCTTTAACCGTGCCCGCTCTGCAGCCACTGGTGCCTCGGCCTCAGCCAGCTGCGGTTGTGTCCTCTGCCTAAATCGCTTTCTGAACTGGCTCCAAGGCTCCGGCTGCTGTTCCAAGCCCCTGTCTTATCCTGCCGTGCATCTGCTCGTGATGCAATTCCCACAGGAATGGGGAAGCGCGGGGAGGAGGGGAGCATGTGAGCAGCAGTGTGGGCAGGGGCTGTAGTATATCCATCCCTGCTGAGAATGAGCACAGTGCAGTCCTGGAAATCGGACCCAAAGCTGGTGCCCAGGCCAGCCTCTGCAGAGCAACAGCAGGCTAACTCCCACTGGACAGTTGGATTCCCCGATAGCTGTAGCTCTCATATTATGGGAGGAAAATAAACAGATTTGAAGAAATTAAGGGGTCTGAGGAAGGGAAAGGATGTTCAGAGTATGTGGACAGGGGTGCTGTGTTGCTGTGTGGAGTTACTTTTTCCTGTGGCTTTTCCTGGACTCTCAGTGCAGTCCATGTTGGTAGACCACTTAGTAAAGGGCCCTACTCAGAGGCAGCTTCTGAAAGTAGTGGTTCAAGTTTTAGCTATTCTTAATGCTTTCTTTCATGGTAACTGAGGACTTGTCCTATCTGCTGAGGGCTCCCTGTGAGCTCCGATCCTGGCCAAGCTCTGCATTGGCAGGATCCAGCCACTGCTGACACCAGCGTCAGGGAGTGGGATGGCAGCGTTGTGCCCATTTTACAGATCAGGCAAACTGAGGCACCAAACTGTGACTCCCCCACAGCACCCAACAGTGACCGAGTTTAAATCCAGCTTTCTCCTGCCCCTCCCATGCTCTTTGCCTGGGGCTTTTGGGGAGGTAGACGCCTTTGGCCCTCTTAGAGCAGAGTATTTTCTGACTAACCTGCTGCCTCTCTACCATCTGCTCAAGTCTATGTGTCCTTCCAATGCAAAGCCTCTGTCGGAAGAAGGTAAAAGTCATCATGCAGCCAATGATACCGGGATTGGAGAGATTTCAAACGAGGAGGACAAGTGGCCTTTTCTTCTTCTTCTCGGGCTGCGCAGCTTTGGGGCTGGCCCCAGCTCCTGTGCACGGTAAGGGCAGGCAGCCCTGTGTCCCTGCTTCAGGCTGGCAGGTTCTGGTCCCCTTTGTTGTAACCCACCCAGCGTCCCTCCGCCTCTCTGGGGTGAGTGCCCCTGAGGCAGACTGTCCCGGGGGGTGGCACAAGGCCACCCTTTCCCCAGCACTGAGCCCCAGGCAGGTGTCTACTCTCCACCCCGCATTAGGGCTTTGTGAGCAGCACCCAGGGCTCCTCTTCCATTTGCTGCAGAGATAGGAAGGAGGTCAGAGCTCCTTATCTGTGCAATCCTACCTCGGGGGGGGTGCGTGAGGTTGGTCCCCTTGGGAAGGAGGGATAGAGGCCGCAGGCAGCTTCCATTCACTGGCAGCCTTTCATCCTGTGTCCCAGGGCCACAGCCACCCTGTCTCCATCCCTGTTTACTGATGGGGCCGATATGGCCAAGGCAGGAGAGGTTGCAGGTTCTCCTAATCGCCTTGTCACCGGGCCGGACAATCTCAGACACTCAGAGGATGTTTTGACTGCGCTGAATTACAATGTTTGTTGTTTCTCACTCCCAATAATTGACATTTGATAGCGACTACTGTAAAAGCGGCCGAGAGGCTGGGGCTGAGGCAGAGGAGAGGCAGAGAGCCGGGCGGTGGGGACCCCCGCTCGCTGCCCCTGGGCAGTAAGGGGGCAGGCGGGGGGGGTCCTTAGCCTCTCTCCCCCGTGGGGACAGGGTGCGGAGGGGCTGCGGAACCCTCCCGCGGCTGCGCTGGGAGCAGTTGCCCTCCGGCAGAGCCCGATCCCCTGGGTTTATGGCTCGGGGTGTTTGCACCCGCCTTGCGCTGCTTTTCTGTGCAGGGAAGAAACCGGCTGCTGCCCCCCCGCTCTCGGAGACTCGGAGCGACGGGGTCACCGACGGGGGGGTCACCGACCCCAGCCCCATACAGCCGGTGCATAGCGGTCCCGTGCGGGCCGTGGGCTCAAAAAGCAGCTTTAAAATTAACTTGGAAAGACGTTAAAATACAAGTACCGTTTGCGGGCGTCAAAAAGGGAACTGCTGAAATTACGGGAGGGGTACACAAAGCCGGGGCCGGGGGGGGGGGGGGGGTGGCGGCAGGGAAAGGGTCCTGGAGCTGCCGCCGCCGGGGGATGCTGGAAGGGGGGGGGGGGCCGGGCCGCCCAAGGAACGCCAGGGACGCGCAAGGTTAAGCCACTCTCTTTAATGACAACTCGCTGATCTCCATCAGCTTGTACAGCAAAGGGAAACACGTACGAACGGGCGGCGGGGCGAGGGGCGGACAGTGCATTCCAATACTAACTCGCGGTTTAGTGCATAACCCTACGGGGACCTGGCAGGTCGGAGTGTCTTGTATTCCTCGGCCGGGGTGAGGTGGGGGGGTTTTGTCCTCATCCGTGCGCTGGCGAGAGCCGCCGCCGGCCCCGCTCCCGGCCCGGCCCCGGGCGCTGCCGAGGCCGGCGTTAGCAGCCCCGCAAGGGGAGACCTGGGGGCTGGCGAGATGCTGAACCGGCCGGACAGCGGGGACCGTACGGGAAGTGCAAAACTTAAGTGTGGATCTCAATAATAATTAGTATAGAGTAAAAATTTAAAAAAAAAAAAAAACCAAAAAAAAACCAAAAAGAGAGAGTCGCAGGGCTTGGCTGGCTGTTGTCGGGATCAAGTCAAGCAAAATGACCGGCTGCTTTATAGGAAGGAAGGAGGGGAATTACCGGGGCGAGAACCCCGGGGGAAGGGGGAGCGAGAGGGCCCGGGGCCGGGACACGGGTCGGGAGCTGGGGGCAGCGCCGAGCCTCCCCGCGCCGTGCCCGCCTGGCCCCGCACGGAGCGCAGCCAGCGCACGAAATACCGAAGACCTCCCCGCTGGAAATGGCCGCCACGCTAGTGAACTCCGCCGGGATGCTACATCGGACCGTCCTCATCCCTCCCCCGCCGCCTGGAAATGTCCCGAGAGCGGCTCGCAGGCGCGGCCGAAGTCCCCCTCCATCCCCGGCCCCGGGGTCTCGCCGGTGGCCGTGGCCCACGGAGGGGAGCGGGCTGGGTGCGGGGGCGGCTCTACCAGGCTCGGATCCCGTGCAACGTGGAGATCCCCGCGTTCCCCTGCGGGATGGGCGTCTGCACCGAATTCAAGTCCCCTACGCTGAAGTTCATGAAGTTGTTGCCGGCCGCCGAGGGCTGCATGGTCTGCACGGACGGGTAGTTGCAGTTGTAGTTGGCGTTGCAGGCGGGGCTGTTGTAGTTGGTGTACGCGGGGTAGGCGTTGTAGCTATAGGGGTTAATGCTGACATTGTAGGGCGAACTGTAGGGAGAAGACTCCCCCAGGCAGGGCTTCCCATCGCGCACCAGCACCGGCACCGCTATCCGCCGGGGGGGAGGGATGCCCACCATTTCGAGGGTCTGATCCTGTCTCTGCCTTTTGCATTTATACCTTCGATTCTGGAACCAAATTTTCACCTGGGTGGAGGTGAGCTTTAGGACGTTCGCTAGGTGGTCCCTCTCGGGAGCCGACAGGTATTTCTGCTGCTTGAACCTTCTCTCCAGTTCGTAGACTTGGGCTTGAGAAAAGAGGACGCGAGGTTTCCTCCTTTTCCTCTGTCTGGGGCGCTCGGGATCTTCCAGGTCCCTTTTCTCCTGCTCCAGGCTCTTGTGCAGGGAACACAGTTCTGCAGCAAAATAAACGGGGAAAGGAGGAGAAAAAAAAAAAAAAAAAGGTGCAAAAAGATAAAGCGATGTTCAATAAACCGCAAGTGAGCCCCGGCTCTTCCCCAGCCTCGCTGGGCCTCGGCCCTGCAGGCCGCCGTGGCCACCCGCTCCTGCGGCAGCAGAACCGGCCCTGCCCCGCTCCTTAAGTACCTCTTGAGCAGTTTTCCGTCGGTCTTTTTTGGTTTGCTGTTTGTTTGAAAACAAGGATGCTCCGTGCACTGATTTGAGTCGCAACCGCCTGCGCCACAGCCCGCGTTTATCGCACGTCGCTTTTGTACCGAATCCCACCCCGACCCCGTGAGCCTATGCTCAGCCGGGCAACTTAGAAATTAGATTTGTCGCCCAGTTTCTGGACAAGGTCGAGGTCTCGCGTATCATCCCGCAGCTTTCCCCGTCCCCTTGGGCAGCCAGCACTGCTGCGGCCCCGGCCCCGGCCCCGCTCGGGGGAGCTGCAGGGGTCTCCGGGCTCAGTGGGACGCTCCCGGCAGTGGGTCTGTCCCGCTCCCGGCAGTGGGTCTGTCCCGCTCCCGCACCGCGGGGCCTGAGAGGGGATGAAGATGCTTTCACTCCCCGCGCTTTTCCTCCCCCGGGCCCCGAGGCCGAGGGCGATGCCTCCCGCCCGCAGCCCCGCACTCCGTCCATCTGTCCGTCCCCTTCTCCCGGGGAGCCCAAGCTGCCCTCAGCCGAGCGCCCAGCCCTGGGCTGTGGGTTGCCTTCCCCCCGCCCTCCCTTCCCCCCCCCCCCCAGTTCGGAGGCCCCTGGCGAGCTCCGGCCGGTACCACCGTTGCTCGCTGGCTTTACCTTTCTTGTCCGCCTTGGCGTCCTTGCCCGAGTCCATTTCCACGTAGCTTTTGCCATAGTAGGAGCCGGGGAAGGCGGTGGCGGTTTTGGCCGGGTGTGCCTCGGGCAGCTCCTCCCGCAGGTCGGGCAGGGCCGGGGGCTCGGCGCTGTACGTCTCCTGCTTGAAGGTGGCCAGCATGCAGGAGGGGGAGGACAGCGAGGAGAGCTCCATGGACGCCAGACCGCTCTGATGCTGTTCCAGGTTCAAGATATCCTTGACCGAGAAGGGTGTCGTTGTCACAGGGCTAGGAAACATTGCGGAGGAGAGCGGGGCAGCAGCCGGAGCCCAGGGTCATGGAAAAGTAGGTGAGGAGCAGCCAACCTGGAGCAGTGGTGGAGCGTGGGCTCACGGAGGGGGCACATAGCATTCCCACGAGTAGCCTTGACTTGTGCACTGGAGGCAGGTAGGACCAGACCATAAGGGAAGGGAAGGAGGGACTAGGCAGTTTTTGGGTGACTTTAGCTTTCTATTGGCCAACATTGCAGTGATGGTATGAGAGATGCAAAGTTCCATGTCACCTAATATAGTAATACATCTCAAAAACATCCCCACTCATTTAAAGGGGCGGCACTGTATTTATCCAGCTTTTCCTCGCGGAGTTTGTTGATCCATTAAAAAAAAAAAAAATCCAGAATGGCCTAATGTGTACAAAGCCGCTATCTGATGCCATCTATCATATAGTCAGATTAAATAAACAGGCTGGGAGGAAACCATCAACCAAATATGTGCTGATTTCTTTCTTTTTTTTTTTTTTTAAAGCGAGGGAACGGAGGTTTCGTTTTTACTATTCTGCAATATCCGATCGCAGGAACTAGAAAACGGGAATTCACTGTTGTGAGAAGCGTGCTGAAGGGGAAATCCATGCTTAAGGTTTATACAGATATTCTGAAGCAGCACAACACCCGCAAAATCCAGCTGATAGGAGAGAGCACCTAAACAGCCGCTGCCTGGCCTTGGAGGGGAAAATGCCGGTTGGGTTCCCACCCCCACCTGTTTGTAAAGCTTTCAAACAAAAAAACCTAGCACTGTCCGGGGTAAAAAAATGAAACACCACCACCAAAAAACCCACCACCACCACCACCAAAAAACCCAACCAACCCAACTAAAAAAAATGCGGGTTGAAGGTGTTGCAAAATATACAGGGGTCCTGGGGCCAAGAGAGGAGCAAGTCAAAGCAACCGGCCATGGGGCTGCGGCCGGGAGCCGGGGGCGAGCCCCGGTGCTGGCCGGGTCCCCGCAGCCGGGATGGGCTCACGGCTGCCCACAGGGCCCTGGATTCACGGGGCAGAAGCGGGAGCTCGTTAATTTAACGCGCTTGGAGTCGTTCAAATAAACCTTGGCGGCAAAGTCGCACGTTGAGGAGGGGCGTTGCAGCGCTTTCTGACTTCGGGGGAATGAGGAAAAAATTAGGAGGGGAAAAAAAAAAAAGTAGAAAACCCTCCTCGAGCGACTGCTTGGGTGCGGACCGCCCGGCTCCGAGAGGCACGGGGGTCGGCTCGTCCCCTGTGAGCCCCGGCGCGGCGGAGGGCGGTGGGAGATACGGCAGGGGCCGAGGAGCCGAGCGGAGAAGCCCTGCGGGGTGCGGTGAGTTGGGGGGCCCCTCGGTCGGGCCCTGCCCGGGGAGGCCGCGGGGTCGCAGGGCGAGTTTTGCAAATCCTTCCTCCTGCCGCAGACGGAGGAAACCCCCCCGAGGCGGGCGGAAAGGGGGCACCTGCCCGCAGCCGCCCTCCCTGGGCTGCCCCTTCTTGAACGTACCTGCTGCTGCCGTCCCTCTCCCACTGCCCCCCCCCCCCGCGATTTGGTGTCTCGGCACCCTCGGGTTCCCTTCTGGGCAATTTAGGATAGTTTTGCGGGCGATACTGTGACTTTCGTCCCGCTCTCCGGGGACCGCCGGCCGGTGCAGCAGCCGCCTCTTGCTGCAGCCGTCTGCCGGTGTCCTGGGAGCGGTTTGTTCGCGAACCAGAGCTGGATCTTGCGATGACAGTTGGAGCGGTTAGTGTGTGCGGGGAGGCCTGAAATATTGCAATTTAATGGGGGGGGACGGGACGACGGGACGGACGGCCAAGCGGCCATCTCGCTCTTCGCGGCTGCGCTTCCTGCGGATTTCCCTGGGAAAACCAGCTCGGAGGGGATTTTCCTCGGTTGCAGAAGGGGGGAAGCGCCCGGGGAAGGCGAGGGCCCTACGGCGGGACTTTGCCGGGTGTCTGCGGCACTCCCTTGCCCTCTGCACCGCCCGCCGGTCTTTGTAACCTCGTTGCCTCCTTTTTCTTACAAGCTAAGCGGGACAGGTTAGATAAATCCCAAAATAACGCAGCGATCCCCTTCTCCCCGCCCCAAACCCAGACCCGCGGCCGCAGGTTCGCCTGCCTCGGCGGCATCCACCTCCCTCGGGATGGGAGAAAGGGGGTGCCAGCGCTCCCTTCCTCCATCCCGGGCCCAAAACGCCTTTCCCGGGTCAGGCCCGGAGCTGGCAAGGCAGCGCCTGCCCCGGAGGGTCCCCCTCTCCCCGGAGGGTCCCCCTCTCCCCGGTGGACCCGGGGGCCCCGAGCCGGTGGGGTCCGGAGCGCATCCCCGGCGGTGGGCTCCGCGTCCAGCGGGAGGAGAGCTGCCGGCCGCCGAGCTGCGATGAATCGAGGACTGACGGGTTTCCTCCAGACCCCCAGTCACCCGGCGGCTCCCGATCGATGTGGGCCCGGCTGCAGAGGGTGGAAGTGATTAATTGAACGATAAGCCGGAGCTATCATTTGGAATGTCATTAATGCGTCGGGGAGACATTCATTGGAGACAGACAGCGTTATCTCCGCTTTATCTTCAACAATGCATCACTTTTAATACCGCAGTTTAGAAACAAATGGGGGCTTTAGCCTCAGCCCTTCTCTTCGTGTTTATATTTTTGGAAGAATCACAACTAGTGGGAGTCCCGGGCTCGGCCCCCTGATAAATGAACATTAGCACTTTTTAGAACTACTGTATCAACAAAAAGAGCTGCAGGGCCGCAATAATTGGTGAAAAAGCAAACACTCCGCGAAGAGAGGCCAGGTCTGCTCTGTGTCCGGCTGATTGATGAGTAAGTTACTGACATACAGCAGCTCACGGACTTTCCGGGTCGGGGCTCAGCACCCATCCCCGCCGCCCCCGCTTTCTCCCTTCGCCGGTGCTCTGCAGCAGCCCACCGAAGCCAGGCTCCGACCGCAGACGGCGTCTCGGCCGGGGGCAGCCGAGCAGAGGGGACAGAGGCGGCCGGTTCACCCAGCTCCGGACCCTGCTTGCAGCCCTCAGGCCCCGCGGCTCGGTCCCCGTCCTGGCCAGCCCGGGGTGACCTGGCCGGGTGCCCCGGCTGAGCCCGCGGGGGAGGCATCACCCGCACCTCCAACCTTCCCACAGCGCTTTTCCCCTCCGTGGGGCCGCTTTTGAGCGCTGGCCAGCAGGTGCGAAATGAGAATCGCGTTTAAATCGCACGCAGAAAAGGAGTGAAGGGAGACAGGACCCTGGAGGAGCGCCCCGAAACACCTTCTCCAGCCCACCCATCCGGCAGGGTCCCGTGGGTGCTACCGTGGGGAGACGGGGGTGAGCAAAGCCGCCGCTGTTTTCCTGGCTGCAGGGGAAGGCGGGGGGGTCCCTGCTCCCTCCCGCCGCCTTCACGCTGTTTGCAGGTCGCTCTCGCTTCCCCCCCTCGGGACTGAGCCTGGCCCCCACGTCCAGAAAAGCCCCTCGCAGGAGAGCGTTGTCTTCCACACCCGCTCGTTGCTTCTCTCCGGGATGGCTAAATGCGATTTTTTTTAAAAAAAAAATTTTTTTTTTTAAGTTTCTTGCTGAAAACAAACACCCCACACTCCCCCCAACCCCGCAATTAGCTCCTGGGAGCACATCCTCTCTCCCCGAGCTTTCGACACCTAGGACTGTTTAGAGAGGCTGAGAGATGGGGCCTTTTTTAAAAGTTTTCCTCTTAATCCCAGTCGGTTAAGAAGTCCAGGGCCCCCTCCCGCTCTAATTCCCGACTATCTCCCGCGGACTCTGTTTATACCTCACCAGAGTTTGAAACCTTGTCACTAATTGAGTGCTAACACTTCAGGTGCTATAGATTTGTTAAGAGCCAGTAGTCCAGAAATAGCCTATTAGGGTTTCCTTGCGAGATCTTGTGCCAATCTCCCGGTTCCCACCGTGGGCGGCGGGAATCGCCGGGATCTCGGGATCTCTGCGGGTCCCCCAGGGCTCCCCAAGCTCTTTCGGCCAGTTCTTTCTTTCAAACGATGGGAAAGGGATGCTACAAAACGGCGAGCCCTGGTTGAATAAATGCTGCCGGCGCGATAGCTGGTCTGCTGTGCGTGTCTGCCGTGGCGGGGTCCCACCGACGGTCCCGGAGAGGGCCTGGGGGCTGCGGGGGGGCCGCCCTGCGCTGCTGCGGGAGGCGGCTGGGGCCGGGGAAGGGGTTGCTTTCACCCCTCCGGATTTCTGCAGAGGAAAACGGCTTTGGAGCTGTCCGGGCGCTCCGCTGCAGCTAAAACCTTCGCCTTTTCTTGCTACGCCCCCCCCCCCCCTTTTTTTTTATTTTAATCCTTTCCTGTTTTCCCCCTTTTTTTCTTTTTTTCCGCCGGTCCTTTCAAGCTCTAACGAAGCCCGCTTTTCCCGGCCGCCCCGCTCCGCTCGCAGCACCGGGGCTGCTGGCGGGGAGAGCAGCCCCGCTCCGCGGCCCCGGCCTCGGGCATTGAGCAAAAAAAAGAGAGTTTTGACCTTGACGCGAAAGCGGCCTCGGCGAGGGGCCTCGCCTCTGCCCGGTGATCGGGACTGCTGCGCCGTGACCCGGGGGGGGGGATGCTCCTCCGGGACAGCCCCGTTCTCCGACGGCGGGGCAGGTGCGAGGGGGTCTCTCCGCTGCCAGCCCCGCTGCTCCGGCCCTGGGGGCTCCCAGCTCAATCCCTGCCGTGCTCTTAGGAGAGCACCGGGCCCTCTCCCCGTGCAAACCGGCTGGAGAGCGCTGATGGAGCCGGGCAGGCTGATGCCAGGGCACAGCAGGGCGAATGCGGCAGCCAGAAAGCACCCAAGTGTCTTCCCTTTATTTCAGGACAATTTATGCGAAGCCCGGAATAAAACCGTCCCGTGTTGTTTCGGTTTTGGTACCCCCACCCCCTGCCTTTCGGGCACCGCTTTCTGCCTCCGTCGGTGACTTGGGCAGGGTGACCTGGGCAGGAGACTTGGCTAGCAAATACCACCGTGGATTTTCCCCTCCTGCCCTGGGCTCCGTGCCTGGAATCTGACAATTAAGCTGGCTTTTGCACCTCGGGCGCTGGAGGTGGTCCGTCCGTCCGTCCCGTCCCCCCCCCCCCCCCCCTCCCGGCTGAAGCGAAAGCTGGGAGCCGGTCAGATAAATCAAAAGCTTTAATTCTACCCTGCCTCTAACTTTTTCTGCCTGTAACTGTGCTGGGTTCGCTGGTGAAGAGAACGCGATCCGGGATTTCCTCGTCCTTCCCACGGCCCCTCTCCCAGCACCCGGGCGTTACTGGAGCGATCGCGTTATTAACGCTGGCTCCAGGACCTGCCGCTTTTCTGCGCTCGAGTAAAAGCTTTTTACCGCGGCCGGTTAATTACAGAAGCGCTTGTTCGTTACTTTTCCAAGGGGAACGCACACAGGGCAGAAGCAATATGGTTATTTTAGGGACGGGAAAATTAAACGACCGAAGAGACTTTCACGTTCAGTAAATGCGACAACGGTTTGACACACGCGTCCGGTAGCCAGGACGCACCGGTGCCTAGTGATGGTCAAGAAAACTGTTTTAAAAACGAAATACCTTCCAGGCACTACGAGGCGTGGGGCTGTTTCGAAGGACAAAGCTCTAAATGCGGCGGGGCTGCCCTGCCCTCTCCCTCGGAGCTTTGGCCCGGTCTACCCCCCCCCCCCCCGGGCGGGAGGGTTCCCACCGGCTCCAGTGGGAATGGGAGCAGCGCTCGGCTGGGAAGCCTGAAACCGCCGCAAGGATTTCAGGGTGTTTGCAGCTTGTCTGTCCGCACGATGTTTTCCAGAGGAGATAAAGGGCTGACTTCTCGGATACTTCCTGCTGGCCCTGCAAATCCGATCCCTCTTGCGATGTCACCGTGCGCGCTTTGCGCTCCCGGGGAGCCCGGGGGGGGGCCGGGCCGGGCCAGGGCAGCGGGGCCTGCTCCGACCCCCCCCAAACCCCCCCAAACCCCCCCCCCCCCCCGGGATCTGGGTCTGCCCTTGGCCGCGGATGCGCGGAGAAGGGGAGCGCAACCTTGGAGGCGCAGGTCGGGGGGAGCCATATTTTACATGAGACGGCGTTCGGGCTTTATTTGTCTTAAATGTGACACCCCCCTCTCCCCGGAGGAGATGAGGGACCGGCAGCCTTCCCGGCCACCGCCCCGCCCGGGGGTGCCGGCTCTCAGCCCGGCGGGCGGCGGCGGGTTTCGCCCCGGGATTCCGGCAGCAGGACCCGGACCGGAGCGGACCCTCGGGGATCAGCTCCGCCGAGACGGGTGGGAGGACGAAGAACCCGGGCGAGTAGAGTTACAGAGCCCTGACCCCCACCTCTCCTCCGGCGAGGGCTCAGCCTGTGACCCACAACCGGAGAGGCATGAAATCGGCTGCCCCAAGGGCGAGCCGTGGGACGGGGCGGGAGGGGGGTCCCCGTCCCCGCCGAGCTGCCCCCTCCGTTCCCGCGGGGCCTTGGCGGGGTGGGTGGCTCTGGTTTTTCCTCCCTGTCCTCCCGCACCGGGAAGGCGGCTTCCCGAGACGCGGCGCCGGTTCCTTCCCCGCACTTGCCGCCGTGCAGCTGGGGCTGCCCCGGGGGAGGCACGGGTGGGACGGGACGGGACGGGACGGGACGGGTCTCCCCCCTGTCCTGCAAAATCCCCCACCCGCCCCAGGGTGGCTGCCGCTCCTGGCGGAGTGCCGGGCGTCCTCTAGGTAACAATAAATCAGTTTTAAAAACCACAACCACCCTCCTCCCCCAAACAAACAAAACCCCCTCCAAACTCAACAAAAAACCCCAACCACCACCACCAAAACCAAAAAGGGAAATACCCCCCCCACCCCACCCCGGGATGCTCGGACCCGCGTTCTTTTTTGCCCCGAGCCGGGCGGGTTTGGCGGAGCCGGTTCTTCTTTTCCCAACCTTGAATTCTGCAAATTCCTCCAGACAACGGGCTCCGCGCAGGGCGGCGGGGCCGCTGCCCACCCCCGCGGGGCTCCCGGGCGGTTCAGCCCCGGGAGCAGGAGCAGGTCTTTGAGTCGTTCTTTTTCTCCAAGAGAGGAAATTATCCGTTGTTCTTTTTTTTTTTTTTTTTTTTTTTTTTTTTTTTGTGGCGGTCTGACGGGGAATGGGTGGGTTTCTCCGAAGGGTCCCTGTTTCTGCATCTTCTCCGTAAAAGTAAAACCTCGAGCGCTCCCGCGGCTTGTTTTGCAGAGAGAAGAACGGCTGGGAATAAATCCATGCAAAATTAAAATATGTGAGAGAGGAAAACTGGCGAATATATGCGCGGGAAAGTGTTTTCATCAGCCTGATGAATATACAATTCACCGAACATAAAATATGATATATTTCAAGTGTGTGTCAAGAAGAAAAGGGTGGAAAGAAACGACAATCTTGCAAAAGTTCTTCTAGATTTTTATTCTCCCCCCCCCCCCCGCTAAAATTTCCAAGTTTCGAATATCTTCACAAGTTTCTTTTTAAATTTCAAAGGAAGGTCGCATAGATAAAACCAGATCTGCATTTTTCCGCCAACTCCTGCATTAATTATCAGCCCGTTTTTCGGCGGTAGAGGGAAAAGCACCGTTTAAAAGGCAGCTTTTTTTTTTTTTTTTTTCTCCTCTTGGAGCCCCAGCAATACTGTAAAAAGAAGAAGGGGAGGAAAGGAGGGAGAGTTCCCCACGGTGCCTCGGTGCCTGCCTTCTTCCCTGCCAGAGCTGCGCGGTTTGCCGTCCGTTTCCAAGCCCAGACGCCGCCCGCCTTTTCTATTTGTCAATTAAAGAACAAAATAATGCAAGTGAAATGCACAAAACGCTAAACGCCCTTTTATTTCGTGGATAGGGTTTATTTCTTGCAGAAATTGGCGGGATTTGGGTTTGGCTGTTGGTGTTTTCTTATGGTTTTGCATGCTTTTCTCCCGGGCGGTCCTTTGGAGTTACTTTTGCTTTTTAATTGTACTGTATCTTTCGTGGCTGAAAAGTAAAATTAGCGAGAGGAGCCGGCGGGGGCCGGGGTCCGCGCTGCTTTTGGAAAAAGGGGATCTGTGGGGAGGGGTGAATCCCGAGGAGCTGCCCGGGGGAAGGGTCTGGCCGTATCCTGATGTCCTGCAGCCCGTCGGGATGCTTGGGCTGAGAGGGGCACCGGACCCTACAGGGGATGCGGGGACAGAAAGGAAAACCTAGAACCTGTTATCCCGTGCCGCTGAAAAACCCAGCCCTGGCTCTCGCTCTTAGGTGTCTTCTGCACAAAGCCAGGGGCTTGGAGCGCACAGGGGTGTCTGGGGCCAAGAGGGCAGCGGGCTTCATTCAGTGCTGATTTTGTAAGCTGGGACAGGGGTCCCCAGCCCTCGGTTGCATTGTCGCTGTGCTCAGTCTCCTTGCAACCCCAGGGCTGCGTGTCTCCAGAGCTATGCAGCTCCAGGGTTACGCGTCCCCGGGGCTGCACATCCCCAGGGCAGCACCTGCTGCAGCTGGAGGGACGAGGGAGCGCTGGGGGGGTGCTGGAGAAACATCGCTTGGGCCCATCTTTCAGGGCCTGTCTCTCCAGTTCTCCGAGGCAGTGATTTGGGAAAAGATCCCCGGGGAGGCAGTGCAGGCTTTCGGGGCACCTTCACATTGAATGTTAGAGCATGAGTCGGAAAAGATCCCTTCCTCCCATTTCTGTTGGTTTTTGACCCTGGCCCATTGCATTTTTAATATGCAGCTCTGATCGGAGCTCAAGAGGCTATTTCCTCCTCCAGTGTTTCTCTGGGCAAAGAGGCACCAACAGATTTTTTCCATAATGATGAAAACATCTGGCCGTCTCCGAGCTGTCAGGCTCTGCATTGCTTCTTCCCAGATGCCTTCTCCACTCCAACCCTCCGGCCGCCCCAGCGCAGCCCCTCTGTGCCCGGGGCACTCGCTTGGGCAATGCACTCCCGACCTCCAGCTCCAGCTGAGATACTCGACACTGCGTCTGCACAGGGGCACCGAAACCTCCAGGATCCTCGCTGTGGCTCCTTGGGTTTGGAAATGCATTTTAGGCACAGCCAGCCTGGGGAGGTGGAAATCTCTGTCCCAGAGTGTTTTCTGAGGCTTTTTCCCTTCACTGTGTCCAGCAGAAATTGTTTCCCCCACTACCCCCATCCATGTAGTTTAGGATTAGCTGCCCTATGGCTTCCAGCCCTCCTGTTTGGCAGAGTCCATCCCAGAGAGGAGGGGTACATCCTTGCTTTCAGCCAGGGCCTTGATCTTCACCACCCATGCTGTCAAAACATGCTTTAGCAAAAATGTGCCCTTGGTTTTGCGTGTATCGGAGCTGGATTATGCATCCACTTTTAAGAAAAATAAAAAGACTGTAAACCCCCAAAAGAGAAATAAGGAAATATGTAAGCGTTGATTCAGTAAGATCCTAAAGTGCTGGTCGAATTTTAAATATCTGAATTACAAGGATCACTCATGTGCTTGAAGTACCATAACAGAACTGAGGCCCAAACTGGGAACTCTATTACATATTGTGATTTAAAAGGAAAAAAGTCATGAAACTGAACTGCTCCTGGAGAGTGAACAAAGGTACATCCAAGTGGAATGACTGAAAAAAAAAAAACTTTCTTAGGCCACAAGAAAACACTCTCAAAGATGCATTTAGCTCCGAACAGTCAGAGCAGCCTGAGCCCTGGCTAGGGTGACTCTTAGAATTTCAGTATTTAAAAAGCAAAGGGGGGGATGTCCTATGTTTAAAAATATGACTTTACTTAGTCCCAAAGAAGAATAAACAAAGCAAAGGCAAAAACCTAAAGGCCTCTAGAGAAAAAAATGTATTTAACCACAATTCTAAACTATCCTTTTTCTTATCCCTCCCCACTTTTAAAAAAAATAGACAAATAACAGCTAAGCTCAAAACCATTGTGTCATATCCCAACCTCTCTAGCTTTGCTCTCATTGATGCCAAAGTTCATAAAATAACAATAAGATTTGCAAAATATGAACCTGATCCAGTCGTTCACAGTGAGGCAGAGCCCTGCACTTAAGGTGACGGAAGTTGTGGCAAAACAGAGCAGAAAGTGACCATGTATCTCCTGTCCTGGGAACTTAAAATTCACCAGGGATGTGAAACCTCTGCTAGTCTGATCCTTGGCTGCATTAGTGCTGAGACTTTAGGTGTCATGCAGGAGGAGGCAATGGACTCGTCACTGCTGGTGTAACTCTGTGGTGGAGATCTAGTGGAAATAGAGTAGGTCCCTTTGCTTAGTTGACTCTTTCTCCTGTTCTCATTCCCACCACATTTATTCTGAATGACTTGTTAGCATTAGCTGGATTAAAGTTCCAGTAGGATAAAATGTCCTGCAATGCAGATTCCTACTCTACATTTTGATGTGAGTAAATGATGTTTGCTCTGTGTACTTTTTTCATGATAAGCTCCAGCAGCCCTGGAGTAAATCTGCATTTTGAAAAAGCCTGTTGTATGACTGGAGTCTGAATTACTTTTTCTATGTATCGCACATGAACAAAAATGAGGTGAAAGGGACATCGTGCGAGCTGCAAAGTCAGGCACTCGGCACTCAGGACGTGACTCTCTGTTGTGTACATTCCCCATTGGGCTTTTGGTTTTGTTTCAGCTTTGCTTTTTTTCCTAAAGCCTCTGTCTCGCAAAGCGCGCGGGATGCACAGTGCTTGTGCAAAAAGCAGCCATTCAGTATGTACTTCTAGCCCTGCTGTTGAGCTCCAGGCCTTGACTCCACAGCACGCTGCTAAACCACAGAGACAGAGCTTTTTGGTCCCTCTTTCATTTCAGGGGCGTCCGAGGGCTTTGAAAGGACAAGTGGTTCTGCCTTTGCCTATCCCATGTGTGGGGAGGAAATAGTCCAGGAGCTTTACCCCTACCGCCTAAAGAATTTAAGGTGTAGAGTTTGACGTTAAAAGCATCCATTGATTTGGGGTACCCCATGGGAGAGAGCTGCAGTGTGAGTTAGAGGTATTTTTGATGTTAAAAGATGCTACAGCCTTCTAAGTAAGTAGAAAGCATGGAGAAACTGCTAATTAGCAGCATGTCTAACACAGCTACATTTAGGGCAATTCTCATGTAGGTGACAAAAATGTCTGTTCCTGGTACAAAGGCACAAGGTCAAATCTTTTCCTAAACACAGAGGTGTGCTTGCTACACTTTGTCACGGCAAAGATCCCAAGGATTTCTGTGATGCATCGTTTTCCAGCCTTGCTCTCCTCTGAGGTTTTCCAGAAAGTGGGCAGGTACCACTTTGGCTCAACTGCTAAAAAGTGCTCAGCAGGTGAAAATAATGGAAATATGGGGCAAGTCTCTATTAGGTGGGAGAGCCTGCTCTGTCCAGAAGCAGCCACTGGGTTGTTGGGCTGCTGTTCCTCACTCTGTGGCCGAGTGCCATCTTGCGGGACCTGCGGCCCTGCCTGGGAGCCCCCAGGGCTTGCAGGGTTTGGGGGAAGGAAAGGGCCCAGGCTGTGGGCACAGACGGTGAGCAGAAGGTTCTTGCTGCTGCCTGAGAGACTGGGTGTCCTTAGGAGCACTAAAGAGCATCACTAGGGAATAACCTGGGACATGAAATCAGAAAACAATGTCATGCAGCCACCAACAGCCATGTAACTCCCGTGTCTTTGACTAACTAAGGGCAGATTTTATCTGTGGCCATGGAGCAACGGGGATGGGATGCTGTCTCCAGCTGATGAGCTTGGAAAGCTTTTGTGCACGAACAAGCAACAGGCCAAAAAATGAGCTTACTTTAGGTAGGTGCCCTGAACTGATCATTTACAAACTGTTCTCCCACTCAGACAGACCCTTTTATTTTGGGTGAAAAAAATCTACCACAGACAGGTGCCGCTAGCATGTCCACCTGCCCGGTCTGCAGATACTAGGGCTTTTCCAAAGCTAGAAAAAAGTGGAGCTCTTCGCTTGCTTTCTTTTTGTTTCCTTTCTATTCTGTAAAAGTTAAATCTGTCTAGTTACTGTTCTTCAAGTGAATAGTCCATTTGTACAAACTTTTAGCATCCTGCCTACTGCTTTTTACAGGGAATGCTATCTTGGTCTGTTTTGTATCAGCTCTATCTGGTTTTGGACACCCCATCCTTGGAGTGGGTTTACTTATATCAGTCGTGGTGGTACATTTTTCTGATGGGAAAGACTATCCTTAGGAACAGAAGCTGTTACCTCATCAGAAAGGTGTTAGGTGGGCCTAGCTTTTGATCACTTCATTAACTCGGATTTGATGGGACTGCTGTGGCAATTGCATGACCAATACACCAACGCATCCTGTCAAACCTATCCTTCTCTCCTTTCTGCCATCGAAGTCTTGAGATAAGCAATAGTGAGATGTCAGTCTGGTTGATGGAACCAGCAGTTTCTGGTCTAATCCATGCTGGGCTACAGCACAAGTGTCTACCAAGGATCACAGAGTAGTATGTTTTATACAATACGGGCTAGTGGGTAAATTTAGAGTTGACAACTCCCTTCCACAATTGGAGGACTCAAGGACAGTCCTATCAGGTGGCAACTGGCTGGGGGAGTATTTATAATCCATTTGCTGACTGGAATTAATATGAATCTGTCATCCCTTGTGCCACTTGGGAAACCACGTAACCGAGGGCTGATGATGCCAATAGCTGTTGGTGATCTTTTTTGGCAATAGCTGAACATGTTGTTCCCAACTAATTTCAGAAAAGAAAGTTGTCACCAAGATAAAGCACTGTCTGGATCCTCTTTTCTCTGAGCTCCGCAGACTGGGGGAAACGGGACATTTGACACGGCTGGTAGATTGTAGTCTGGCTGTGCCAAAACACAGCTGGCAGGTCCAAGGAGCTGACAGCTGTCTACGGAGCAAGCTCAGAGCTGCTTTCCTCTTTTAGTGCAGAGCAGCATCTTGTGCTCCTGCCTGATTTCAGCAGGTAATGCGCTTTGTCATCTGTGTCTGCGTACATGGAACTGGGACTTACCCTGTTTTAATCAGGTGAAATACAGCCTGGGCAGGTTCTCCAAGGAAGGGATGTTCATTAGTTCCTCTCATTTGGCTTCTCCAACACACTGTTTTGGATTTAGTGGATCCAAAAGGTTAACAGTGAAGTCAGAACAAAGCTAATTAGAGAGGTGGTCTGAGCGGAAGGACAAAATGTTAGTGTTGGGTGAGATCCACAGAGAGATGGGGGCTGTTTGGGGTCAGGATGTCAGAAGAAGGGTTGGTGAGCTGGTTTCTATGGAGGGCACCAGTGCTTGGAGCCTACTCCCTGCAGCCAGGTTTAGGGGGAGTCGGGGGAATAGGTACTGCTTTTTGTTTTATTTTTGAGCGTGTATGCAACAGTCTAGGAAACGATAGGACTGTGAAGGTCCTGAGAGAAGTGACCTCTATCAGTGCCTGCCCAGCTCCTCTTTCAAAGCACTTTGAGGAGCCAACCCTGGCACTAGTAAGCCCCTCATGCTCATGTGCTCATATGTCCAAGTCTAGGATGCACCTAGAGATGAGTGTGCATGCTTATCTGAGAGCAAGGCCTGCAGCAGATCTTGCTCTGGATGCTTAGCGACCCCAGGCTGGCTGCTTGCCGTCTGACTTGGCTGCTTCTACATCTCCTGGAAAAGAGATGCGGTTCATGTGACATCAGGGACACCCACAAACACGCACTGGCCTACACCTCCTGGATGTTTGTCCGGGACCCCCTCCTAGCCTGTTGGCTGGATAAGCTAATTGTATTAGTTGTCTTTCTCCCAAACAAATTGAACCAACATAGCACAGCTAGCTAACCTTTCCACAAGATCCAGGTCCATCTCTTTTCTGCTGCTCTCTTCTATCTTCTATATTTCCTTTTTTTTCAGCTTGAGCCATTGTATTCAGTCAGTCTTTCCCTATCTGTTTGGTATGAATGCCTTGCTTTAGTTCCTTACCTCTACTATTTGGCTTTTGTATGTGTTATAACTAGCTGTGAGTTTTCCCAGCACAAGTCCTCTATAAGCAGCATACAGCCACAGTAGAGAGGTCTGTAGGCTGTGAATGGCCAAATACCCATGTGCTCCTGTTCAACAGCCACTGCTGGGCTAGAGATATCGCTCGCTTGGGAGAAATGAAAACTGCGTACCAAGGTTTCCTGACAAATAACATCCCTTGGGTTTGCAGTTGGGTAACGCTGCGTTATTGTTGTGATCCAGCACCTCTAGCACATCCTCCTCTTATTTTGGCCTCCATAGATGTGCATGAGGAAGGCTGCCTCAGGATGTGCTGCAGAACAAGTCCCAGCCCAACGTACCTATGGTGGGTGCCGAGGAACCCCTGATGTTATGCACTGTGACAGTAGAAAGGAAAGAGTGATTGGTGGGTAAAGCCGCAGGGCGCGTGATTAGATTACAACCTGTCTGGCAGGAAGGCAAAACAAGCTGCTATTAATTTCAGAGTGGGGAGTAGCCTTTATTTACTATTTGGCAGGAGGCAGTTGTGTCTGCAATCATAGGCAGCAGCAGGCATTTGAGAAGTGGTCAAAAAGCCAACTCAGCGCCCTATTTCCTCCACGGCTGGGTCTAGGAGCCATGCACACATACGTATGCAGGGATATAGGTATACAGGAATTTAGACGACTCTTGTGTGAATGGAGATATTTAAAATTTTAACGACTTTCCCGGAAGGAAAAATGGAAATCAGGGAGAGAGATTCACCATGAAAATGCACGACCCTTTGAAGGTGAGTTGTTCAGGAGACTGTATACTTATTCCACTTTGCCAGTGACATTAGCTAGTTAGAGTAGATTGAGCGGCTGTCCCATATTTGAGAACCATGTGCTTCCCATGCTGCTGTTATCTCAAAAGAGCTACTATATTCTCATAGCATAACGCCCCTATGCTGGGAAACACACCTATCTGCTGGATGCAGCTTGCTCAGTTGGCTGCTAAAAAATACAAAGCCCTGACAGACCTACCGCAAACAGGAGGATATGTAAGGTGTAGGTGTCAGCTCACCACGTGTCAAGAGTCATTGCAAAAAATCCTACAGGGTTACTAAAAATGACATGAAGGTTTTCCTCTCTCTCATTACAAGGAAAGCTTGGCTTATATTTTAAACCCTGGAACGGGTCTCAGAATATCTAGTTCTGCTCCTCGGTATTCTGGAGATTTGGCCCAGGCTCTTTACAGACAACCCATCGAGGGGTCTGATTCAGGCAATAGGGCTGGTTTTCCGTGGTGAGGCTCTTGCAGCTCCATAGCGGTGTTCCCAGCGCCTCTCCTGACTCAGAGCCTTCCTAGTTGTACCAGCTAAGCAGGCGCCTCACTGGGGGGATCCAAATCTGACTCTGCTTCACCTGCCGAACAGTGATAAGACCCCGTCCATCTCCTTGCCGTTGATGGGAGGGTCTTTGGAGCATGATCTGTCTTTAGTGTGTTTGTGCAGCACTTGCACACCAGCACAGTCCAGACTTTGTAACAGCTTTTATTAAAAAACCCACACAAAATACCAATGCAAATACTTTACAACATTATTTTCAGGCTTATTGGCAGGCATTTATTTCTTATTTTAGGCTGGTTTGTAAGGCAGTCATTTGCTAAAGGGAAAGCTGAAGCATAGGTAAAAACTTCAGTCAAAATTGTGGGCTGCTTTCTGGGCTGTTGGAAAAGAAGCAACATGATTTGATGATTGTAAAAGTTTTCCTCAGGCCTCCTACTTTAGTAGATCTAATAAAAGGAAATAAACCCGGGACTGTTGTAGCTGAAAGGAATTTTTAAAAGTAATTAATTTCTCCTGGGTTTTGATGTTTATTTTTACATTTCATTCTGTTTGCAAAGGTGAAGAGACGGCCTCTGTCTTTTCCTCTACTTAGATGCTAACCTCTTTCCTTGGAAATACTGTTTAGCCACATTTTATCTCTAAGCAATAAAAGTTGAGATATTTTTAGTCCATTTATAACATACTCTAAGACTGTCCTCTGAAATTTTAGACCCAGAAAGATGAGAACTTTAAGAAAAAAGGTTTATTCAGTGATAGTTTCCTGGAGGCTTTCCTGAGAAATAACAGGAGGCTGGTGGCATTCCCCAGGGAGCCGCATGCCTGTCCTCTGCTTAATCCTCCGATGACCCTCAGCCTGGAGAGCCCGGCTCCCCCCTCGCGCTGATGCTCTCTCCCGGCGTTGGCTGTGCAGCTCCTTGCCTGCTCCTGTGCCCCAGATGGACGTGGCCAGGTTTCAAAGCTCTGTCACCAGTTTGCTGGGACATTTGGAAAAAAGATCAGAAACCTGGCCTGAAGTTTCCAAGCAGGGTCTTAGATTTCATTTCCTACTATTTTCTGCCCATAGACCAGGCGGACTTGGGACCACATAGTTACAGAGGCAGTGCAGGTCATTAGATGAGACTTTTTTTTTTCCTGTCTGTGTCTCCAAGGCCCTGTGTATGCTGTGACGGCTGAGCGTATGCACTACACTCTAGTTCTTAAAAGTTTCAGATGTTGCTTCTAAAACCAACACAGGCTGATGCACAGGGAGAATTGTTCTTCCATTAGGGAGAGTCTACACTGTCTTCCCAGACTCCCACATCTTCCTGAAATGGGAGGTTTTGCCCCTGAGACCTCTTAGCTTCTTGTAGTTTGAATTTGTTTTGGTTTTTTTTTTTTAAAAAGAAAAGTTAATTGACCATAATCGTGCCTGCTGTATCTGAGGAGGATCTTGCATTCTACGGTTTCAAATAGAAGTTCCCAGCAGTTTTAAATGAAATTCCAGACAGGTTTGATGGGGTTAGTTTAGGGCAAGTAAAGTAACTGTGGATAAAATACAGAATTTACCACTTAGCCTGAGACTGCATGGAAAGGGATGCAAATCTTTCTAGTTTGACATATTGCATGCACATAGAGGAAACTGTATTGTAACCCACAGCTTGTTTCACACCAGATCTTTTCAGTATCTGAATTTGACTTCAAGCCCACGTACATTTCAGAAGAGAACTATATTCTGCATCCCTAAATCACATGAACTGCTGGAAGTTGGCACAGATTTGTCCCCAAACAGAAACCAGAGAAAAGGCTCCCTTCCAGAAAGTCTGTTGCCAGATGGTCATTTTGAGCAGAAGGAAAAGTAGAAAATGTTAAATACTGCTCTGCTTTGAAGAGCGGTTTCATAAATGCAGCTTAACGCACAGTAATGTTATTGGTTGTTCTTTCCAAAGTAGTGTCAAGAGGTGGATGTATATCATTTCTCAATGTGTCTGTTCCCTGAAATGAATGGAAGAGACATGTTTAAAGCCCTGGACTCTTAAATTTTTATATAGTGCATCTCCTTGTGTTCTTCTTCTCTGCATAAAACACATTGCCATGTTGTACCACTAGCTATTGAGCAGTCCATGGGTCCTGCTATTCACCTTGGTTTTTTTCAGGTACTTATTTCTCCTGGTATTTTTCCTGGCATCACAGTTAAGCAGATAGGTCTATAATTGCCTGATTACTCCTGTCCCCTGCTTTTGGAGAGAGATGCTACCTTTGCCCTTTGCCCGTCTGCTGGTATCTCACCTGTCCCTCACAAGTTCACTAATGGCTGAGATAACTGGCTCCCCGAGTATCCAAGGATAAAATTCCCTGGGGACAGCCGATTAGGAAATATCACTCTTATCTACATACTTTCCAACTCGTTCTGCCTCCGCTCGGAATTGAGCTCCCGCTCTGTCCTTGCTATTAATTGCGGTCACTGTTGATGCTTTTGGTGAAGAGAAGAGCCAAACCAGGCGGTGAGCACTGAGGCGTCACCCAGGGCCGTGCGTGCTCCCCGCGCAGCTGCAGATCCTCGCTTTCCTGCACTTCACAAGACTGTGATCGGAGAGGGGTGAAATCACATGTAGAGGAGCTAAATGGAAAGTCAGCAGTGTGCAAATGTTGATGAATCAAACATCTGAAGAACAATTAAGCTGTTTCTCCTCTGCGCCTGGAGCTCAGCCTCTTTCCACCTGCAAGGTGGGAGATATCTGTTGAGTGAAGCAGCTGCCGTGCTTTCCCAGCCCGGTGCTTTTTATAGACATGTGTGGCGCAAGGTTGCCTTCAAGTGAAAACAGAAAGGTACTGCAGGGAAGGAAGGATGAGGACTATGGATATCGGGAAAGACTGGAGCAGATTCGGGAGCTGCACTCCCAGCTAGAGCCGGGACACGCAGAGTTGAGAGCACAAGAGTCTGTGAATAAAAAGGACACAGGAACAAAAAAACCCAGACCCAATAATTTGAGAACATACGTACATAACTTTGGTAATCCTGACCATAATCTGTGGCCTGTACGACCCACTGACTTTAAAAACAGTTTATACTCCTTTCCCACTGCTGCGTACAAATCCGAGCCCTGGCTTTGTGGGAAAAGTTGGTGTTGCCAAAAGGAGGAGAAGCTTTGCCTTCAAGAGTCAACACACAACGTGGCGGCTGTTCTCAGCCCTCCTGTGGTTAAGAACTCGGGGTTTTACTGTAATAGAAATAAATTTTTATGTGCACTCACACTGACTGACACAAAGGGGAAAAAGCATCCTGCAGCATGCAGGAGGATGAGCTTTGCCCTGTTGTCCAGCTGCATGCCACTCTGCTTTTCTTTTACTGCAGAAACTTAAAAACCTTGATGTCTTGGTGATAGGTAATTTTGGTCCATTTGGATTATTTTTCTCATTAAAAAATGCAACCAGCTTCAGAACTAATGACATAAATGGTCTAAGTGTAGCTTTCCTGAAAACAGCCTTCTAAAATTTAACTTTCTTTTACTAAAAAGGCTCTTGAAATAACCACTTAAAGTTTACTTAAGGTTAATATCGAGTTTCCACTGTTTCAGAGCCCGTTGGCCATTTTTTGGTGGTTCTAAATTAATATTCTTCCTATTTTAAGTACTTCCACCTCCTCTGCTGTTATTCTCAGAGTTATCTGAGATACTGACAGGAGAAAGCCGAGTTCCCCTCCGGAAGCGAGGAGACCTAACTAAGAATGTCATCAAACAAATGGAAAACCTGAAGCGAACACTTCCACGTGCTCTGTGTCCTCTCTCCATTCTCGTCACGTCTGATGCACGTCTGATATAGCCTAAGCAGTGGGAGGCAAAAGGGTGTAAAGGGTCATTTTGCTGTTGCTGCTGCGGTTTCAGTAGCATCCTTTGCTCTCCCCCCTGCTCTAAAACTGCGTGGGGAGAGAGTGTGGAAAATCTGGGACTGGGCGACAATATTTTGGGGACACGTTAGACTTTTTAGGCTCCTGCCGCTGCCTTTGTGCGGATGAGCCGCGCTCGTTTCTTTCCTGGTGTGGACGTGGGGCAGGGACGTGCGGGGCAGGTTGGTGGCTGCCAGGCTGCGCTGGGAGCAATGCTCACGGGGAGGTTCAAGCACGGAATTTAGCAGGTATCTTGGTTTTAGCTGGGTGAAAAGCACCCCCCAGCAAGGGACGTAGGCAGAAAAGGAGCTGTGAGGGCGGAAGAGTTTAGCAATAAAATACCGAACCCTGCAAGCTATTCCCAAGTTCAGCTGGACGCCAGCGCTGGTGCTGGGGTTTGTCTGGGATGCTAGAGGCTGTAACTCTCCATCCCTAACCAAAATCTTTCACCCGTTGGCTGTTGCGCTTCTGGCTGCAACCGCAGCCCGGTCCGCCGTGTCCTTGAGGTCCCCCCCCCGTGCCGTTGCCTGCGAGAGGTGCTTTCCCCCCTCCTGCTGCAAGATGGTGCTGCAGAACAGGGAAATGCATCTCGGCGAGAGCCGCTGGGTCTCGGGGGCAGAGTGTGCCGCAGGCATTGCTGCTGGAGGACGGGGCCTGTCCTGCGAAGCCTGTGCTTTTGGCCAGGAGCTGCTGGCAGCACGGGGGGACCCGGTGGGACAGGGCGGAGGAGGGCTGGCGCGCCCCGGTACCGCCGGCGTGGGCCGTGGGTTGCATCGAACCCGCTCCCGTTCTTCCCACCCAGGGCAAACCGGCTAACCCGTGATCCCTCCATCGCCCGCCTGCTCCTCAGATACAGAGGCATCACGGCAGCATGGGTGGGAAGTCGGAGGCGTCACGGCAGTATGGGTGGGAATTCCTTATCTGCCTTTGTATTCCTGTGCCTTTTTCTGCATCACGCATAGGAGGAGAAGGGCAGCTTTGGCTTGGGCACGGTGGGCTGGTATATATCCCAGTGATTAAGATCGCTGACGTTATCGTGGTTTAAATCAAGATGTTCATGTCATGAATCCCAGTCCTGCCCCAGACTGATGTAGGTTATTTCCTTGCAGAAATCCCGGTTCACACTATTGGGACTGTGTGCAGTCAGACTTTCTGGCTAATGCGCTCCAGTGAATCTAGAGACAGTAATTTGAGATATTACTGCTCCAGTTCCCCATCTTGTGTTCTGGGGGACAGGACGAGCTGCATTTCCAGTTCTCTAGCCCAATAGCTTGTTTTTGGGGGGGGCAAACTGACCTTTGTTGATGGCTTAAGCTGATGTAACAAACTCCTCTCTGGAACTCCCGAAATGGAGGTGTGTGTCCCATGATGCCGGTTTTGCTCCAGGAGTGGTGACCGTCGGCAAGCCACAGCAAAATCCTTTGGGCAGCTTAGACCGGTCTGCTGTGGTTGACCAGAGGATGTAGGTCAGAGCCCTAAATACAGCCCTTGCACTACATTTGTTCTGGTTTTTGCCATACCTGTACACATTTACTTACACAGTTATACAACTCACTATATGTTTATTCAGATTCTCAGGAGGAAACTTTACTATGTAAGAAAGTGACGCATAGCACCTTTTGGGGGGCTTTTCTTTTTTTTGGGGGGGCGGGGCAGACTTGGTTTTCTTTTGTGATCTACCTTGAAATATATCAGGATTGAAATGGAAATTCAGAAAAGAAATCATGAGAAGGAATTATTATCTAAATGAAACTGTCTAATGTATCAAATACATATGAAAACTAAAGTAAGTCTATAGAGGCCTGTTCTGCATGCAAAGCTGGTATATTGAGGTTATTCTTAAGTAGTGAGTTAAACGAGGTATTTTTCCTGGTCAGGGTCTTCAAGGTTTTAGTACTAGCAGAATGCATTCTGAAATACTTATTCACGGCTAGAAGTGGAAAAGAAACTTTCTTGCTTTTCAAACCATTAATTAACACCTGAATGATAAAGTACCTCAATCAAACTGAATAAATCAGAATGAACAATTCTGATTGGTTTTTCCATACTTGCAGTAAAAGTTATTTTCATCAAAAGCTTGTTGAGCTTTTTGACGTGTTCTGGTCGTGGTCTGTGGCTTCCACCATTTCAGCAGTTTGACTCCCTTTAAAATGCTGTCATCATGTATGATTTGTGCAATTTTTCTCCATAGTGCAAAGGATTTCAACAGATTATAATGTAAGTTTGATTCTGTTTCTAATGTCATGTATGTATATAGGTGAAATGAAAAAATAAAGTTTAATAAGAATAACTTAATGTTTATCTACACTGAGAGCACCCACTGGCCGTCTATATACAATCCAGCAGGCTGCCTTTAGGCTGACACTGGTTTTGTTGATGGCATTGGCCTTGACTGGGTACAATGTCTTATTTTCTGTTCTCATCCTCATGACATTTATTCTTAAAGCACATGGCCCTAAGAGTTGTTGTGAGGGGTTTGGACCTCTTTCTGCAGAGCCCACATGACTCTGCTTCCAAATACCAGCTGGAAGTGTTTCCCCAGTGTGGAGAGCTGGATCCTTGCGTGGGGAGACAGCCTGGCCTGGGGCATCAGGCACTGCTCTTCGAATAAGCCTGTAGTCAATTTTCCAAACTTAGGTGTCCTACTTGGCCTCCAGTTGCTGCTCCAGAAAGCCACCAGCCTCCAGGAGGTGCTGGGTCATACCTGCCAGCTCCGGGTGGATGTCTTGGGTAACCTAGCACATATCAGCTGGCTCCTGACACCTATATTTTCGTAACAAACCCCTTCCATCGCGCACTAGACGTTGCTGTTTTTCTGCTGCATGCTCTTGAGCAAGTCACTTCTCACTGCTCCTTTCATCCTTTGCTGTGGCTGTTTTGAGCGTCATCTTCTTGGTCCATGGACTCTTGTACCATGTGTTTACCTGGATCTGAGCAGGAATAACAAGAGTAATAATCATGTGGCCCAGACCCACCTGCCAACTACAGCAGGTCTGACAGGTCCAGCTGGCCGTGCACGTGCACAGCAGGCTCCGGTGCACACAGGGCACGGCTCGGGGACCGTGCAGGGGCAGCTTGCCCAGAACTCATGCCCGTTTGAAGCTGGGGCTTCAAACAGTAGGGCACTCTAAGGGACGGGCAGGGGGGACCAGAAGATTGGTGGATGGGTGCAGGACTAGGAGGGGATGTGGTGGTAGCGGATGCAAAGTTATCAGTGTTTCAGCTTTCCCTTCCCTTCCCTTCCCTTCCCTTCCCTTCCCTTCCCTTCCCTTCCCTTCCCACTGGACAAGCACATTCCTTTGCTCTTGGGGCAGAGTTTTCAGGGACCAGAGCAGCCTCCCTTCTGTGGTATGCTGTGTGCACAGGCTAAGCCTCATTAGCAGCTCATTAGTAGTACTCTTCCCTTTTTTATTACTTTTTTTTTTAAACTTCTTGAGCCTTCTACACACAGCAAGCAGCCAGCAGTCAGCGGAGAGGTAATGTCTCTGGAGTAATTTCTCTGCTCTCTGTGCCTTCTGCATCTGCCTGGTCTCTCCTCGCAGAAGATGTACCTCCTCAGGGAAGGGACAAGTTGAGTTTGCCTCTTGCCATCCACCCAGAGTGAGCAATTTCTGCCATCAGGTCCACGCTCTTGAGACTCCTTTAAGAGGAAATTGTGGAGCAGCTAATGGTTTCCATTTGCCCTTGCTTCTTTCCGTATCTTCTCTGTTCCTCCTTCCCTTTTTTTGGCTATTCTTACGCTTTCCCTTCTGTTTGTTATTTCCCTCTCACTTCCTTTCTTCTTAATTTTTTCTTTCTCCTTCCTCCCCCTTTCTCTTCCTTTCCCTCTCTCTCTCTTGCTGTTGGATATTATGAGCAGTGACAGCAGCCGCTGGGAGCTGGAATCCAGGGAGATAACAGCATTGCCATGAGAATCAGTCTGCTCAGCTACAATTAGCCCTGCTGATATCTTTCACCTGGACAGAGCTGCCTTATCATTGCTACTTCTTGGAAAATGAAGGGTCACAGATACTGATCGCAGATAGCATGACTCTGGCATTTCCCTCTGGTTTTCATGTTGCTGGAATCCCTTTTTGGCTCCCTTCTCCATACGATTAGTTTTGCATCTCTCTTGTTCAGCTGTGCTGCTGTCAGATGGAAAGCAGGCACCGAAGCTTTCCAGCGGTTGTATGGCTGAAACAGAGACTCCGGGTACATTCACCTGGTGTGAGCAACGGCACACGTCCGTGAATCCTGGATGTTCCTGAAGTTCAAAGCCAGAAATAAAATAACGCGTCAGTGCCTCAGGGCCTCTTTATGGTAAATCGTTGCCCTGTCTTTGGAAACTATTGGGAAGGGCGCAAGGCAGAGCCAGCTGGGCTTGTTAGTGTTGGGCTGATCCACCCACCCTGCTCCTGGCTGATGGCGCAGTTCCTGACTAGTGATGCGAAGATGTTGGCAAATGCTCCCACAGCTTTTTTTTTTCCACCGTGGATGGGCTTTAGCAACTGTTTTTTGAGTCTGGAGACAGAGGGCTTGTCCCTCCTGGCCTTTGTTCTGGTGGCAATTCTACCTATCTGACAAAAAAGAGACCAAAGCAGTTAAAGGCAGCTAGTGCAGTCCCTGCTTTGCATCCTCTCTTTCTTCTGATGTCTTTCTTTCTATTGGCCTTATAAATACTGCTCCGCAACAGGAATAAACCCTAACTCCTTACCTTTCTGGAGCTTGAAAGCATGTGAACTGCAGGCCAAGCTTAGCAGCAGGGCCACACATAGCAGAGATGGCCTTCTTACTTGTGTGTCTTCTCTCTCGCACGCTTTTCAGTACCTTAGAGACAAAGCTGCCGTTGTTAGAGATCTGTCAGGCTGCAGTCAGATACTGAAGACAGAGATCCTGAAATGAAACTAATGGCACTTGGTCATAATTGGAAGAGAAAAACTAGGCTTGTGGGGAATTGGTACCTCACTGACCATTTAATAAAGCCAGCCTTCAGGACAGGCGCAGGGATGACTGTTCATGTATTTCTCTCTCTCTTTCCCTCTCTGTCTGGTTTTGCTACAGATTTGCTGCATTTGCAGACAGTACTGAGTGAGAATCAGCACGGTCCTATTGATAAGAACTGGTGTTTCTATATCTTTATTTTTCCCTCACCTTTTCCTCTGAAAAGTCCTTTTTTGCCACTTTCATATGAAGTCAGGACAAGCGTATTGCAGCTTCAGTTGGGGCCTGTTGTACTCTTACTGCCAGTAGCAGCATTTTAGCTAATTGCACGCTCTGTTACGGTAACCTGTGAGCTGATGCCATGGGTATCACAGACCCCGCTGACCCTGTGCACTACTAGATTGCTCGGTAACGTACATCCAGCTGAGATGCACCACATCAACATACTTATATTTTGGTCAGCGGGAGCGCACAGTTTGGAGCCAGCTTTATGCTTTTGCGGTGATTTTGGTGGGTTGTGAGATTGCAATCGGAATTATTTTTGATTTAGCCAATACCAGATACCATACTGGGGGCACCAGCCCTGGTGTCACGCAGCTGCAGAGTTGCCAGTCCCGTAGGAGGGTCCCTAAGCCTGGCCCCACTCTATTTCTGCCGGAGGAGTAAGCTGCGTTTGTGGGTGTGTGTCACTGAGCGTATTAGAGCCGGGGTTGCGTAAGCGTTACTACGGGTGTACCACGGTGCAGCTACACCTGCGGCGCCGCAGTCCCAGCCAGGGGACAGCCTTGGATCCCGCAGCAGCTGCAGAGCGTGTGGCTTCTGCCGGTTACAGCCCTAAGGACAGAGCGTGCTCCCCGTGACAAATGTGCCTCTCGCGGTCCGCACGCAGGGACGAGGGCTGGGGGGAGTCTGCTGGATTAAACTAGCGCGTGTCTTTTATGTGGGTGTCTTTCCAGCAGCGCTGTGCCTCGCTCTGTTGTTGCTGCTTTCAGGCTGGCGGGCACACGCCGTGCCTGTTGCCATCGAGTGACCTCTCAGGTTATTCCCTCCCTTCGTGCTGATGTTGCCCTAAAGCAATCCCTCGGTGGTAGTACCTGGTTTATAATGGCTTGGCAGGTTATATGGCCCCTGAAGGGTTTTAAGTTTGCTCGCTTTCTCATCCTTGGGAGAATTGCAAAGATCAGAAAATACTTGGCTTTTCTTTCAAAGATAAGGATGGGTGTTGCTTTGGGGCTGGGGTTTCTTTTTCCTGAGAAGCCTAGGCTTTCCATTCCAGCCTCTACCCTCTCTGTCCTGCCTGTGCCTTGTGCTGGTAGAGAACATGATCCTCCTTTTAGCTGCCCACCATCCACTCAAACCCGTAGTCCCGACAGAAGAAAACATAGGTGAATCACAGAGGAATGCGAATCCAATAAGTTGCAACATTTGTATGTTTATCTGACCTTCAATGTTTACAAATTTGTCTGGCAGTCTCATGAGAGAGGGTTTGGCCAACTTATTGGTCAACTGGACCTTAATGCTCTTCTTGTTTCTGGTCAGTCTGGCAATACTGTAAGAACAGCTTGTTCTAAGCGAGCACCTAAACGAGTTTATGTGCTTTAACAGCATCATCACATATTCTCAGTACTGTCTCCTGGTCCTTTCTTACTCCACCCTTTCAAATTTTTGACTTCTATGCTGTTGCTCAGAATAATTGCTGTATTTTTCCAGAGAAATGGTACCATCCTGCTACCATCTGCATTGGGAGGGTATAGCTGGTCTTTTCTCCTTCAAAGTGAGGGCCTGACCGCTTTTCCAGGTTGTACTAAAGCTGTAATATGGACCAACAGAAGGAAAGGGAGAGGCCAGAATACAAGCAATATGGTATATAAAGTCATAAAGCCTGGTAAACTTTATTTCAGGTTTTTAAAAGCAGCATTCAAGTCTTATCTTTGTCACGTTTCAAGCGTCATACAATTCTGGATGCTGTTGAAAGACACTATGGATTGCCTGCTCTTCCATGGTTTGCAAATGGTCTGTGCTTAGCGAGTGCTGCAAAAAACCCCCGTGCCTCAGATCCAGGCATTTCTGAATGTGGGATGTTTGAGAACAGATTATTTTCAGCCTCATCTATTTTCTGATTTTGTTAAGACTATTCCTGATAAGCTTATGTAGTCAGGAAGGCTTCAGTGATTCCCAGCTCCAGCAGGAGCCTAATCTTGATGTCCTACTATTATCAATAAGATGTTTTACCAGAGGCTTTGGTGAACCCAAGATTGGGCCTTTAATTATTATCCAAGACTCACTCCCTGGCCCTGCATCGTTGGCTGTGGCCAGCTTTCCCTAGTCCATGTAATGCAGATAGCCACAAAATACATCTCCTCTTCCAGGAATCTGCAGAGTCAGCTGGCTGCCACCGTGGGCTGCCCGGACCCTCGGGAGAGCAGTTTCAGCTTCCCTGGGCATCCTCTGCCCCCGCCAAGGCATCCTGCCTGCTTTAAGTCCCTCTTTCTGTACAGGCCAAAATGCTTTTAATGGGCTTCTGCAGACAGATCATCAGTTAGCGTTAGCTTTGGGACCAGCAAGTGTAGGTGGTAGATCTGAGAGAAAACCACGTAATTCCTGTGATTACTGTTCAGAAGCATCTTGTGCAGTGAGTTAATGCTGAGTGTCCAGGTAGACACTGTTTTGGTTTCTGCATGCGGAGGCAAAGGACAGTGTTTCCTTCTACCGATGGCAATGGAAACCCGTTTTGGCCAGGACTCTCTCTTGTGATATACGGATCGGTAGCCCCAAGGTTGGGACTTGCTGACAGCCAGAAGCTACTGCAATTATAAATAATAATAATATTTTCAAGAAGGCTTCAAGCATGTGCACCGCACCCCTCTGCAAACTGATTTCGTAGTGGCTTGATTTCACGTCAGTTTAACAAAATGCTGAATGTGCATAGTTCCTCTTCATTTTATCTTAAAATAGGACATCTAAATAAGGTACTCTGTAGGCCTTTCCCAGTCTCTCCTGGCTGTCAGCTTTCGCTGAGCTTCCCCACACCTCCCACTGCATTTTTCTCCAGGGTAGGAAGAGACTCTGCAATGTAAGTGGGATTATTCATGGGTGACAAATGTAGCCCGGTGCGATTGTGGGATAGAGAAAAGCAGATACAAACTGCAGAAAATTTGAGAAATGGAAGCGGCGTTTATAGAGGGGATTACGTGCCATAATGTCTTAGATAGCGGAGGGCTGAGCCCGTGCTGTGTTAAAATGCAGCCTGGTTTTAGCCTTTCCATAAGCTCCTGTTTCCAACGACACCAGGGAAGCTGGCACTGTCTGTGCCACGGGGGCATTTTGTTCTTGCACCGTGTAAGCCGATGCAGGCTTGATTTCAACCTCATTGAGGTTCCTCTTGCAGAACCACGTGCCAGAGCTGATCTCTGTGGTGTCGCCAGAGCCGATCTCTGTGGTGTCACCAGAGCCACTGAGATGCACGGCAGCGTATCCAGCACACTTGCTGCAGTGGCACGGCCCTTAGGGCACTACTTTCCAGCGGCGGAGGAATAGCCTTAAAAAAAGCTGTATCCCCATCTATGTGGAGAACCTCCCAGCAGACTCTCCAAAGACTTCTTCTTATTTTAAAAGAATTTCTAAATAAACTCCAAGCCACATTTTTATAAGGGAGGATGGTATTTGCAGAAAAGGTCAAGGCTATAACAGTCGGCATCCTCGGAGATAGGAATTCTCAGCCCCTGCAGCTTCCCATAATTTGTCATGTCTTTAAACCCTCAAGTCCCCATTTTACATTCCCGATCAAGAAGGACATGAGGTTTTGATTTCAAAATGAAATGCTCCACTGGCTGGGACGTTTTTCCCTAAAGAAAATGTACAGAAACAAAAATTGTTACGATTTCACTAATTATATGGTTATGCTTAGCACCAACCCTGTGCCAGGACCTGTTAGTGCTGGGACCGCAGGAACAGACCTGGGAGGGACCTTGCGTGGCGTCAGCGGAGCTCCTGCCTCCGGGCAGGTCCAGCTGCATCCCCTTGCATCCCCTCTCCACGATTCAGTTTTGGTTGGTCACAGGCAGGTGACCGGGATGGGTCCGGGTGATGCAGGCTGCCCGGCGTTGCTCAAGGCTCGAGATCTGCTGTATTTGTGGCTGGGGAAGCAGGCAGCAATTTCTGACTTGAGCAGGTGTGAGAGAAGCCTTTCCTGCGAGAGTCTGCGAGGAGAGCATGGAAACACGAACATAACTAGCAGTGAAAACTGAGTGGGATTTGTGTTTCTGGTGAGGTGTCAGGAAATAGCTTTAAAAATGCACTGCTGAGAGGCTTCCCGGCAAGCTTTAACTATTCCCTCACCTGGGAAGATCGCTGCAATGAATTCATCAGGCGTGACGCAGCAGAGAGCGGCTCTGGAGCTGCCTTGGCTCTTCTGGCATCTCCAGGCGTGGGCTCAGGGAGGAGAGCGAAGGGCAGTAACTAGGAACCAGTAAAGACACACGCAGAAGCACTGGCAGTAGGTTTGACTCGGCTCACTACGTGGGCTGACATATGTAAATTGCCATATACATTTGTAAATGTTTTGGTATGCCTGAGCAAGCCAGTATCTGGAATTAATTTTGTTCTTTTGGGAGGCTAGACAGGGAGCCTGTAGGAGAATAAATCCAAATGGACCACATGCACGAGTCTTGGTGGGATTTGTTCAGTTGGATGAGACCTGTGTATGGACGTGCATTTGCAATTTGAATTGCCTTGATTTGGTTTTCCTTACCTCACTTGTAAAGTGACGCAGACCAAATTGAACTAAGATCACTCCAGTCTTGAGGCAGACTTGTATGCTGGTATTAAATAGATTTTAAGTTATACACTTCTCAAGGTTGTGCAATGCAGAATCCCTGCTCTGCAGTCTGTTTTAGGGCTTCTTTTTCTCTCTGTGCTTGTGTACTTTTTAATGTCAGCACTCTGTTACTTACTGTGCTGTTTGGTGAGACGTGATGCCCTAAGGGAAGGTAAGGGTCACTTCTCCATCACTAATGTCTAGCCACTTTTTGGAGCAGAATGCAGTCTCACCACTTTACGCCTCAGGAGATGAAAAATAACTCCTCTAGTTGAAATTGCAAGGAGGATGGTAGAGGGCAGAATGCAGTTACCTTAGCTGCATCACAGCCAGGGTGCGGACCAGCTCCTGCAAAAAAATGCAATGGGATCTTTAATGCCAACGAGTGGTCCAACACCAGCACAAGCTATTCCTTGGCTGTAGCCTGGCTGCAGGTTGGTCTGAGATCACATCCCACCAAACTCTGTCACATCTCTGCTGGCAAGGCACACTTCCCTGTTGGTGTTTGATGACAGTCGATGGCAGGATTATAAAGAGCTGGTGCACCTAAAGGCAAAGAAATGCTACAGGTCCTAAATTGCTGCAAATCACATTTAGGCTTGTGAAGCCCATCTCATCCGAAGGCTTCAACTGGATTAGTTATTTTTAAAACCCACAGAAGGAGTGTTAAAAATGTGCTTTTTCATGCAAGCAGCCTTAAAAAAAAAATCCGTGCTTTATGTTCTTGAGGTGCTTTCTCATAATTTCCCCGTCCCCTTGCTGCCTACACCCCGACGCTGTATGAAAATCACTTTGGAGACAACACAAAGTGCTGTTTCTGCAGCTTGCTTTTTGTAAATCTTCGGGTTTTGCTTTTCTCCTTTGCTGAAATGCCAGTAAGCATTTAAGATTTTGATACCCGATCGTTGCTGGGATGAAGTGATCTGAGAGAGAATTACAGCTACTGTACGTGCCTGTTATGTCCCTGTACAGAGCCAGTGGCTGGTACTTATTGATAGATTATTAACAGCTGACAGTGGGGAGCCAAATGCTCGTTCTCCTTTTTTAAGGCAAAATCTTGAAGGGGTAACTCTTGCCATTACATGAACTGTCTGGGTCTTTTATACATGCAGGACAAATCTTATCAGCTATCACAGCTTTTAGAAAGCATTGCTGTTGTATTTGTTAATGGGTCTGGCTGAAATCCAGCGCTTAGGGCTTTGGCCCCATGCTGGGGGCTGCTGACACCTCGCCTGTGGGCAGGTGCTGCGGTCAGCCAAGATCCCCTTCCCGGCCCTTATGGGATGCTGAGTTGTGCCTATAATCAACCCGGCTGAGCACAGCGCGGTGCCACCGCCAACCTCCCAAGGCGATTTTGTAATCCAAGATCATCAAGGCAGTGAGAAGGAACTCCTGAGCACCTGCATCCCCCTACTCCCTTCCTAACCTGAACACAGACTAATTTAAAGCAGATGAGGTGGCTCTGACGTGCTGCAGTGACCCCAATCCACGGCTCCTGCTAAGGGAAAAACCTCCCGAAACAAAACAGGGGCTCTGGCTGAGCCTGGGCAGGGCACGAGCTGCCGCTCCCCGTGTTTTTCATCCTGTAGTTTGTTCTGCATCTCCCCATCTGCCCTCCAACCAAGCTGCCAGGTCCCGGCTAAGCCGCCAACGAGGTCTCCCTCCCCCAGGGGAATGACACGCCGGTGACGAGGTCTCTGCCCCTGTGCCGGCTCTCCCCAGTATACAGAGAGGAAGGGCTGGCTCCGTCCCCACGTCCTGCCCCAGCCAGGGCACTTCTGCTGCTGCCCAGCTGGCACAGGCTCCGGGGGGGACGAGCAGACAGATCACCTCTGCCCCCCTCAGCTGAAGCTGCTGGCCCAGCTTCAGAGGGCTTTTCTTACCCCTTATCGCAGCAGCTGAAATTCCAGCTAAACAAAACCCAGCCACAGACTTATTCAAAACATTTATTAGTGTTTAAGGAAAATAATAGTGTGAAAGGTACAGAGCTTTGTCTAAAGCCATATGCATTTTCTTTTTTTACAAGCTTATTTGGCTGCAAATCCTACGTGAGATAAAACTAGTATGTTTTTCTCCCAGAGATTTGGAATTAAGGACAGTTTGTCTTTTTTTTTTTAGCTTTTCTTTTTTTCCTTTTAGTTCAGCACTTAAAGTTAGGACAGCATTTTCCAGGGTTTACTGCTATCTTTTCCAGTAGGCATTTTGCTTTTCCCAGTATTTTCATTCCAGAACAAGACTCATTCCAGATGCAAAGCGTAAAGGAAACATTCATACCTTGGCTTTTAAGCTAAACCTCCTTCATGAACAGCAAGTTCATAAGGAATGTGAATTAAAGCATCATACAGTATCTAAATGGACAATTTTTTTCTTTTTTATAAAGAATTAAGGCTATGTAGATGTCGCAATAAAATAATCTCAGGTAAAACGCACCCTATTTGTTAGATATGAAAGAAGGTTTAACAATAAATAAATGATTTATGCTGTCAATAACATTATGGAACTGTATAAAACTATATTTATGCAGCTTTAAACATAAAAAAACATACTAGTGGCATGAATATATACAACACAGGTCATGACGTACGTTTAAATTATCATAGCCAGCAGTGTTCTTTTTTAAATGGAGACACTATAATAAATAGAAATGTTAAATATTTACAATAATAGCATATGTGGAATCAGTAGATGAACACATAAAATCTTCACACACAGAGGAAAAAAAAGTTATGCCTTATACAGAAATCCCTCCCACCCACAGCTTGCCCTCCCCCCCCCAAATTTTCATTGACTAAACAAGGGGAATATACAATTTCCCCCACAGAACGAATGAATACAAATAAAACTGTATGCATGCTGAGGTGATATGTTGACTGAGACATTCAAAGATGTAGATCTATATGTTTGGTTCCCATTGATGAATCAGACCTCTAATGAGAGAGGGATCTTAGTTTAGTTCAATGCAAGAACATTACATTGGTAGCGAGTTGTTGTCTCTGTTTTGCGTTTGGTGTGTTGGTTTTTTTTTTTTGTTGTTTTTTAGTTGTTTTTTTTTTTTTCTAAAACGCTTGGATTGTCTTTTTGGTTTGAGCTTGTTCTTCATGGTGGCTATATGTCACCAAGGGGGAGAGGACGCTCACAAGAAACCCATGGAGGCATGCTAGAAAGCCTCTTATGGTCCCACCAGCAGCCACTTGGTTTTGGAGCAGAGGAGTTGGCCATCAGAGGCAGGCCTGACCCAACCTTGGCAAGCTCCTCCATGGGACAGCCTGGGTGCCCCATCCGTGGGACAGCTTCACTACAACCCAACGGGGCAGCTGGCACTCTCACCGCCAGAGCTCCGCTCCTCAGGTCAGCATGGTCTTTGCTGCTAGAAGTACCTGGCCCGATCCCACCTCTTCCCAATAAAGCCAAATGAAAATTCTGTCACAGAACTTCGCTAAAATCAGGCAGGATCAAGGTCACGTCTTTAAACAAAAGACCTGGTGATCACATAGAGACACACCTTTTCAACTTAACGGTCCTCTCTTTCTTCCTACGTGGCTTCTATTAAAAGCAATGCCTATAACTTCTGCGGGTGGATACATGCATTAAACCCTGAATATAGCTATTAGGAGCTGTGTTCACTTAGCAGTAACTAAAATCTGAGTTGGAGATTGTAGCCAAATTCCAACACCCTCTACTGTTTATACAGCTCCTTCCCACCATGCGACAAGACGTACGTTAGTTCACCGGGTACGTTCTGTCTCTACTGAACTGCCTTCCTGCCCCCACAGCTTTCCTCCCAAACTTTCTAAATGAGAAGGCTCAAATCCCTGGTGCGATTCCCACTTTCTAAGAAAACTCGCTTTTTCGTTAGAGGAAGCTGAAGAGCTCACCCTTCTGTCCCCATGGATGCTGTAACCTCCATTTCCAGTACAGTATCTGGGGATATAGGATTGCAGATCTGCAACCTGAGAATTACAATTGCATAGGGGGTAGGAGAGATGTGTCCAAACACCTCATTCACACTTAAAACTGCACCGCTTAGAGACAATAAGCTCTTGACACTCTTCATCTTTAGTAACTCATTCTGCAGAGACTGGTGGTCATTATCTGACAATTAAAAAAACCCAAGTCAACCCCCTCTCCTTATCTTTGGCATTTGGATAAACCACAGCTGACAGGCAGGTTAGAGTGGGGCTCCACATCCCAGCAAACCGCACCACGCTACTGGTAAGGAGAGACAGATTTCTGACGGGCCTTCAACACAGCCCTGCAGAAGAACCAAGTATACGGGGTCCTTCGCTGTCTGAGCCTATGCCCATCCTTTAACCTTGGGCTGTCCGTAGGGCTGGAGGACCTCTGTCACTGAGTGGGCAGGTGTGAGCAGAGAATATGCACAGGGTTTTTAGAGGTCCACGAGCATACTCGTGGGGGTCCTCCATACTGTGCAAGTCTTAACAGTCGCATTGCCTTGTGTGGAAGCTGACGACTCGCCTTCGATACGCTGGAGTGATTGGATTAGCAAGTGTCAAATTATGCAGTGGTTAAAAAACAAACAGGGGGCACTTAAACTAGGCAGCATCACCCGGATGGGAACAATGGCTCAGAAGTTAGTTAAGAGAAAGCGGTGGAGCTCCAACTGCACAGTTCCCGTGCGAGAGACGGGGTAGCTATTTCATTATAGAGTGTCACATAGAGAGCCTTGAGCTCTTGTGTTCTCAGCCACAGGCAGAAACCAAATCCCCCTGGAATTCAGCCATCTGCTGTAAGGCTGCGCCCTAAACCTGCGGAGGTGCTAAGCCACAAGCGGCCACATGCAATCTGGCAGAGCCCTCTTGGAACCTTCTCCCCAGCCAAGGGGACCAAGAGAAAAAAAACAAACCCCCCAAACAACCCAACAATCCCCAAACAAGATCCTAAATTTCAACTGACGTCCGTTCCAAAGAAAAGGGGAAAAGAATTTAGTTGGAGATATTTTGCCACATTTGGTGGCTGCTCAAGTGTCGAGTTTGCTGCATCGATAACCCATTGCCACTGCTCTCCCTTTGCTACTATATACACTGTTGCTGAGGTCCATATATATCTTGCAATGCCCTGTGCTTGACCTCTGAATGGGAAATGCTTTGGAATGTCCACAGACGGGAAGATGGGACTCAACGGAGGCGGCTTCCAGTGGAGGGGGAGGATGGGGGGAACGGGGAGTTGGTGCCTTTTTTCACCTCCGGATGTCAGAGAAGTCGGACAGTTCGTCTGCCCGGTCCATGATCCCATGTGCCCCTTTGGGACCGTGGCCCCCAGCCTTCACCCGGGCATGGGCGTTCAGGTGGCCCTTGGTACCTCTCTCTCCCTTAGATGCTCGCGAGCTCTCCCTGTGGTCGGAGTCGGAGTGGGCCAGCATGTCCCCGCGGCCAGCAGCGGCCTTGCTGCCTTCACCGGGCTTCTTCTCGGGACCCAGGATGGCGTCACCGTGCACAGCCGAGGTGCAGAAGCTCAGAATGGAGCAGAGACTTCCCCAGTTCTGTTCGCACTGGGCCTGGACGCTTCTTGTTATTGCCTTTTTCACCTCCTCGCCACAGGTGAGCAGGATATTCACTAGGTCAACATATGGCCTAGAGGTAAAGGAAACAGCGAGAGCAGAGTCAAAAAATATATAAGGGTTATCTATGCGTAAACGAGCGTAATGGCCTCTCTACCTCACCCTCCCTCGTGCACAGCACAGTTCAGTCGCGTTAGCCCCCTGCTGCCCACGGACTCGGCAGCCTCGTACAGCAATTCTGCACCGTATGTTTATCATGCAATGTACTATATTCTGATCAGCCACGTTGCTGTAAGAAATGCACGCGATGGCATCCTGTCAAACGAAGCTTCACTCAAAGTGCTGGATCTGCCTTGATTGCTCCCCCACCAGGGATGCTCTGGGAGAACTGTAATGTCCACCAGAGGAGTAAGAGGTCTACAGGCTTGGCAAATGGGAAGAACTGCTATCTCACACCTGCCTCTACCTCTTTCCGTGCCCCTTCATTTTTGTTAGTCAGGATACATGACAAAAGGAAACCTGTTCATGAGCAGAGCCATCAACTTCATCAAACTGCTTGCTATCTCCAGGTGAACAGCTGGTACGGAGCATACACTGATCACCGGTCTGCAAGGAGGAGGCCTTTCCTCACCTCTGTGAAGAGCACCAGATACTCAGCTAGAGGTTCTCTGGCTTTTCTCATCATCTTTAGCTTTCCCTGAAGCACTAGGTGTTGATCTCCACCACAGGCAAGATCCTATCTGGACTCAGGATCCGACTGCACAGAGCGCAGACACCTGGAAATCTGCTTTGGTGGCACTGTTTCTTCCCACACCAAGTTTTTTTTTTTTTTCCCTTCATTTCCTTACAGCGTTGAGTACAGCTTTCAGTATATACCTTTTCCCAGCCAAATAAGGACTCCGAACGAGCCATGACCAAATACCGCTTCTGCTTCCCGCCTGTCCCGCCGTGCCCCACGGCACAACGCCGCCCGAGCGCAGGCACTTTGGCTGCCTCAGCCATGGGTCACCGAGTGCAGCGATTTTAAAATAGTTGCGGTCACAAGTTTTGTGGGTCAATATTGATGTTGTTTATTGACACAACCGCTGCTAGCAGGCCCAGAAGGACGTGCTTAAAAGTCTTCCACGGTAGGAACCATCCACGGCACAAGCGGAGAACTGCCTGGGGTCAGCAGTCATGGTGGTGTGGGGTGGTGGGGGTGCACCTTCTGGGCACACAGTCCACCAGCTCTGGTGGCTGTGGACAAGTCTACATCTCTTCCCATGGACTAAGTCAGAAGAGATGAGGAAAACCAACAGATTATGATCAGTGTCTGACACTACCCTGATTTTTACTTTGCCCAACTGCTTAAACTCATTTCGAATGACTAATCTGGGAGAGCCACCTATTCCCCTATCTCCAAATATTTCCCATGTTTGGATTGTTTCTGTCGGTTAAAAAAAGTTACTTGGAATGCAGCAGCGACCGATCTGCCAGGGCCTGTCACCACTTCCACCATAGCAAATCAGCCTGACCCCCACCCCACCACAGCTGACTCAGGAGGAGACTTCGCTGCCCCGACCGCGTTCCTCAACGCTCATCGGGAGAAAACAGTCTGAATAAAAGAGTCAGAGAACAAGTCTGAGAGCTGCCACTTGCTGCTCCGCTCTTAGGTTTTGTTTTAAACATAAAATAGAAGATGAGAGAGAACCGAGCACATTGCATACAAAGTGATCCAGTAGAAGAAGAAAAAAAAAAAAATATAAAGGGAGCAATCAGTTCTTGAAGTTGGACATAACCTTTACAAAAATCTTTGGAAGAAAAAGGTTGCTGGTATGACTAGAAAGTGGCTCAGCTGCCAAATATTTCAGGTATTCAGAGTCTGCCAGAGCCCTGCGGATTAATACTGGCCCATTTCTCCTTCACTGTTTTACTTTCTGCATTTCAGCTGGCCTGACCATAGTACCTGAACCGAGCACAAGGCTGCAAGTCAGCAGACGTGATTTTATTTCCAGCTCTGCCACACTTGCCTATTGATCTTGAACAAGTTCCTTAGTTCAAAAGCTTCAGAGATGGCCTCTAAATTTAGGGGAGGGGAGGAGGCTGGCTGGCTTCTATTTGGGGAGTCCCGCATAGGAAAGCTAAGCTCCGACTCTGTGAGATGCTGAAAATGAAGTGTAGGAAGCTCTAAATGAGATCGTGCAAATTATAGGTGTTTAGCTGAATGATCCGTCTCTTCTCAAACCGGGAACCCCCCAGTTAAGCTCCCCAGGAATAAGCAGCTGCCTTTGAGCATTCCCGCTTAAGTGAATTTGTAAAACAAGGATAACTTCTCTTTGGATAGGCCACGTGATGGGGGGTTAACTGGTACCAAGTACCCAATTTATAGCCTACTAACACAGCCTGAGCAGTGCCCACAGAGAGGTGCTGCTGGGCAGGATGGAGCCCCGCTTCCCCTCTCCCCCCGGCAAGGCCAAAATCTGCCTTTGATCCCAGCCTCAGGAGCATCCACGGAAGGGACCTTGCTTACAGGCCACCACGTTCAGCTCGTACAAACCACAGCAAACAATTCTGCATTTCAGAGTAAACTGGCATCAGAGTGTCTCTCTGCAACTGCAGCTTAAGTATTAGGGGGGTGGTTTTCAACAGAAAGTAAGGGAACTGGGGCACAGCTCTTCTGGAGACCAATGAAAATGCAAGGCTAAAAGTCCAGAAGATATGATTCTGTAAAAGAAAAAAATGTATCTGTCATGATTGCTGGGATTCGGGGTTTCTGTGCTAATATCTGCTAGGGATACGAAGGCATAGAGGCGTGGTAGGAAGATGCTCTAAGGTTAAATCTGCTGCCAGGCTGTGGCTCAGCCTTCTTGTTTGGGAGCGAGATGTTCACCTGCAAGAAAAACAGGCTCCTATTTTTGCATCTGTGCACAAAGAGTAGGTACAAACAGCTTGTGCCCGGTTTGTTGCTGTCACGTAGCAGCTTTGATCAATTCCAAATAGGATTCGTGCCTGCCATTCCTCAGAGGGCAGCTGTGTTCCCAGTCAGGGGGATGAACTCCTCAAAATCTGACTTGTGCCTTCATTTTGTACAGCTCCATGTTTTATTAAAAGGCATCTGAGATTAATAAGGAGCAAGATGAATGGAAGATTACCTGGGGGACTGCAGCTCTTTCAGGGACAATTAACTACAAGACATTTGAAAGTATGTATTTAAAGAAGAAATTGCCATCTTACTGACAACTTTGCGTAGACCTTCTTCCCCCTTCTCCTCTAGCTGTCATCTTTAACAAGATACTGGGGTCAGGAATGCTGCCTTTGAGCTCAGAAAGCACAGAGACATTTTGAGATGCTTCTGGAAACAGCAGAGTCCAACACTGTATTTCCTAAAGGACCAAAGGGACAGCCAAATCCAACTTCAACCCATTTCACCTCCTTCCAGTCACATCCAGCCCTTTGTAAACAAACTAGTCTGCAAGCGCCCCTGCGAAGAAAGCATTACCTTGGTCTGGTACATGGGAAAACAAGACGTGCTTACGGGCCAGAAAGAGGTGAAACAGCTCTCGGGCAGATGCGCAGCCCATTGGCACCATCGTGCTCCTGGAAGGAGCTCCCACGCCCCTGACCGCACTAGCATGGAGGCACTTACTCGTGCTGCAGCAGGTCTTTGAAGTGAATCATCTCCACAATGACCTGGACGTTCTCCTTGGCAGCGGAGCAGAGGTCATGCTTCAGGTAGCACTCCCGCTGCAACTGGAACACCATCTCTTTAATGGCAGGGCACTTACGGCTGATGCAGCTGAATTTATGCCTCAAGGCATGAGCCTTACACTTCAGAGCGTCTTTAATGAAGGATTTTCCCTGAGAAGAAAAGAAACGGAGTAGGTCTGGTTTTTTGTCCATTAAGCACGGCAGATGATTTATGCCCAGCTAGCTGCTCCTCTGTAGGACAATGTCAAGGGTTATTAGATTGCTAAGGGTATCGCTTAATGGCTTTTCTCCCTCTTCTCTTTGTTTCTCTGCCCTTAAAGACCACGCCGAGTTAACCTGGCTTTGCTATCCCAGCAGAGCTGACCACAGAGGGGCTTCCTCACTGGTATTCTGAGGTTTCCTCTGTCCCAACAGCTGAACGCCCAACAAGGGAAAGGGCAAAAGTAAGCACCTTGAAATAAGTCAGTGCTCGAGTTCCTGGCTTCGTTTGCTTCTGGGGTGGCAGCACAGCAGGTTCACACAAAGAAGAGGCCATCCTGCCACGGCTCAGGTCCCCAGGACCACAAGCAGATACCCATTCGCTAACTGCAAATTAGGTTTTTTGCAAACTAATTTTAAAATTAAAACTCAGAGACACGTATGCACTGTCTATACGCATCTGCCCCATTCCCCAGCTGTATTTTCTCTACTACCACTTCCTCGGAGAGGGACTCAAATCAGCACTAATAATAATCCAACAGTGCCTTGATGTCTGTTTGCTGCAAGAAATTGTGAGATTAAAAAAATGCCATCAAGAAACTAAAAAAAGTTGTAGGAAAGCTGCTTTAGCAGCATCTCTTTAATCACTGTTTGCGGTTCCTTCATTCAATTGCTTAGTGGGCATCAAACCCATCCCTTCCTTTTCTCTTTGCTATGTGATACCATAGTTGCCATACACGGTGCACGTGTCGCAGTCTGACAGCTCTGCTCAGACTCCCTTTACTTTGCTGAGCAATAGGTGGGTGGAAGCCTCCTGCACTGCCCCATCTCTTCATCAGCTTCAGATTATTTTACACAAATGCTTCATGAAGACCAAATTCTTGTTATCCTTTATCCAAAGAGTACACGGTCACAGCTCCACTGACATTAACTAGGATTCACCCAGACCTGCAAGCAGATGTTATCCCCAAATTATTTCAAGCCAGAAATGTTTCTTGCTGATCAAAGAACTGCTTCAGTTATCATCCGTTTCCATTCCCCGTACCAATGACTCTTACTTGCCCTTCCCTTCAGTAACAAACACACACAGCACAGTAGGCAAATAAGGATAAAAAAGAAAATTCTTATACAAACCAAACCTGACATCAGTTCTCAGGTTTCAGAGAGAAGAAAGGGGAGCAGAAAGCAGAGAGCGGAAAATGGCCAATGTTAATCTTGTCATTTAACGCAGCCTGAAATAACTGTAGATAATACAGAGATGAACCATGAAAAGCCATGTCATAGCAGAGGCTAAAGTCACCTCTGCATTAAATAAAGCTCCAGGGGTTTAATACTTGTGCATTGCAATGGAGACAGCTTGGGTATGAAACAGGCTGTATTTGATTAGCAGTATCTGGGGATCCTGGGGAGTAGGCATCGATGACTACACTCAGCGTTCACAGCCACGTTTCCCTCCTCTACCAACAGCGCTTACTTTTTTGGTCAATTTTGTTCACTGACAGAATACTGTGCAAAAATAAACGAGCATTTTCTGGAAGCCACTTGGAAATTAAGTCGAACATTTTCAGATACCCACAGAAGAAACAATTCCCATTTTAATGGTTAGCCAGACCCTTTGTACATCCTTGAGAATTTGAACCCCAAACTCCAGCACTTCAACAGTGTTGCCTGTTGGGTGGTCCCACCATCCCGGGTAGAACAAGCTGAATCCTCAAGGCAGCTCTACTTTATAACACGCTTTTAACAGTGCCATGTAGCTGGTGCTTTTAGTCAAGTTATACTGTAAACCGCATGGTCAAGCCAAATGCCGCTGGCCCGTCGTAATGTTCTCTTCCCTCCACACTGAAATGGGAGAGTAGGTTTATAAGACATAATAACAGGATGTCTCAATGATGCATAAATGGTCTGGGGAGAAAATGAAGGAGACAAACTTAATACCGCATACCATCTAAGTAATGTATTTTAATGTCAGTGCTTGAACCAAAGACTTATTTGAGTACAGCAGCTTTCGGAGATTGCCAGTACTGGTTGTGTGCAAGTCTTGAGAACCAACTTTAATAACTGCACATTGGGAAATATTTTGATATGTCTAAATGAGCTGGGCGCCTAAGTTGCATTTCTGAATCAGCTTTGAACAAACATGGTGTAGAAGCTTAAGCCGCTTAGCGTTTCTGAAAACCACGTTCAGCTACGTTAGTGTTCCGATTTAATTATCCTGGGTACAGGAGGAAGAAGCGATCACAGGGAGCTGTAGCTAGAGACAGCCTGTCTCCTGGGACAGGTTGCACACCGCTGCTCTATTACTGTTCTGGGGTCTTGATTCCGGACCCTTCCACAGAAAAATTCTTAGGGAAGCTGGTCACGTGCAAATGTAGATTTGTTCTGTTACAGTAACCCTTTTTTTCAAAAGTGTGTTAAGGAATTAAAATACATGCCAAGTGTATATTAGAAGCAAGCAGATACGTAGGACATTTTGCTGTGTTACCTGGGCATCAAATTTTCCAGCGTTGTGCAGGAATGTCATGCAGATCTCGTGTAAGCCTCGGATCTCACAAGAATTGTTTTCAAAGCATTCAAACACTCCACATCCCACATCGCCAGCATTAACCAGGCAGTGCTGGATTTCAGCTAAAATGAGCATTGATTACAGTTAATTTGCAGAACTGTTCATAGAAGCTGGTGGTGGGTAGGGGCGGGGAAGGAAAGAGTTATTCTGCTAACATCATCAGTTCGAAAGAAAAAAACCACGTGACAAGTTATTGTACCCACAGCATGCCCACTTTTTGCAGAAATTAGGCCAAAACTTGGGTGTATTATGTTATGAAAGTAATATCCAAGAAGTAAATGCCAAATCCACTACGCTTACGTCAAGCTATTTCACTTGAGAACTGTCTAATGCTTTTGCATTCCTCAGGAGCAAAGGACGGGCATGATTTTTGCTGTCTGACTTGTACAAAGTCCCCCATCAAATTCAAGTGCCAAAATGAGAAGCCCAGGACCCAGCCAGCTAAAATTTCTCATTTCTGGTACTTTGAGTTAGTTTCTGGCGATTTAGCACTATGTTTTTTTTACAGACCACTGGGTTTCCTCTGGCGTGATGTCTACAAAGTTCATGGCAAAACTCCCACTGATAAAGTCCTTTGCACCGAGTGTTGCATAAAGCTGCAACTATGTCCTCACCTATGCAGAAATCAATGGAATATATACATTTATGTATGTAGAACATAAAATCGATCTACTGGAAGTAGCTGCTACATATGTGTTTATTCTGCCCTGTCAGGTGTTATGTAATACTGTAAAAAAAAAAAAATAAAAAAATGCTGTCTAATACTCACTTACCAAAAAAACCCCCCAAAAATCTAATTCTTAACAAGACAGCTTCTGGTCCTTTAAAAAAAAAAAAATGGATGTAGTAGTACTGCCAGAGGGAAGGTGGTTGCTGAAAAAGCCTAGGGATAAAGTTAAACAGGGGCAGCTTTTAGACCAGAACTGAGGATGCTAAGAATTCCTGTACTCTGTGCCCTAGTGGTACCTTTAATTAAAGCTCGCCCTTGGGAGCCAGCCTAATCCCCCTCCGAACCGCAGCGCGTTTCAGACATCCCCAGCCTCCCCCTTTGCCATGCGGTCCATTTGCAAGTCTTTACAGCAACTTTCGGTCTAATTTCAACCCGCTGCAAGGCAGAGAGAGGAGCCGCGGATGTAAACGCAGAGTCTGATGGAGTTCACACGGCATCCCCCCGGCCCAAAAGCAAATCACTGCCGCTGCCTTCCCCCCCTCCCCCGCCTTCTACCTGCCCCGAAGCGCATCTGGGGGTGGGACAGGGCAGCCCCGGGGTCGGCTCCCGGGATTGTCTCGGCCACACGCGAAAAGCTGCGCAAACACACACGCACCGCGCGGTGCGGGGGGGGGGGGGAAAATGGAGCTCTTTGTGGAGAGCTGCAGAGTGCGGAGCTGGGCTTTTTTGGGGCCGGGAGCTCAGCTGTAGTGCTTGTGTTGGCATCCGGATGCAAACCCTTTGCCGGATCACATGTCCTGGCTCCAGCGTGCTGAGAACTGCACAGTGCCGTGATTCACATGTGGCAGTCCCTAATGGGCATTCGTGCATTCCTGCTCGTGTGTGTTTAAACACGTCTCGCAGCACTGAGAGTGTTAAAAAAAAAAAAAGGGAAAAAGGAGAAAGGGGGGGGGGGGGGAAGGGAAGCGTCTGGATCCCGCGCTCTCTCTTTGCACGGCTGGGAAGCGATCCAGCGAAGTGCACGCCTCAGCTCTCTCTTTCTAGGCAGATAATACCCGGGGGAGGGAGCGCAGGGGGCGGGAGAGGAGGAGAGAAACCCCCGGTCCGTTGCATCATTGCACGACTCCCTATGGAGGAGGCAAAGCACCAGTCATTTCCAGCCGCTTCCCTTCGCCTCCCGACCCCCCCCCACCCCCCACCCCGTCACCCCCCGACCCGGTTTCAAAGGCTGCGCCGAGAAACTTTCTCCTCCCCAGCCCAGCATCTCCGCCGGGCTCCCGCCGCCCCCGTTCCCCGCTCCCCGCCGGCCCGGGGCCGCCCGGCAGCCGCTCCGTGCCCGGCGCGGCCGCAGAGGCGCTTCGCCCGGGAGTGCTGCCGCGGCTGTTGCAAGGGCAACACGTGCTTGGCAAAGCCGGGCTTTAAAGGTAATTAGGAGCGAGCTCTTATTTCCTCTGATGATTTATGCCTTGACAGTCGGACGCCGAAATTAAAACGCCTGTCATAACTCAACGCGGCTATTTCCCCGGCGCTCCAGAAGCGGCGAGGCGGGAGGACGGGGACACCCCCCCCCCCCCCGACACCCCACCTTTGCACCCCCCACCCCGCCGTACCTGTGTTCTGCAGAGACAGGCGCCCCTTCTGCTGCGGGGTCCTGTCCTGCGGCCCCTCCGGCGGGTGGGTGGCCTCAGTACCCGCCGCCACCCGGGGGCTGGCGAGCAGCAGGGCCAGGGCCAGCAGCTTGCCGCGGAGCTCCGCGCACATGGTCGCGCCTTCCTCCCCCCGCCGCCGTCGCCGCCGCCGCCGCGTCCTCCCCCGCGGGGTGCCGCACCCGGGCCCAGCGCGCTCCTCGCCGCGGCCCCGCGAACCGCATGTGCCCGGCTCGGCGGCGAGCGCGGAGTGACGGCGGGCCGTCTCCGGAGGGTGCCTCAAATATCCCCGCCGAGCCCCGGTGTCACTCGCATGAGGGAGCCGAGCAGGTGTCGCTCCGCGCCGCGGCCAATGGCAACCGCCGCCCCGTTCCGACCGCCCGCCGGGGGCCGGCCCTGCCCCGCCGGCAGGTTGCAGCCTCCCGCCTCCCCCGGCCCCCCCCCCCCCCACCCCAACCCCGGCCCGCGGGGGATGGGCGTGCGGGGGGCAAGGGACTGCACCCCCCACCACCACCGGCGGCGGCGAAGGGGTTGGGGGGGTGGGTGCCTTCCCCCGGCGGCATGGGCGGGGGGGGGGGGAGGAAAAAGAAGGTGAAAAAGCGGGATTTGGACAAGCGCGGGGCACGGGAGGGAGGGAGGCGGCCACCGAGCGGCCGGTTCCCCCCGCAGCCGCGGGGAAAGCAACTTGGGGCCCGGGGGTGCCCCTTGCGGGGGGAGCAGCGGGGGTGCCCGTGCCCGGAGCCGGCTGCCGCGCCGGGCGTCCTGCGCCACTGACGCCTCATTGCCAGACTTGATTTAAAGGAGGAAAGGAAAAGAAAAAAAAAAAAAAAAAAAAAAAAAATCCCTCTCCGAAGCGGCTATGGCACTGACTTTCTTGGGAAGCCTCCGCTTCCCCTCCCCCCTTCGGGATTTTGTACCCTGCGAGCTCCGGGGGGATTGGGGCCAAATCCATCACCTGGGGGGGTGGGGGTGGTGGTACCCGAGTGCGGACCCGGCCGGGGAAGCAGGGCGGGGGGCTGCCATCCTTGACACCGTCCCCCTCCCCCCCCCCCCCCCCCCTTCCACCACCGGGAGGAGAGCATCACCCTCGCAAGCCCCCCCGGAGCAACCCCGCAGCCAGCTCTGCCCGCTCCCTTTTGTCCGGTAGCTGGGGGGGGGGGGGGGAACATAGGAAAATCTCCAGCAGGTGATGAGAAGTGCCGCGCTCGCTGGGGAGGGGGCGTGCGTGTCTCCCCTTGCCCTGCCGTAATGCACATCAGATGTTTCATCAGACCCCGCGGGCCCCACGCGGCTCCTGCCTCCCCCAGCAGCCCCCGAGCCCCCCGGCGCTGCCGGGCCGTGCTGTGCCGGGCCGGGCCGGGGGCGGGGGTCCCGCCGGGGGTGGGGGGTGGGGGGTGGGGGGCGCAGGCAGGAATGTCTCCAGCTGCTGCTGCCGCCCGCTTCCTCCCAGCTGTCAAAACGCACTTGAGGAAATCCACTCACACCTCCCCGAGCAAGGGTCTCCTCGGCGGGACGTGACACCGCGCCGCGGGACCATGGCTCCACGGCCAGGCACCGGCTGGCACGTTTGGACACCCCCCCCCCCTTGCAGCCCCCGAGACATCCCCCCCCCCCCCCCGGCTCTGCTCGCCTGGGCCTTCCCCGGTGTTGTCCCGGGCCAGGAGGTTTGTTTGCCGGGTCGGAGCGGTGCAAAGTTTGTTTATCGTTCTTTAGGGTTTGACTTCGAAACATCTTTTTAAGACTGCGATTCTGAGCGGTGGTGCCAAGCTCGTGTGGAAATTCCCTTTTATCGATAGGCTGCTGCCTTGTAAACTGCAACTTGCAGCTTTCCTCCGAGGAACTCGCCGTGCCAGTGCAGATGTCTGCGAAGCCCCTGTGCCCCTGGGATGGGCTCTGCCCTTTTTGACAACAGGGCTATTAAAGGAATAGGTTTTTCTTCTTCATTTTTACCTCACCCCGAGTGCCTGGTGGCCCTTCTTTTGTCCTTGTTCTCTTACTATTTATACTGCGGAAGAGTTTTGCTATTTAATTGCCTTTGCTAGGTCTCACTAGCTCGACTTTAACAATTTTCATCTCCAGTGTTCAAAGACCAGGGACTGAATGAACTCGGGAGCGGCACAGGGGGAGTACGGGCAGGAGAATTTCAGGGACAGCGGTTTTTCTCTGTTGGAGGAGGTGACAACCAATGTACCGTTCCTAACCAGCAAGTTTGTCTTATGCACGTAATATCTATTTTAATTTTTTTCTTGTGCCTCACAAATTGTGCTTGCTCGTAATGCCTTTTCCCTGCTGCTTTAGGTCTGATGCCCTCCTGCAGCCATTCCTCATCAATCTTTCTGCCTCTTTTTTAAAGTGACAATTTTCAGATGGGTTTTGCCCTTTCGACTTAAAGGAATTCCGCGCATCCTCCACGCACCAGAGCCCGGGTTCCTCCCTCTGGTTGACTTCTCTAGCCGGGTCTCATCATTTCTCAGAGCGTGTCCTTTGAACCACGCAGCCCTGGCTGCCCTAGTGTGGCTCATCCTCCCCTTCAGCCTATATTGGATTAATCGCTCCATCCAAGGTTATTTTCACATCTTTTTTTCTTTACCAAAACCGTGCCTAAAATAGCACCCCCTCGTGTCACTATTTGGTGAAGAAATCTGCCGGCTGTCAGCACATTGAGCATTTCCCAGCTCTTCCTGCTCAGCAGAGATTGCTGGGCGGCGGGCGGCACTCGGAGCTGTGGGATTTTTCCCTGCTTTTCTCTCTCGAGGTCACTCGTCAGGGTGCTCCTGGGATTAGAGGATCTGGTCCCACTCAGCCCTTCCTTAGCGAGGCAGGAAGCTGCTCCTGCATTTTAAAGGTGAGCGCTGTCAGGAAAAATGCGCATGAGACACAAGTCACGCTCCAGCAAATTTGGCATCTTTTGGAGTGCGGTGTAACTCGCTCCCTGGCAGCACGATCGACTGCCGGTTTGAATGCCAGGTAAATTTATAGAATAGTTACCAATTCCAGTGATTTAGAGGCTGTTTTCCAGGAGACTTGGGATGCCCGAATCCCGAGGCCCTTGAGGCACTGAGCCTGCAGCTTTGCTCCAGCGGCAGGGAGCTCGTGTGGACGCAGGCGCCCGATCGTGGGATGGTGTCCGGTTGCGAGGCGTTTGATGACGTGGTTGAGGAGTAACGCTTTGGAGAGGATCACAACTACTTCCAGCAGTTTTGAACGACTGTTGGCTTTTAGGAATACGCTTTCGGGTTCCCTTGAGCTGACATACGTAGGTTTTACTTTTTAAGAGTGTTTCATAATTTGATTAAAACTTTGTACGATCAAGCAGCAGCACAAGCATTTTGCAACTACCTTTGAATGGGAAGCATTTAATGGTTTGGGGTTTTTAGGGAGATGAGATACTTTCACGATTATTAACGGGGCTGCGTCCCTGCAAGGCTGTTGCAGGCAGGTGAAGGCTGAGGAGCGCTGTGCAAGAGGCTCCGGCGCACAGGGAGAGAGCGAGCACACCCGGTTATGAAGGATGGAGAGGCCGATGACTTCAAAAGGGAAGAGGATGCTGTGGGGAAGGTGTGCCGAGGTCTGGATTCTGGGTTTTTTATCTGTGACTAAACGCATTTCACAGTAGAGTTAGAGTAAGCTGTGCTGTGCAGCCCCAGCAGCGCAGTGGGATTTCATCAGACTTGAGAAAATAAGCAAGGCGGGGGAATTTATTGTTGCCTCTTCTCCTGGGTAATTTCCCCACCTCCGGGCTTAGTGCAAGGTGCTGACTTGCAAATGACACATCATTACGAAGCCAGCCCAGAGCTGCAAAGCATTGCTGGGAAAGTGGTCGGGAGAGCGGAGGAAGCTGCCTCTTGGACTTGGTTCCTCCTGGTGCGGGACCTGCTCTGGGAACGTGTTGATTTGATTCCCACAAGTTGGTTCTCGGATGGTGCGAATAAAGCTGCTGACAGTGACTGCAATGGGATTTGACACTGGAGAACCTGTCAGGCTCAGTAAATGTAGGTCTGTTGCGAAGCTTCAAAGGGTTGTATTTTAAGCCACTTTTCTCCCATCATCATCGATTTAGTATTTTTGAATTTCTGGTAACTGTAGTTTTTTACGATAAACGAGCAGAAGTTGACAATAAAGCCAGAGAGAATGAAATGCAAGGAAAACCGGAGCTAATTATATTAAAAATTATACAGCCATTTTTTTCCTGATTGCTTGTATAAAAATCAGGTATTCGAGAAATGGCCTCAATGAGTTACGCACCAGGTTTAAAGACAGTCTGGCTTCTTTGATAAAATATGAAGTATCTGAAGGATTTATAAGTGTCAGAAATCCTGCCGAACGTTTTAGAATTTAGAGCAGCAGGAAACCACTCTGTGATATTTTTAAAACGTGTATTTACTCAAGTAATTGGTTACTTTTTATGTGGAATAAGAAAACTTGGTGCAGCTATATTGGACTTGACATAAAAGAGAGGTATGTAATTTGTGAGCAAAACAGGGTGGAATGTACACATTGTACCTGGGGAGGTATTTCAAGAAAGACAACTCCTTGAGACAAAAAGCCAAAACAACAGACACGCTAGGTTGCATGCCAGAATTGTTTATTCCTCAGTTAATCAGCTGTGTAATGAATGTCCAGAAACAATCCCTTCTGCCCAGGTAGTTTAAGTTTCAAACTTCGTAAGCTTTGCGGCCTTCAAAAAATGGATTACATGGAAGTTGGACGAAAAACACATGTTTCTGAGAACATTTTGGTTCAAATAAAAAAAAAAAAAAAAAAAAGTGGCAACGTCGGTGCCAACAATTTACTACAGAATATCTGAACCAGATGCCATTAAACTATAATTCCAAACAATTTGCCAGAATTATGTATTTACTTTATTCTTTAAGTCAAACTAAAGATATGTATGGTTTTTATTACTTGTGGATATAAACAAAAATGTGATGTGATTACAACTAATATAAGGCAGATAATGCCGAACAGTCATAACTTCTGTGACTACTGCACTAGCTAAAGAAAAATGGAAGCTCTGTTGGTAATTATGTGTGAAAGGGTCATCAAAATGTGGCTGTTCAGATTGAGACATATCAGACTGCAGTCTGCTTACTCACCAGGTAAGAGCATTGGCCAAAAGCATCTCTTTCTCCCCTTTTCTCACAGTAGTACATTCCCCCCCCCCCCCCCCCCCCCCCCCGCCCCAGGAGAGTGGGGAAGAGATCTGCAAGACATGCTGAGTTACATTCTTAACTAAAATAATACATGGAAGGGACCCTTTGTTAGGAGATACTTGTAGGCGATCTCCGACTTGCCGGTTCTTACCCAGATGAGCTGCTTGCTATCTGATGGTTGAAAAGACAGACATTGACGTCAAAATTGCCATCTTGAAAGGACAGAGTGAGTTTTAGCAGGAGTTTTTATGACATTACATGTCATTCAGGTTATAAAGGGTTGTAGCTGGCACTCCCACAAGCTGAAACAATCTTTACCTACTGTCAAGAGGCTCTCAGAAAACCTCAAATAATTTCCTTGAGTGAAGTGGCTACCTCAGTCAGCTGCAGCTTGACGCAGAGAAGTGCTGAACATCTTTAACACCCATATTCCCAGCTCGGACTCCAAATCAGCAGGGAAAAAAAGACATCAGAAACTAGAGAAAAGAGTTTCAAGAAGCAGCTTTGATTCAGAGAATTGTTCAGCGAAGTCGCCAAAACTGAATCCCCCTGTGTATTATAAAGAAAAGAAGAATCTGCAAAAGACTTGCAGCAGAGTCTCTGGTTTCCTCAGGCAACGGCCTGCTGGGACGCAGCAGGCTCCATCTCCCAGCTGAGGGCTGCGGTGTCAGATCCTGCTCTGAGGAGCGTAGAAACTCATCGCAGCTCTTCTGCAGAAATCCTATTTGATTTGGGGAAAACCAGGCTTTCATATGAAGCAAAACCGAGTTATCTGGGTCCCCCATTAGAAGACCACCTGGCATATAAAGTGTCCTCTTTGTTTTACATGATTCAAGGTTAACACATGCTTTGTTATGGGCAGGTTCAAAACCGAGAGATGAACTGGGTTCCACCTGCAACACAAGATGTTTTTGCATTTTTGAACCCGCCAAATCCTGAAGCAATAGCTGTAGGAGAGTTGAGAATTACCACTACGATATTAATGCCAAAGCCCAATGCAAACAATTTAATTAAGTTTAAGTGTCACGGCTGACATATTTATCAGACACACCCAGCTTATGTGTATTTATGATGCAGTTATGTGAGGCAGAAGTTAAAGATGGGTGAGATTTGCTAGTCCCAGGGTGTCCTTCTCCTTTGCAGTGCCAGATTCTTTGCACGATCTGGTTCCTTGGTTCCTCCTCCACCTTACCTCCTGAAGGAGCCACAAGCGATAGTTGCAGTCAAAGTGGACACTGACAACATTTTTTTTTTTTGCTCGGGAAGAAACTGTCTTGGCATTCGTGGCCTTCCAATTCATACTAACCCTACCAGCTTGTGGTCAGGCCAGAAAAAATGCTATCGCCCATTGTGCTAGGACTATCAGAAACCCGGGTCAGGTAACGGGACTGTAACTCCATGGGGCTGGCCAAGAAGGAAACATGCCAGTGTAATTATAGTGGTAATTATAGCACCGTAGTCACCGCCCACAAAGTAGGACTCTCTGCAGAGTACAATGATTTCAGAATCGGAGTCCGAACAATGTAATGCTTTTAAATTTCCCTCCCTGCCGGTGCTGGCTCTCAGTTGGACTGACCTCAGACTGAAAGTGGATCTGCTGCCTCTCCTGCGAATGGCCGTGCAGATGCCAGCAAACACAAATCGAATGGATGGTTTGCCTGCCTCTTCTATGCCCTTTCTCCACTCATTCATTTCACCCGACAGCTGATGCTGAAATTAAGGGTCGGGTTTTGTTTTCATGTTGGACCCAACAAATTCAATGCAACTCTGCGGCGCGGGTAAGAGCAATGAGACAGAAAAGCACCTCTACAGTCCCACCTTGGGCTCTCACTGGCTTTTCATAGCCACATTTCACTTTGTACGTGTAGACGGTCTTCCCATTGCTTTGGGACTTCTCGGTGCAGATCAGACAAGAACTAAACCATAGGTCTAGCTGTTCCCATGGCCTAACTACACTTGCTTGGTAAGCTCTGTTGTTTCGCTCATATGGGATCTAGGCAAATGCTCTGACACAGCACAGCCTATAAACCACGTTGGCTTAGAGATACTTGCATTCGTGACCTACATGACACAGTTTATGTTTGTATTCTTCCTGTGGAATAACACGTACCGTGAATTGAAAATCACATTAAAAAAAAAGCTTTTTAGTGAATAGTTAATTGTCAAGCCAGACAGTTGAGACTAAAAAGATTCCCCAAAACTTAACAGCTATGATGAGCAGGACTTGCAGACAGCGTGTAGAAAAACCAGGCCTCAATGCAGAGAGCAGAGTCATCGAGCAGTGGTCCTGCTGCTCTGTGGGTGTTAGACAAGCAGTTACCAATACTGGAACAGGCAACTTTTAAAATACAAATTAAGTCCTGCTGCTGTCACAGGGTCTACTGATTCCATTGGGACCACTTGGATGCAGGAACCTGCCTGAGCCTCTCTTTTTGCTGGGCTGATGCTAACTTCTATTTTCAAATTAACATTATTAATGCATTTCATTATTATTTATCACAAAGTAACTTGCAGTTGCCACAATGTTATGCATGTTGCCTATGTCACCTGTACCTGTATTTATTCTGAGCATCATTTAGTGTGTTTTTATTACGATTAAGGTTAGATTTTTGCTTGCTGTGGAAGCCTTTTATTTTGCAGGGCTGTGGTGGCAAGGAGCTCTGTCCTGTTGTTTATACATGGCCATGTGCTTGCTCTGGGGATGTTGTGCACAGTGTATCCACAAGCATGCACGCCTGCTTTCAGCGGGATCTGACGCCAACAAAAACACATTCTTTGAAGAGATAGGTAATTACTTAAGACTTTGCCTAATGTTATAGCAGGACCAATACACTATTTGAACCAGTTTAGTATTCATAATAATACATGGTTCGGAGCTGAATAAAAGGCTATAATTCTTTTGAGGGGTTCCACTGACATAATAAACCACGAGAGCTCAGCTAGTCAGCAGAAAGCAAAGATTGGATTATAGCTGGGCTCATCAGCATGGGACCGTACATGGTAGTTTCTCATGTCTGCAAAGGGATTATTTCAGAAGGTTTTTTTCTCCTTATTCTAAATTACTTTAAATCTATAACCCAAAATGGAAGAATTGCTGGATGCTGTTTTCTGTGAGAAAAACCCTCAGAGATAATATTTGCTGTCTTCTCTGTTCTAATGTAATCAGATTTTATTCTGGAAACGTGTCCATGAATGGAATTCAATTCCATTCCTCTTTCACCCGCCTAACTATAAATAAGCTGTGGTGCTGCAGTACTGTACAACTATATCTGCATGTCTGGCTGGTGCACGGATGTCCCCCCATGCTTTCATTCAGGCAGCTTTTCTCCCACCTGCTTAAGAGTTTTGCCCATCTATGGACCAAGACTGTACCCTATATTTATTTAAATGCATTCTGTGTATGGGTTGGGTGGATCCTTTCCTGGGGCTGTTTCAGCTACACGTGTTTTCATAGCCAGTAGTGGGTCCCATGTGCCAAATATGCTTTGATTTTCGGTTGATGTCATATTGCATTTATAAGTAGTTAGGGACCATTTCAAAATAGAGATGTGTTTATATAAATATTTGTGTTTTTTTTTTTGATAGCCTCAGGAAGCCAAGTCAATGACTGAGGAAATAAATAGGCATGGAAAAAATCATAAGGGTATTGTTTATGAGTAGATTATAGTCAGATGATAATAACAAGCAGAATGAATAAACTGGAGAGGCAGAATTGACATGACGGATACTAGCTTTAATACCATGTACTGAACTTTCAGTACATCTTGTTTTGGGATTCGTATTTCTTGAAAATCCACGGGAATAAATTGGACTCTGGGTAAGCGGTTCAGACAGAGCTGACTGGAGGGTGGAATGTGCAGAACGAGACCACAGGCAGGGTGTCCATGGTCTTCTGCTGCCTCCCGGGACTCCTCTCTGCCTTTTCAAATCTCCATGTTTAGTCAAGTTTCTATTCTGACAATTGATGGCACATTGGCTGAGGTAAATGCTGCCTATGCTTTTGTGTCTTCTTTCACCAACGGCTTTGCTGGGTGCCCTGGGAGTGTCTGCTGAGACTCATCTGTGTGTATAATGTCCCCAGCAGGAAGGTTGAGGTTGGTTCTCCCCAGTCTCCTGTGACACACGAGGTGTTTCATCCCCAGTGGAGAACAGGCTGTTTCTGGCTTGGATGTGTAGTGGCCGTGGAGCAGCCCCCGCTCCAGGGGTGCAGAGCACTGGGCAGCCTGGAGGAAGACACAGCTCCCGGTGGTGCGTGGCTGGTAACACGGCTCCACGTCAACCTGTCTCACCCTTGGGTTGGGGACTGTGATGGAGAATGGGCACAGCAGCCTTAACACCGACTGTCTAGCTGCCAGAGTCTTTTTGGGAAACTGCAGGGCAGAGACTTGAGATCGGTATAAATTGCACTGAGGCCAGCCTCGGCTTGGATGGCACTAGGGTTGGATTGCCAGGTTTTTCAATAATAACAGCAACCGTCCTAACTAGTGACATAGTAATACTCATTTATATGATTTATGGGAACACTGTATGTAATGATTCCAGCATATACAAGCAGGACTGAACTTCTTTTTAGCCTCCTGAATAGAGGCAGCTGTGTAGTACACACAGGAGCTTAGTACTCGTAGGAACATCCAGCGCTGCCTGTGGCTGGAGGAGCTGTTTACAGCCATCATTTCAACTGGCCCCACTAGGAGTTTTTGAAAGCAGCAAAGACATTTCACTGGTGTTGAAACAAGGAGACCAGGTAGCCTATCTACATTACGTTTCCATGTTCATCTGCCCGCTTGAGTAGCGTAGTCAGGCATGGGGATGTTGTTTGTATTTGGGTCTAGATTATCAGCGAGTATAGAGCTTGTATTGTCTTGGCTGGGCCCATCATTGTGGGCAGACTGTCTGACTACAGTGGGTTGAGTCCTGAGATCATACCAGCAATTCTTCTTCCACAGCCAGTCTCCCATTATAGGCTGCTGGAACACACTGGGGTATTTCCAAATTCTTTTCTGCATCTGTCTGGGAGGGTTACGGAGTTCCCTCAGCATTTGCCTTTCTTTCAATGAACGTGTGTGGCAGTCTCGATGTACCGAGCAGGCCAAAATCTTCGGGTTTGCATTTGCAAAAAAATAGGCTGTGCAGTCCCTTCATTGCTGGGTAAGATTTCTTAGGTACAGAAACCACAGTGTACCCCCACCAGCGCGCTCCTTACGCAGTACAGTCCAGGGCACCCTTGAAGATGTATGGGTATACATGTCTATATATACTGCGTGCATATACATTCCTCACCATGTGCCTGGAAAGCAGCATTCAGTGCAGATGTCCTCAGCTGGCTAAAAAGCAGTGAGAATAGATTCAAACTGGTCTTGTGACAGTGTTACGCAAGAACAAGTCAGGGAGCCTGAGTTATATTTTGTACATCAGCAGACCTAACAAAAGAGCGCCAGACTCGGGAGGCTCGATGCAGCCGAGTTTGTGCATGTTACCCACCCTGCAGAAAATGGGAGGAGTGGAGGGAATAGAGCATATCCCAGGGAACTCCAGACGTACTCCTGGTCTTCACGTGTAACATCTTGCAGTTTAGTAGCGGAATACTGATTTTGCTCTCAAAACCTTCATAGATTCCTCAGGTGACACTGCCTATCAGTCATCTCAACTGGTTCAAATGCAGATCAACAGCATCTTGAAGGTATCTTGGGGGAGATGAGATGGATTGGTGGTTTGAGATCAGCTTGGTTCTGAAGTCCTTTGAATTCAGGTAAATGAGAAGGGATTCATTTTACGCAATTTTAACTGTCTAAAATGCATTGAGTATTCCTTTTTCCAGTCAAAACTGTCTATTAATTAGCTGACATAACAGTTATGTGTCTCTTCCGTGAAGTTTTGAGCAAACCTATACAATTTCCTGGAGCCTACAAACAGCTCCATCACCTTAGTGTGCCAAAGCGTGTTCCTGAAGTAATCAAGTGATTAAACGTCCCACCAGAAGGATATGATTTCTCTCAAATTGATGTCTAGTCCCTGCAAATTTAAACTTCATCTCATTAAAAAGATTTGGAGTCTGTTACTCTCCTACCGAAAGTTCCCTCTGTGTTTTAAGGACACAAATGACATCATCTAAGTGAAGATGTTGTCACTGCTCAAATCTTGGGTTAGATTGCGTGTCATTCTCTGACACATCTCTTGAACATTTTTGGATTTGAATGACTTAAAGTAGACTAGGGTATCACTGTTTTGCCTTGATATTTGGGTACTCTCTTAGTCTGATGGCACCATATCTAAACTATGAACGTATTTCACTCTTGGTGTTTTATCCTGGGTGTCTGCTACATGGGGATAACAGTAGATTTGTTTGTAAATGAAGGTTTCAATAGTCAATGCATATGCCCAAGTATTTCTTGGCATTTCTTACTGCTGCAGTTGGGTCTGCTGAGGGCATCTTAGCTAGTTGCCTCTAGCTGTGCTCCAGGATGTGATTTTGTTTCTCTTTCATTGCCATCTGACCAGCGTGATGATGACAGAGTTTCTGGAGAGCTCTCTCTGGTTTAAGCGCAGTCTGATTTTGGATGAGGGCTAGGTCCTAACTTCTTCATTTCTGGAGAAGGGACTAGTGTTTCGTGAGAGCCGCTCTTCCCGTTACATCCATTCTCTTCCTTCTGCTGTCCCATCTGCCAGCCTTTAACTCACTGAGCTATTTCAGAGCCAATCTCTTCACTCGTGACACCAGGTACACTGAACTCTGTCCCTGTGACATGACTTTCCACCAGATGCACCTGCTACTTGGTCATGTCATTCTCCTGCAGAATATGGTCTTTGGTCCAGCATGAACTGGTCCAGCAGTGGACAGCTGATTCCCACCAGTCAGTAGAAATGGCACCAGCACATGGAGAATCCTTTTTGTCATGAATGGGTTTCGTGAACAGGCTTCATCGTAATTTTACTCGGGGTCCACATGGGGAGCAGTTAATCTCTGTCACCCTGGAGGAATGGTGGGGAAACCACAAGCTGGCCCCAGAGTCAGCACTTGTTCTTACTCTCGTCCAGTAGAATGTCTGAAAAATGTCCAGGAGAAAATGTATTAGCACAATTAACGGACAGATGAACTCCCTCCAAAACAGCACCTTACTCAGTTAATTTAGCTACGGTTCACAGCGGTAAAACAACAGGTAGCTGAAGTAGAGGTCGCTCAAACCCCCCCAGCACTAGAGATAGTAATAATGTTATTAAAAGTCCACGCCTTATATAGACATGAATTTCACTAAGAGCTGAATTTCTCCTGATGTAGCTGATAATTATATTTACTTCTTGCAGTTCCCATGTACTTCAGCCGTGCACATTTTCCGTGGGTCAGAGTTATTTCTGATCAGCAATGTGGCTTTCAAGCTGTCAGTGTCATACCTTCAATGGCAGCCGAGCGGCCAGCGTTTTGCCTGGGCCTTGGGAAGAGTTGCTGGTGGTGACTCTGCTGCTTCAGCAACTTCTAGTTTTCCCCGATGTGGTTTCCCTACACTTGGGCAATCCTCTCACTGGTGACCTTTGCCTCTATACTGCCTAGAAATGTCATCTGGCCTCAAACCCACGTGGGAAACAGACGGTCTCCTCCGAGCTGTGGGACACCTACCACAAGCTTGCACTTGGGCCTCCTCCAGTTTTCAGCCAGTTCACTAACGATCCTTTTTGGAAAGGCTTTCTTCTACACAGACGATAGGAATGGAAATTACATACAGATGGGAATTAACAGCTGGTGCTTTAACAAGACCCCTATTTCTGCTTCCCTGGGGGAATCTGTCTAATTTAGGTTCATTCCATACCTACTTTTTCTTCACCAATGTAGATTTTGAAGTTCCTTCTTTCAGTTGTTTATGACTTGACTTTTCACAAAAGCTTTTTTAATGGAGCCCTTCTAAGAACAGGCATCTTTTCCCATTATGAGCTTTGTGCTCAGCTCAGTACAAGCTGCTTCCCAAATCCATCACTGGGCTGAAGCGCTCCATCAGGACCTACCAAACCAGTCTCCTCATTGCATGTTATGTGCCAGGTTCATCTCCTCCCTCTGTCTGGCATTTCAAAAAGTTTTCATCGTAGCTGTCTGCAAAACTAGAGTCCATGCAGGGAACAGAGAAAAAAATATTTTACTAATAGCTGTTGCTAAAGCATTTTGGTACAAGGACCTAAAATCCTTCACGAGTACTGGAGTGGCTTTTCAGCAGCCCTCCAGTCCACACGGCTCTGCATCCGATGGGCTTTTGCAGACTTCAGTTCGTCTGCGCCCTCCTGCACGTCTTCACCGGTAGAATAACTTTTTCCTAGCTGAAAGCCTTTGCCAGCTGTGCTAATACTTGCTTATAAACTTGCTTACAAAGATTTCACAATTCCAGCAGGCAGGACTTTACTCTCAGCCCCTGCTTAAAGTGCAGGCTGAAATCCTGAACTTGGCCCTTTCTGAGAAGTAATTTCTTTCCCTCTGCAGGCACACTGCAGTGAATGTTCATTCACCATTTCCCCATGTAAACCAGGCAGTCTTCTATGAATTTCAGCTAAAAAAACCAATGTTGTGTTCTTTGCAGTGAAATAAAAAGCAGTCCCTCACGAGACATTTCCGCCTTATTAAAAGAGATTATTTCTGTAGTGATTTAAGTTTTGGGAATAAGGGTGTAATGTTGGCCGAAGTTCGATAATGGGTACTGATGTTATGTGGCTAATCCTGATGGATCATCACCAACTAAGTAGCCATTTACCTGCTTATGATCTTTTTCGACTGTTTGCCTTTGAAGGCTCTGAGACAGGAGACTGGAAACCTCCTTCAGTTAGTGCTTGCACAGGCTGTATTCTCAGGGCAACTTAACCAAGTGCTGCTGAAGCACCGCATTAGGCCGAAAGCCAAGATCTCTGTCAGAAACAGATGCAACACAGCAAGCATCTGCTGAGGAAAGTGTAGTGGCGAGAGGAAGCATGTTCCTGCTTACTACACCCGCTGCTAGGACGGTCCCCTGAAGTCCGGCCAGTGCAGAAGAGGCCGTGCCACAGCCTCCCTGGGAGCGGGGCTCTCTCTGGAGCAACATCTGGGAGAGCAGCGCAGCAACGGGAAACACAAACTCGGTTGCCGACCTGCTGCTCCGCTCGCACGGCTCCTGCCTCCGCCGAGCTCTGGCGTGGGGGGACGGAGAGCAAGAAACGCTCTGCTGGGGTGCCCGCGTAGCAGCCTTGTTCCTGCAGCAGGGGCTGGTGCAGACGTGCTAACATACGAAATCACGGATAGCGGCAAATTTGGGTGGGGTGAGGGGTGGGGAAGAACAGAGAGGGAGGGAGAGAGGCTTCATTCCGACCTCATTGAGACCTATTATCTGTTCTGTCTCTGCCTCTTCAGACTTGGGCTAATATTTTGACATATTAATAGGAAAATGTACAGGTTTCCTTTTGCTATTGAAGCCCTCATTTTACAAAAAAGGAAAATTGTCTTGAATTCAGACCCCTACTTATGTCTCTGTGAGCATATTTCCAGGATCAGGTTCTCCTGCCCTCTCATTCATTAGGATCTTCAAGCCAGCAGGAATCAGTGCCATAATGATGAATATAGAGTCTTTCCCTCTTTCCCTTGCATTAGTTTTGAGCTTTTTATTTTAAATGGGGAGTTCTGCTAGTTCTTTGCACCATTTGCACAAGGATTTTGTTGTTTTAAGCTTTTGTCAGTTGAGGTAGTGTTTAATGCTATGTTAGTATTGTGACTGTAAAGGAACAGTATGTTTTCATCCGTGATGTTCCTTTCCTGAGCAAATCAATCCCAATGAACTCTTACTCAGCAAATGATGTGAGTTTTACTAAACATTTGCTCAGAAAATACGTTCTGTGGTTAGATATACTGGCATGTTTGCTGATATGACCATGCTTCAATAGTACACGGTCAGAGCTGGCATGTGATTTATGATAGTGGGGTTGATTGATTGTAAAGCAAGGGTTTGTTGCTTTATTGAAAGAAGCATTGGGTAAAGCATAAAGGTAAAAATCAAATCACACTTTAAAAATTATATGAAAGCTAAGATGAAAAGACAAAAATTATTTAGATTTCAGTTCTGTGAACCTTGACAATGTCCTTTTGAGTGCCCTATGCCAAAAAACCCAAACCCCAGTGATTCTCAGGCTGTTTAAAAGAAGGAGAAAGAGAGCCAGTCCTTCATGAGGCTCTGCCAAAGCCTCAAGTAGAGGCAGACGCTGATGTCAGAAGAGAGCTGCTGTGATTGTCTTGTTTCCTACGTGATTGACAATACATGTGACACCATCCCTGTGCCCAGTACAACTCCCTTGGAGTTTTTCCATTGGCTTTGGTGAGAATTGGCTCAAATCCTACATTTGTCTAATGTGTTAATGTGTTAACTGTGTCAAAAACTTTGTGACACCATTGACTATTGTACAGCTGATGATCTATTGGATGATAACTGTATCTGAATAGGACAGACGACCACAGGAATTTCCCTCAATGTCTGTTGCATTGTTATTAAAGACAGAACTATTGTATGGCTCTGACAGTGCAATTTCATTATAACAACAGTAGATTTTCCAGGAAGTTAACTTTTGGGTTGCCACTTAATCACCAAACCAATGAAGTGTTGTTAGGCTGAACTGAGAACAGTTTGCCTTTGACTGGATGGTTATTATTTTTAAGCATCACATCATTTACTGTTATTATTTTTGGTCAAGAATTAAAAACAAGTCTCTGGTTTGTGTCCAAGCTTTAGATAAAGAATATCATAGCAGAAAGTATGGGAGGAAAGCCCCACATGTCGTCCCTGACATTCCTGTCATCAAGGGGTTTATTGTTAAGGGTTGTGTGTGTATAACTGAACGGCTGAAGCACTTAATTTGCAGTTGTAGTATTTAAGGGGTATTAAATAATGAATCTGTACAGCAGTTACATCTGCAGAGCAGGTCTGTCTTACCGTTCTAGGGCATTATTAGGACAAACAGTCCCCCTAAGTTCAAAATGAAGCAATGCTTCACCCTTCAGCTTTGTTGCTCAAGCCTGGGGTCTGTGCCTTTTCCTTTCTCAGTGCAAAGCAAAGCCTGTGTTTTCTGGTGAACTTTCAGTGCTCACAGGTTTTGTTCTGCAAAGGTAGAGCTTTTGTGTTTTCAACAGCTACAGTCTCTTAATGCTCTTGTAGAGACCATGGCTGAACCCCAAGGTCCTTTCTTTGGCTTGACTCTGCCTCTTGATCACACTGAGCTCCAGTTGATTTAAATGGGAGTTTTGCTTGAGGAAGAGGGCAAAACTCGGGATTTGGTGCAGTATGTTCTGTGAAAGGACGTTCACCCATAACCTATATTGCCTTGACTTGGCAGTATTGTTTTATCTTGTATATCTGACACTCTCCCTTTCACTGCTTACGTAAGAAAATCGTTTGTACTGTCAACAGCTCTGTTTAACCTTTAATAATAAAATTAGTAACTAAAACCAAGAGGCCCAAGTCCTGAGGCCCATATTTGGGTAAAGTTTCCATTGAAGCCAGTGGTAGTTTTGCCAGGGATGGGTCTGGAAAAGCCCCGAATTTTGAATTTACCCCAGCAATCTTTTTCAGTAGCCTCTGCTTCTGCTCTAGAAAGAGCAACTAGGACTACAGTGGCAGGGAGAAGAAACGTTAGAGGAACCTCTCTGTGCTTTCCATTTAATGACTTTATTGGATGAGACGTCTGATGATACCAGGTTTTTCTAATTCTCATTTTTATAAGCTATCTAATGCGTAGAAATGTCAGTTCTGGGCATATGTTCCTGTCCCTGGAGTCTTGTTCAGACATTAGAGAAACATTTTCTAACTCAAAAGATAAACACTTCTGCTGGAGTTCAGGGACGGAAATTGTTTTCATCGCAGCAGGTGTTGCCTATTAGTTCTACTAGAACTAAAACCCTAAGCTGGGCTTTAAGCGAGATGCATAATCAAGCTCTTACATCATTGTAAGATGTACCGTACTTGAACCTTTTGCTTGCTGAGACTTTATTTCCTCCAAGAAACATCCTGTTTTGCAATCCCCCAAATTCCCCATGTGCCATACAGCATTAGGGATTTCATCACCTCCTGGGCACACAGGCAATGCTTTCTGCAGAAGACCCATAGGGAGGGAGAGACAGAGAGCCAGACGAGTCAGAGGTTTCCGTGTTTCCTGGTGGGACCATGTGATCTATGAAAGATAGCTTTATTTTTATTCCCCCCCCCCCTCCTTCACTTCACTCTGTTTCCATTCTAGAGCTGAATCTGCCTAGCAGGCTGCTGCAGGCTGCTGGAGGCTGCTGATTGCACCATGTCGAGGAAGGGATCACACTCTCTTCAGTCCTGTTCAATTGTTTCGGGTCCCATCTTGCTTTTAATGGCCTTAGCTGCTTTATTTCTGTCCTTCACCTTGCTGTTATGCATGCAGTGGACAAAATAGTCAGGCTAGTAAAAGGCATCACTGTTTGTAGAGTCAGTTCTTTATCTCCAGCTTCCATCAAGGTTTACTGCTAAGGGCAGTGGATTTATTTGCAAGCTCCATCTCTGTGTTTGAGAACAGAATATATTTCTTTGCAATTTTTCTCTTTGCATCTTTGCTGTAAATCTTACTTCTTTTGGACCTCATTTGACTCACCTAAATTCACTGGGGATTGTTCGCCTGGGTTTGTAAAGAGGTTTGCCAGCCCTCAGGGGGTGCCAGCAGGCTCTGACTGCCCTGAGCAGCAGCACCTGGGCCCCCACCCACGCACCCTGGGCCCCCACCCACGCATCCTGGGCCCCCACCCACGCACCCTGGGCCTGCTGGTCCTCATCTGCATTTAGGCTCAGCTAAATGCTCAGATATTCTGGGGCGGTTGTGGTTAGCCTTGTGCTCTGAGCTTCTGGCTTGATTTGGACTTGCCTGGGGGCTCTGGACTGTGGCTGACCCTGGTTGTGGCCAGTGGACCTGCTCAGCTCTTGCCCAGGTCCCGGGGGGCTATATCTTTAGCTGGGGGTGCTGCCCAGCTCTTGTCCTTGGTCTTGCTTGCCTGTCCCTTGCAAAGCATCCTGCACGGTCTCCTCCCTGGCTGTGGGAAACAGGATCTGGTCTTCAGTTGCTGCAAACGCTGTCAAGAGTGGTCTGCCCTAAGGGCTGCTCACTTGTATTTTGTACAGCTGACCTAAGGCATGGTTTGAAACCCGTTTATGGCTCTGCTGCTTTTTCATGGATTGTACCACAACTGCGGTGCTCATTGTTTAGCAATCATATTCCATTTTTCTACTTTTTGCAGTCAATTGTATTGGTCTATCTAACACATAGAGGAAAATGTGCTGGATTTTTTTTTCCCCTCTAAGCATTTTTGTTTGTTTGTGTGCTTGTTTTTTCTTTGGGGGGGGGGTGGGGGGAAGTGTGATGATAGTTACAGCCAGTAATTCACTGGACTAATCACTGCTTAGCCACCTATGAAACTGTAGTTAAAATGACACTGACTCTGAAGAGTGCAAGGTAAAGCTGGAAAGAGAAGATTGCCCCTAAAACTTCTTTGTGAAACTCATCGGGGCTGTAATCATCTTTTAGAGCTAACACGCCTTATTAGTGCGCATCTAGCAGATGTGTGGAGGGTCGAGAGAAGCAAAGAAAGAAAAACCTTAGCGTGCTTAGCCTGTATGAATGTTCTTTCAAAATTACAGCAAATTGCCCTGTGCTGCAGGGTAAAGCGTGTATAGGAGAGAGTCGCAGCCCGTGGGAGAAGGCAGCCTGGAGCAGCACTTTTTCCTCATCCCACTAGAGGGTGGGTGCAGTTTGGACAAAGCGAGGCTTTGGCTGGCTGGACTCTGCCTGGCTTGGCAAGGTGCACAATGGGAGTGCGAGCGTTAATTCATCACCTAACAAGGGTGGCGGGGCTGCCAGAATTGGCGGTTGGTACTTCAAAAAATATTTAGCTTGGGGATGGATGCAAGTGTTTTCTCTCTATAATTCAGGCTCTGTAATCAGAAGATGCTATGAGTATTAATAATATATAAATTGAGCGAGCCAAATGTTTTTATTTTTAGTAGCTTAAACCAAAAGCGTCCATACTTTTTTTTTAGTTGATTTAGAAGTTTTTCATGTTGGCATGCTCTACCAGGCTCACAGGCGCAGCATTTAAAAAGTACTTGTTTCAGAGGTAGGAAAACCAGAAGAAATAATAGATCAGATCGTATTTTCTTTTGATTTAATATTTGCAAAATCATTCCTTTTGTAACAAAAAGACATACAAATAAAACAGTCTCCTGATCATTGTCTCCACTTTGGAAATGAAGCACAGTTTGTACTTAAAATAAGTATGAGCAGTTCAGAAGGAATATGATTCATTGTATAGCCATCGGTATCATCAGAGCCAACTTCCCTAAACTCTACTTCAAGACAGCAGAGGCCAGAAGATATAACTTCAGTTTTCTTATTTTTTATTTTTCACCTGATCTATTGGTTTGCATTGTAGGAACTGAGAATGCCATCTTGGTTTAGGGTAGAGCTAAGTATTTTTGTAGCTGAACTGTATAAAGCATGTCCAAGACAAGGCGGAATAAAGGTAGAAAAGAATAAAAATTTATGAAGTTTGGGTTGAGAGTCTCTCTAAAAACAGGTCAAACAGACCAACATTAATTTGGTGTTGAGTAAGTCAAAGAAAGGTATTAGAGCTCTGTGAAACAGGGAAAGGTTCAAGAAAGAACCCTAAGAAACTACTTCTGTAGGAGAAGACATTAACATAAGTAAGAATAATAATATTGCTTTTTGACACAAAGCTGAATTAATTTGTAAAGTCCAGTCTATTGAGAAGTCACAGATTTGATCTTAGGAAGAAGATGTGCAGTTATATTGATCAAGATAAAATAAAAAGGAAGAGAGAAGAAGAAACGAGGACAATTCTCTGACTTTGACATATATTTCTTTATGACAGCACCTGACAGTCTTTCATATCTGGCATAACACAGTATAATATCGCACAGTTGTATATAACAGTAGTGGAGTTTTGCCCTGGGTCAGGGGCAATTTATTGCACAACCGACCCAGGTGCCTTGCAGGCTTCGTATATCCATTTTTAATCTTCTGTTAAAGCATCAGTGTTGGCCTCTGCTGGAGACAGGAGACAAGAAGATGGATCACTGAGTCTGTTCTGGCATGATAGTTCCTATGTTTTGTTCCATAGAAAGGGTTGTGATCAACAAAAACATTGCCAACCTAGGTCACTTGCCAGTTTATGAGCAATGGGATTGCTTTGCTGGTTTATGCAGCCCTGGTTGTTTTTGCAGTTATTGAAATGTGACATTGGCTGACAGCTCTGTGGGATCTCACATATGGAGACTTTGCTCCACAGGGATGGGCGAAACTGGACAAATTGTAGCGGGTTTTCACATATGGGGCCAATTCATGCCTGATGAACCCCTGTGGAAGCTGTTGGCACTGCACCAGCCAAGAGGCTGACCCGTCATATCCACTGACTCATTGTGGTGCCGTTTGTCATGATTAAAGCACATGAAATTTTCCCCCTAATGGGGGACCATGCTGAGTTTGAGCGTGTACTGCTCTGCTGCCTGCCTGTTTCCGTTGTTACTAGATCTTCTGGAGCTGTTTGTGTTTGTTTAGAAGGAGAATAGTGAACTAAGCTGGTGCTTGAAGCAGCAAATGTGGTTTAGTTGGATTATAAAAACATTTGACATTCTTTGTCACCTTCTTAAATGTGTGACGTGAATGGGTATGAGAACAGGCAATGTGGATAAAGAGAAATCAGATGATAGAAATGAGACCAGAGTGGTGGAAAGCAAAAGAGATGGGAACACTATGGTGATTTTTTTCAAGGACGGTCTAAATCTGTCCTGCATCCAAGTGGCTTGGAAGAAGATGGCACTGCTGCAGCAGCGATACACATGTCTGCAGAAGATGGTACCCTAAGAAGATGACCAGGGAGGGAGGGGAAAGGAACACACTGGGATTTGTGGAACTGGGAAAGGAATTCCCAGATCTTTCAGTTGGCTTGAAAGATCTGTATGTGAGCGAGGGTGGTGGAAACTTCACCCATAGTCCGTAGTGCTAGATCTGTGTGTTGTGCATGGTTGAATGTGGCCTGGTGGATTTGATGGGCCATATTTGCAGTATATTAGAGAAGCTGATGAGGGCATGAAGATAGAACTGTAGCGCTCTTTGGCCAACAATTTATGGCCATGGTTTAGAAAGCAAAGCAGCAAAGATGTCAGTATGAGTGATTTAGTAGAACCAAGCTTAAGTCTATTGTTACAGTCTCTCAGGGCATAATATAGGGCTTGCTTCCACTGCTTGCAGTGTGTTGTGGAGGAGGGGACTAGAAGAGGAAAATTAAAACTCCAAGAAAAATCTAAGTGTGAAGTTTGAAAAGATTAGCAGGCCTGTAGGCTCAAGAAGAGAACCAGAGAGGCATCTCATCTGAATTATTTAAGGTGCTTCAGAAAGGGCTGAAAGGGTGAATAACGATCTGGCAACTGAAAAGGAGTTGTGTGGGTTTTTGGTTGGGTGTGGGGTTTTTTTGTTGTTGGTTTTTTGTTGTTTTTTTGTTGTTGTTTTTTTGGGTTTTTTTTTGAGAGCTGGCAGTAGTGCAGGTGACTAGGAGTGGCAGTGGAGGCAGACCAAGAAGTAGTGTGGGCAGTGGAAGGAGAGGGTGTCTCAGGGTGGTGGAGAGAACCAGAGGCACCTTCCTTTGAAGGCAGTGGGGGCATGCAAAATAATGATTCCCATCCCTCATTTCACTGTGTTTCTGAGCACTTGTTCTGTTTTTATGTGCTGCTAACTTTGGGCAGAGGAAGCAACAGATTACAAAAAAGGAAGAAGTAAGTGTGGCCCCTGGGCTGTGCCTGTGTCCCTAAGCCACCACCATCTAGTGCTTGGCTTAAAGTAGTCTCCTCCTAGTGTTTATTAACTGGACAGGGACAAACATGAAGATATGTTAAGAAGATCACATAATCTGTCCAGTAAGACACCATGGCAGAAAGCGCATTCCTTCTTTTCTGCAAAAGTGCTTGAATTTTAGCAAACTGTAGTCAATAGCAGTCAGTTGCTCTCTTCATACACTTAAGCTCACGTGTAAGTTCTGCTTTAGGTCAAGTTGTTAGTGCTGATATTGTGTATAAATGAGCACAGCAGGCCATAAAGAAAACTGGTTGTGATCATGCAGAGTCCTGAAGTTCCTGTATAAAACCTGATTTTCATACGCTTTCTGAAAACAAGGAAAACTTTTGAGTATTGTATGTGAAAGCAATGAAAGCACTGTCTAATAGCAAAGATTTCTGCTTTAGTGAAACTTTATTCTGCATATTTTGGAGAAGGAACTTTGCAGATGGTTGGTCTTTCTCCATAATTTGTTTGAGATAGTGGCTTGTGAGGTTTTAGATTGGAATCAGAAAAAGATCCGTGAGGGTGAGCCAGGGATGACATACAAGTGGTGTTGGTCATGTTTGTAGATGGACCATGAGAAAAGTGAAGAGCCAGGAAAGAGAGGGTGGGCACGCAGAGGACACAGCTGTGAGATGCAGGTAAAAGGAGGATGCAGAGATGAAAATAAACTAAAATTGAGGGTAAGTAAGGTTCAGAGTCAAAGGGCGTAGGCCACTGTTAGAGACAGTCAGGAGGCTGGAGATGGGAGATGAAGCTGGTGGATGTTGAGCAGTTCAGTATTAACACCCTTCTTTCTTGAGTTCTGCTAACCCTTTCATGTCTCATTTTGTGGTCTGGAGTCTTGGACCCTGTTTCATGTTCCTTCCACTGAGCACAGCCTTTCCCAGGTACGCAGGGATGGGGATGCTGCTTGGGCTGGAGCACTCCAGCCCCCAAACAAGCAAAAAATGCAGCCCCCTGCCAGCTCTGCCAGTACTATTCCAAAGGCCAAAGTCATTCCTGTAAAGCCACAGATGTTACACCTCAGGAGGGATTTTGCCACTGTATTTGAGAGTATGTGCATTCAATGTGCAAGCTGGGCTTCTTAAAAACTAGTAATAAAATAAAATAAAAAAAGACTCTATTATTGCATTCCACATCTTGCTTGCGTAGTTTGCCTGCAGAATCTCTAGGCAAGCTTCTCCCAATCTGGAGGTAGTTTTGGTTTCACATGTATGGTTTTTGAAGGGCCACCTCCGTCAACCACTATGCGTTAGAGCTGTAAAAACAAGAAAAATAATAATTCTACTCCCTGGAAGCCAAATCAAACCACAGTACAGATCTGACAGCTGTCCAAGCAACTGAAAACAATCAGTCATAAAATGCCTCTAAATCAACAAATAGAGAACCAAAGAAATATCAAGTGAGATTAATCACTATCAATTGTTCCAAGATTTTATAACAAAGGGGCAGGAGGAGGAATTAGTCTTGCAGACTTTACACACTTTTTTTTTTTTTTTTTAAGGGCAGCAGTTATCCAAGTCAGTAAAAATGAGGTAATTATATTGCAAAATTCTTTGGATGAGAATGAGACTTAGTTCTAAAATCTGAAGCTACATTTACCCACAGCAGAAAATTGCTGGAAATCAGGAGAATAGCAGCTTGCATGTTTATTTTTCCTAGAAGAAAACAATTGACTCTTCAGAACTCATTTTGGAGTGACTGAAAACAGATGGCAGTGGAGATGCTTTGCAACCCAGAAGCATCAGGGTGGTTATGGATTCCTGGGGGCTTGTGTCGTGTTTGCCTGCCTCAGGCTTAAACAAATACAAACTGGACTGGGAAGCAAAAGAGACTTTTCAGGAGACAGGAGTTCTCAATCACTGATCTCTCGTACTGAGAGAATGGGAATGCAGCTATGATCTTTCTTCTGCTGTGATTATTAATTAGTTTGCTGTGTGCTAGGGGCTGGGCAGAGCTGATCTTGCCTTCCCCAAATCCTGCAAAATTTGTATTTAAATTCTGTAGCAGGAAGAAAAAGGTGTGCAAAATTTCTAGACAGAAGCTTGAAAAAGAGGGGTCCCCCCAGTTTTGTTCATGGGGGTGTTTGGTGGCAGCAGATCTTCCTGGTAACTGTATAACAGAGTTAACTTGTATTGTGGTAACTGTAGGTATATGTGATGTAATGCAGTACTACACCAGTAATGAAAAAAAATAGCTCTATGTAGCCTGCATGCAGAAACTCGAGTGGATCTCCCAGTGTTTTTGGGGATCCCCTGCTCTAAAGGGATGCAGTAAGGAAGACAGACTTGTGCTACGGAGATCAGTTTTCTTTATTGGAGTAAAGCTGATTGTTCAGTGTTTGAATAAAGCATCTTTTTCTATGATGCTTTTTCAATGTTAATACACCAAGAATTTGAATTCTCTTTCCAAGCCAACAAGTAAATGCATTAAATGGCAATCACACTACGTTTCTACTTGCCAGAACACCCAAACCAGGCTTACTATTTTTCTATTAGCCATTGAGGACAGAGCGATAAACCACTTTTTCTGTATGGTGTGCGTGTATATATATATATATACACACACACACAAGACATGGATGTTCAATGTATTTTATGTATTAGTGTTCATAGTTTCTACATTTGTGTTACTTGCATTGACAGAATCGGGTACTGCTTCAGTTAACTGTGCAGCTAGAGGACACCCATGACAATACTTTTCCTGATCCAGGAAAGCATTTAAGTAAATGCTTAATAACTTCAGATTGTGAATAGTCATGCTGGGTTAACAGAGGCTCCTGCATTTAAAGGTTAAGTCATATGTCTATGCTTTGGTGGAGCAGGGAGCAGGTGCACGTTTTCACAATGCTGTTTCTTACGAAGTTACAATGATGCTGTGGGGAGATTCGGGAGCGAACTCCCACTTTCAGGTCAGTCCTGTAGCATAGCAAACTGCCTGGGATCTGAAGGTGGTACGGTCACTTTTATGTCACTTTCTTCTCCCTTAGTTTAAAAGATGAAGATGGCCCAGACTTGACTGCCCATGCTACAGTCAGTGGGGCAGTTGCATACTTTCAGGGTTTGCTGATGCAAGGTTAATTAGTGTAAAGTTTGACCCCTTGCCCCCCCACTTTCTCTCTCTGAAGTTACAGCTGACCCCTTGTGCCCTTTTATTTACCTTGCATCTTATCTCTCTCTGTTCTCCTCTCCCCAGGAGTTCAGCTCTGGTCATGGCTTCAGTCTCTCTCCTTTCTCTCTTTTCTTGTTGTCATGCTAAGCCTGTGGAGTTCTTTTCACTCTAGCCTTTCTTCAGTAAAAAGTCCCTGCAGCCCAGCTCTCACATAATCTGACCTGAGCATAATCCAATTTGTCTTGGCAGGGAGTTTTATAGCTGGGATGGGCAGCCTCAGAAGAGCAGACCTGGGCTGGCTGTACTGTAGCACACTCCTGCCTTGTTGCATCACAACTGGCCTGGTTCTGGCCAAGGTGGTGTTGTAGGTTATGGTCTTTAAATTAACTAAAAATGGATAGATATCCTGTGGAGAAAGAGCCTTGCATCAGTCTTCAGCAGAGGAAGAAGCTAGGAGTGGGCAATTAGAGGGAGAGCACCACGTGTGTATGACTTCAAGGGCACTGAGTGGGTGGTTCCTGTGCAAGTCATCATCCCTGCAGGTTTCTTCCTAGCTCCACTCTTGCTAGTGCTGTCTCTTAAGAGGGCTTCTTGTGGCCCCTGAATGAGCTGGCTGCTTTTCTCTGCCCTCCTCTGAGGGGGTGGAGGAGTATGACTGTTGGTGGTATCAGCTGGAAGTATTGACGGGTTGCTTAGGTGGGTTTACAGGAGAGCCTTCCTACAGAGCATTTAATAAATCATCTGCCAAGCTGGATCTTGGTTCTTGCCAGTGTACACTTCTTCCCCTCACAAGTGGTGTGACAAGGATGCAGCAGAGCAATGAGTCCACGTGTCAAAATCTTTGTGGTGGATGGGACGGGTCTGTCCCCGTTGTCATTAGTAATGCTGAAGTTGGCAAGTTACTTCAAGGAGTGCCAGCACTCCTTTGCCTTCTCCAGGAGGACTCTGAAGGATATGCTCTTCTTTGCTCTGCTTGTTTCAGGCTTTTGGGCGTTTTAGTGGGAGTGGAGGCTGAGGAAACAGAGGAGGTATAAAACTGCACGCTGCCTGCATCCTGATAGCACCAGAAACTACAGCTTCTTCTAAGTCTTTTGGCCCAAACACTGCTCTCTAAACAGCCCGGACTTGTGGTGATGGTGGAAGTGTGCATCCATAATGCAGCTGGGGCCCATCTCTCAACAAATAGTTCTTCAGGTGCTTGCTAATTTAGAAACATGGCTAGGGTGCTTTGGATGTGGGAAGTACTCTACCCATGTTTACAAAGCCTTGCAAAGGCATGAAATAGTGTTCCTTGTGTTAATGTTCCATTTAGTAATAGCTGCCAGGCCTTCTAGGTAGTCCATTTCAAGGCATTAATTGAACTTCTTGGGTGCTCGAGGTCATTAACCTTTGGCCGTAGCCCACACTAGAGGCAAACTAATCACTCAAACGTTCTCCCCAGCGTGCCTTATTGCTTAAGCACACTGCAGGAATGTGGTATATCACTGGATAAGTCATACACCATGATATCATCAGAACTGCTGGTTTGCCATTTAATTCTAGTGGGGTACAGAATGTTTCAAACCATGGCAATTAGCATTTGCATGGACTGGAAAACCTGGTTGAACAATATACATGCTTTTTCAAAAAAAGGGAGAACAACAGAAGCAGCAAGCTGGATGTTGGCAGGTAACTGCATCCTTCCCCCGGGGCAGGTACCTTAGCTATGTGGTAGTTTACTCTTATCTCTGCTGATCTGGACCATCTGCCAGGTCTTTGCCATTACTGTGCAGGGGACGTGGGATTGTTTGTGACATAATGATGCATTATAATGGAGAGTACTGGGATGTAGTTGTGTGCATATCCAGAAAATCCAAAAATATCCAGAAAAAACAATGGAGACAGTTTAGAGATCTGTATTAGAAAGTTTATTTTCCCCTGTGTTTCCAGTGCTGTCTGGGAAGTTCTCTGGGGGATGTTAGTTTTGAATATTTTTGGAAGTGACTTTAAGCTGAAAATGTTAGTCAGTTTGCTAGCTTGGACCAACGCGAAGTGTCCTTCCTGGGATAAAACTCACCCTGACCCTGGCGAGAGTCGTCTGAGGTGACAGTGTTCAAGACTTCCTTGCTGGTACTTTCTGAACTGCTGTAATGAGCTATGGTTGGTGACAGCACCAAGAAAATTAATAATAATAAAAAAATTTGCATTGACAATTAGTTCTTGCCACACAGTTAAAACAAACGAAAGACCAGACCCTTCCAAACCCTGCTCTCCCACTCCTTTTGGTCCCCCAATTCCTGTTCTAAGAGGGGAGCTTCTTCTCCTCCCTCCCTGGCTCCTCTGGGCACCCCCTTGTCATTTCCTCTCCTGCTGGCTGAGCGCTGAGCTATTTGCTCATCTGTCGCAGCAGTAGCTATTTGGAGGTTCTCAGACCACTGCATCCCAACACAATTTTGGGCCTTTCAGGGCTGAAATGCGTGCAGAAACTATTCTGGGAAGGAAGGGGCTCTGTCCAAAGCCAGAGGCAGAGACAAGTCCTCATCATTGGTGCCTGCTGATTCCAAGAAGTAGCTTTGGACTATTCTTGTGCAAAAAGCTGTCTCTGCTGCCCTGGGGCTGATGGGGTTCTGCAGGGTGACCACACATGAGTGGTAGCCCCCAATTGCCAGTCATAGTTCCCAATGAGGGACACTTTGGTACCAAAGACAGTAAGATCAGAATCAGAATATTCTGCATCTGTCTGTGTCAATGTGACCTTGGAGCAATAGGACCAGAGCGTGGAGTTTTCCAAATTATGTGGCCAGTGGCTACAGTCCTGAAGGAATCCAAAAACCTCCAGTGTGCCTATGAGCAAAATGAGGAGGAATGTGTAGCTACTGGCTTCGTTCTAGGACACTGCAGTCCCTAAGTCTAGCCTAAACTCATTGCCAGAGCAATGAAAGAGCAGAGATGAGTTTGAGGGAGCGCAAAAGAACATGAGCTCACCCTGGAGGTCTTAAGCTGCCAAGGTTTTCCTGAAAAGGGAGCCGATTTCATGCAGACAGAATACAAGGACTTGAATGTCCCCAATAGGAAAGTTTCTATTAAAAAAAACCAAACCCAGACATGCGCTTTCATATTAATGTGAAAATTCTTCTGTTGTTTATGAAATCAACTCTTTAAGGGGGGTGATGGGGGGGAGAAAAAGAAAAGAAGCTGTTTGTTAGCAAAATGAAATCCAGACAAATATTTATAGCTACTTTCAAGTGGCTTGTTCTAACATGAGTCGACTATCCTTAATACCTTCCCTTTAGCACCATTAAGCATCTCACTGGCACTCAGAACAAATTTATGAATGTCTTATAAAAGTCAACAAGCCGCAGGAAAAAAAAATAAATAAGAGCCTTATGCAAACAGTGCTTCATCGCAAGAACTCAAACAAAGAAGGTCATATTCATCATTTGCTCACAGAGAGGGAAAGCCAAGAAGACTGATGAAAGATGACACAAGACCTGGCTGACTTTAAATCTCCACCTAACAGGAGTTTCTGTAGGTGCTGTCAGGGTGGCCACACTCTTTGCAAGCTGCTCCCCTGCCTCCTGCCACATCTCGCATGTTCTGATAATTGCTGCTCTCCATCAGAGCAGTGGCTTTTGTGTGAATGCAGAGATAGGGGTGGACTGCAGGTGTCCGACCAGTAGTCACTTCAGGAGATAAACTCCTGTCCAATGGATTGTGCTGGTCAATGGGTTTAATAGAATTAAGTGGAAGTAACTTATGTTGTTGGAGCCTGTCTATCAAACAGATGGATAGGTATCAGCACAGGGGGGTTGACAGTAAATCGGGTGGCCAAATGTGACTCTCTGCTTGAGATGGGAGCTGAGTGTGACCCAAGGTAATATCCCTCCTGGATTAGGCTGTAATGTAACTTTTCTCAGCAGCTTTTCAAGCATTGATATAGAAGGGTTTTGGTAGTTGCTGGTTCCCTGTTGTATTTAAGTACTGTGATATACAAAACAGCAATTAATTAGGAGCTTGATGCAGTCACTGAGTCTTTTTATCAATTTCAGAAAGCTCCAAAGCCACAAGGGTAATTTCACCATGAAAATTCCCTTCTTTCAGTGACAACTACATGGTGAAAGACGGAGGACATCTGCATGGTGGACCTCTAGAGGTTAAAGCTGGGCTCACCAGGGGCTGTAGTAGGAAGAAGGATCTCATCCAAGGCAGTGAGGTTCAGGTCAGAGCATTTGACTCGGAGCCAAGTACATCTGCTGTACTGGGGAGGTGTTTGGGATTGGGTTCAGGTATGGAGCATGGGGGTAAGTCTGGCTTTAGGGAAATATTAAAATCTCTGGCTTAGGGAAATGTTGAAGCCAGTGGAGAGATGGGGGCTGTGGAAGGGATATGCCTTGGAGGATGAGAGATGGGGAAAAGGTTAGACTGCACCATGGTGGTTTGATAAACCTGGGTTAAATCTGAGAGTGGAGGATTTTTTTAGTATGTAGCTGGGTTTTTTGCAAAAAGGTCATTCTAACTGGAGAAAACTCCTTTCTTGTGGCACCTGTGTCGTTTCTGATGAATCACTGAATTGTTCTGCCAGGTCTCAAACCTGTGCTCTATTTTTCTTTTCCCCAGCTTTTGGAAATCTGATCAGAATTGAAACAGAGGGGTTTTGTATTCTTTTCTTCCCACAATAAAGAAGCACATGTGTGCACACGGGTCACACCACACACAGCTTGCCAGCACTATGCTAGCACAGTGCTGCATTTTACTGAAATGAAAGTCATTCTCCCCACGTACCTGCAGAAGCAAGTGTCCCACAAGGTGACCACTGTTCCAGAAGAGAGCTCGTCTCTTTAGCCTCCAGAGCAGTGAAATACTTTGAAACTAGATAAATATAGATCTTCATTACTGTTTGTGGTGTTCCTGTGTTTGAAATTATCTGGCAAAAGGACTGCTACCATCATGCATCCGTTTGCTCTTGCCTGGAGACTGTGCAGCTGATGTCAAGCAGAGAAGATGGCTCTAAGGTCCTTCCTACCAGGACCTTGGTGTCTGAGCTGCAGGGATGGTGGAGCTATGGCAATCTGAGCTCTGGCTGCCTTATCTTGTGGCTGTGGCATATCAAGCTACTGACACCCTGCAGCCCCACAGTGGATATGCAGAGGGTGCGTTAACCTGGTTCCTTCCTCCAGGACAATGTACGCTTAGTTGCTACTGCCATCCCTGTGGTTGTTTTCACGCAAAGGGTACTGAGAAGCTCTGTCACCAGATGTGAATTGGAAACAGTCACTGTTCCTTGTCAGGATTTAATGCTGCCTTCAAGTGCAGGTCACTTAAACCTCAGTGGCAGTGGGGGACGACTTACATGTGTCTATTCTAGCTCATGGAGTGTAATAATCCTGTGCGAAGGAAGCTGTTACAGGACATTTGTCATTTTTACCTGTTAACTCATTTTCAAGCAAAACTGGACGATCTCTGCCCATGAGAGAGCCTGCAAAGTTCAAGTGAAGGGGAGTGAAAAAACCAACCCTCAAACTTTTCATAATTCACACAGAAAAGAACTAGGGGAAAAAAGCAGTATCAAGTGAGGGATGATGAAAGAGCCTCAAGGTTTTGAACAGTTTTTCCTAGGGTTAACATCTGCCTGCTGCGGAGTTAGACTTTCTCCTGCTCTGAAACCATGTAAAAGTTAAGCAGTTCAAGAGTATTTGCTGCTGTGAATCGTTATCCAGAATCCCAGTACTTTTGGCTGCCTATGGTTTCTCTCTCATGCATGTCTTTTCCTTTAATATTTAAGGTCATTTTCTGCTTTATGGCATGACGTAAGCTGATAACAAACCCCTCAATAGTTACTTTAACCACTTATTTTCTTTCAATCATTTTGTCTTGCCGAATTATTGAGTCAGCTGTAATGACCTTGATGTAAACATGTACTTTTGAACTTACATGAGGATCAAAGACAAAGCAATGTTAAATGGAGGCTGGAATCTGGAAACGATCCATGTGAAGTTGGCATCAGTCTTCCATCTTTTTTCATTCTTCATTCAGTTGTGCGATGTGGAGCCCAGAGTAAATTTGCTCAGTTCAAAAGTGAAGAAAAGTAATTTTTATAAATGCCAGTTCTGCAACCATTGTGGTGTCTGAAAGTCAATCTGCCTTGTTTCTTGCTTTAGCGTGATCATCACCAATATAAATCATGCACAAATGGCACAGAAAAAAACCCCACCAAACCCCGTGTTATTTTCTGATGGCTCTTTTGCTTGTGTTCTCTGACCAGAATAAAATGCTAGCCAGGAAAAGTAGTAGATAGCACTCAACTACAGGTTGAGGTATTTGAGAGAGAATGTGTTATTTGTCTGTAGTAATTTTCTCCGATTTCTTTAAGAAATGAAGAAAGTGGGAGTTCAACATCACTAGGCTGTGTTTATGAATTTTTTTTATTTTTTATTTTTTTACTATTATTGACTTTGGGACAAATGGATCAGCTGTTTATCATTTCTAAAGAAAGCAGCCAAAACTGTACTTAATAGTAAAGTTAGAACTTTGCTACACTGATCTGAAGAAATGAGGGATGAGTTGTGCTGGCAATAGCAGTTTTGCTTCACAGTTTTTCTGACTGCTGGCACTGGGATCGAGAGAAGGTTTTGTAATCTATTAAAACTAACATTTAGCTCTGCTTAAGATGACTTAAAATTCTAAAAACAAATGCTCTGAAAATCTTATATGCTTCTGTGTGAACCTGCAGAGAAGTAGAAGTCCTTTTCAGAAGTGGCCTCTGATTTCCCCTCTTAAATGCTTGACCTGAAGTACTTGAGCTGAGATTGAGACCATCTGCAGCTTCCCTTGGCTTTAGCTGGAAAAGAAAGGTGGCTATCTGGGAAAACCAGGCCTGCTTTGTCCCTTAGGTTGGACATTCAGAACAAGGAGACACATTTAAGCACCCTCTCTGACATACTTGCTCATGTTATGAGGGCAGTCAGAGCTGAAACAACTGCAATAACCCAGTTTCCCAGGTCTCCTATACTTTATCTTGTAGCCTGCTCTTCCCTGTTGGTAGGTGGTAGGAACAGAAGGCTATCTGGGGTTAAGGACAAGAGTGGTTTTCTCTTTAAAAAGAAAACAAGTTGTTCCCTTCAGTCCCCCTTGCATCCCCCTTGATGTTGAAATTAATAAAAGCCCCACTGTAGCTATCACATCTCCTTTATAGGTTTGTTGGGTTTCCAGTGAGTAAGTATCTATAAATGCTAAATATTTTAAAAGTTAATTTTCCTGGCTTTTAGTGGCATTAAAGAGTAGATAGGTTTTTATGGAAACCTGATTCTCCAGCAGCTGTAAATCCCTAACAATAACAAAAAAATTTGCTTTTTTTTCCAGCCACACAGTCTTTAAAATATTAACAGGGTTTTTTAAATTTTATTTGTACCAGTAGTCATTTTTCCAGCTGTTGCGCTGATCAACACTTTCATTTTTCTTCACTCCCAGCCCATCAGACATTTTTACATTTTTATTTCAGTTTTTAACAAGGAGGAAGCTGCGTTGACTTCTTGGTCTTATTCCTAAAAATATATTTCACAGTGCAATTAAAGGAGGCTTGTCACTGGTGCCTGCATTGCACAGAAGTCCTCCCTGATCCTGTGGAGCAACATTTTGCAGGCATAAATATGGAAAAGAGGCTGCTGCCATTGTGACATAGCAACAAAATACTTCATATTTATTTGTACATGCCAGCCCAGTTCTGACATCAGTGGCATCAGCGTAGAGTCGGATCTAAATCTTCGTGGGACACTGCAGTCCTGCACCGTGGCATAATGCTGGGACAGAAAAGGCTCCCAGTAACTTTCCACTTGCCTCATGGAGACCCTCTGCTCACAAACCCCACTCTTCCTTGAAGTAGTTCTCTATTTCCAGTTGATATTCTGTGCCATTTAACTTTTTTTTTCTTCTTCTTTTTTCCCCCCCTCCCCTTCTCCTTTTGTCCGGAAAGGCAATGTGTCAGGGGGCTGGATGTAGGTCAGAGCAGGGGAAAAGGAGATTTCCAGGACCCTCACCCAAGGTCTTTTCCAACTTGTGTTAGACCCACTGCAAGGGACAGCTTCACTCTACATATTTCTCCTGGTAGAGAAAACTGCCTGATGCTGAAGGTGGGTGGGTGGGAAAAACCTGGAGACCGGTCAGGATCCTGAGAGCTCATGGGGCAGGGGAACTGAGCATTGCCCATGTTTCAAAAACACCAAATCTTTTCAAACTGAGTCTTTGCATTGACGTGCCATTTGGAATGGCCACTGAGACCTTTGCACCCATTGGTAGTGCCAGAGAGATTAGAGGGGAGGTGAAGAAGTGAAAGAAGACTCGAGGTGGTGGTGAAGTTCAGACACTGTCTAGTATTCTCTAGTGCTTGGCTGCAGCTGGCTCTACAGCTCTAATGGTCCTGTCGTCTGCTTGTGAACATTTTACAGCTCTATCTTGATTTGGTTGTATAAAACCAATTAGCGAAGAGCATCAATTATATCAGTCATAAGAGCTCAACATCAGCCACAACTGAAGAGATTGCAAGGGGCAGATGAGGAAACCAATGTCTGTACTTTTGCTAGTAATTTTGGTCCTTTCTAGTGTATAAAAAGGAGGTGTATCAGGGAAGTTGCATAATCTGGAACTTGAATAGAAAATGAATAGGATTCACAGAAACAGATAATTCTCCTAAGGGAAAAATAAACACCCAAGGAAGTGAATGGCTCAGTATTTTGAGCACACAGGTTACCAGCAAATGAGAATTTAACAGACCTGGCTGTGTATGGCCCTTCTCTCTGTTGTGCAGCTCAGGGTTTAGAACATCTGTCAGTCATGGCCAGTGGGGTTTTTGTGGAGTGGACAATGTGCCTTTATCCCTTCACTAGAAAGTGGTTGAGTTTGGGTTGTACTGATTATGCCTGACTTGATCTCAACTTTTTTCCTAAGAAAGTATCTTCTAGCTTGTCTGAGGGAATGAAACAACGCACTAAGGCAATCACAGCCAAGTGACATAAGCCCTAGCACCACCCATTCCTGCCTGGTGCATTTCAGCTCTCAGTTATTGTAGAGCAGGTTTAAAAATAAGTTGACATTCACTGGTCTGTATCTGGGTTGCCTTTCTCCTTCCATCTCCTTTAAGTTGGCAGTGGGTTCTTGGGCAGCACTCCCAAATTTCTTGGAGGAGGCCATTCTTCACACCCTCTGATGTTGAATGCTTTGGGACCACAGTTCTGCATATTCTCACTATCCTCTGAGGACTGATGTGGGACAAGATCCTGTTCTCCTTTGTTTAGTTGTTCTAAAGATTGGGCCTTTCGCTTGGACTGTTGCCCAAGTATTTTTACAAGTCCAGACTTTCACTCTGCCCTTGAGAGCTGCTAGGTTTTTTTCTCAGGATTTTGTTTATGTATGTCTCTCCCTAGCCTGGCTTTTGGGGGAGGGAGAAATGCACAAGAAAAGCTAAAGGATCTTGATACATGGGACAATTTGCTATTTGTACATGAAAAAATCAGGTGCTCACCTTGGCCTAATGTCCAAGGTATGTTTAACCAAAGGACAGATCAGCTGGCAATCGAAGTTCTTGTACAATAAAGAGGGAACATCAATCACTGTTTCATTCATTATTATTTTTTTTTTTCTCCTGCCCCAGTAGAACTGTGTTGGCATGAAATCTAATCTGCCCATCAAAGCCAGTCCTATCACTAGGCCACTCCTTTCATCACTCCTGTGAGGCAGGGTTACATCAGACAAGGTGAAATTGCTGAATTCTATCCACCACTACCCGGAGGTCATGTTCCAGATGGGCATGTGGTTTGATTTGCCTCCCTGCCCTCCCTTCCCTGTGGCAGCATCCTCTTCTCTCGAGCCAGGGAGTAGATTTGCAGGCTTTGCTCCTACTAGCAGAAAATGGGATGGCTTGGTTATGTTGTGAACCCAGTCAGGAGGCAGTTCGACTCCTGCCTTTTTAATGTGGTTGGTTGAAGATACCTACTGTCATGCTTTGCCAGTTTCCGTTAGACCCAGGCAGGAGCTGCTTTAGGTTTTTCAGCCCCTTAGAGCTCTCTCTAGAAGTCATGCCATGCCCCAGGGACTGGTGTGATTTAGCTGTTGTGGATGCAACAGCTGTGGAAATGATGGAGTAGAACAGAGACAGTTCAGAAAAAGCTGCTAAATTTTGGTTTTCCAGGTCCATCAACTTCCAAATTCCCTTTCAGGAGGGAATGTGTTACTATTTTCTTTCTAGTAAGATTTTTGTTGCCTGCCCCTTTTGCCTAAAATGGCAGAAGTAACGTGTTACGTTAAGCAGTTGGAAAAAGAATTTGCTGTGTCCAGTGTTCTCCTGAAGAGAGACATAACTAGACACATAGACAGAAGTATCTATAGAATTGCACTGTACATAGGACAAATATAGTTTTACAAATTGACGTCACTATTACTACTACACCATACTTGTATTTGATCTATTATTTGCAAAATGCAGCCTATTCCTATTTGAGATAGATGTCAGTTGATACCCTTTCTGTGTTGGTGTCTGATTTGTAGTGTACTGAAACCGGAGAGTCCTTTGACTGAACTTGAGGCATGTAGGTGAAAGAGAATAAACACAGGAGTAAATTGTAACCTGGTTTTGTAGACTTGTTCTAGCATTATTTGTGTGTCTGATACTGTGTCAAGTTTTGGGATTGTATGGTCTGTGTTACACTTACATATTTTACTGGTGGTATTTACGTGCCATAATCACAATTCCATCGTCTCCTTCAGGAGTGATGCCTGTAAACTGTTGTAAACGTATGTCTGAAAATTAAGAATGAGGATTCAAGGAAAGACTCATGGTAGTTAAACTGTCTGACAAGCAGCTCTTGAAGACTACCAGACATTCAGAATTCTCTTTTGCTGCTGAAGTTGGGCAGTAGGTTCAGAAACAAGGAAGAAGTCTGAATGTGAACTTGAAGACTGTGATGAATTCAAACGAAAACTGCATAAGAAGACAGTAAGAAGCAATACAAACTTTTTTCTGTTTTTTTTTTTTTTTTTTTTTCCTTTTAATGTTTAGGGCCCATCCAAGGCACAAATGGTGGATGAATTCCACCTCTGCTAAGACCCCAAAATGAAGCAAAGGCAACCACTATGGAAGCTAAGGTAACCTATATTATCATAACTAAAACCATTTATAGTGAAATTCCCAATGTCATAAATGAAAGGACATATGCCAAGAAGTTGCATTATTTCTGCCTTGAAGAATAGGACAAATTAATCAAGTTTGAGCCCTGTCTCGTTCCTTACCTCTGCCTGTTTCACTTCTGCTGTGCTGGTTCTCATGGCAATGGAGTGGTTCCAGCCATGCGCCCATCACTTTTCCCCCTAACTGCCTACCTAAGATCCTGGCACTGGGGGTGTGCTTTGACGCCTGTGGAATATTGGTTCAATGGATTTCTGCAGCTTTGTCAAAACAGGGACATTGTGCAGAATACCAGTCTAACTGGGCAGAACTAGGCTGGATGGTCTTTGGAGAATGGGGTTTCTTTCATTTCTCTGAGAATTTGCTCGGTTTGTCTGTGTGAAGCTTTCTAAACCTTTTACGACAGCGTGGCCATATATCGGAAAATTTAAGCAGTCTTTTTGCAATGACTTGCAATATTTAGTACTTGAGTCTGTGGGAAGGAACAGAGAAAGAGCTGTACTGTGTCATGCCAGAAGTGCAAGTAGTCCTCTAGCTTGGGTCTGATTTAGTCATAGCAGCTACGCAAGGAGAAATTTATAACACAGCAAGAATACAATGATACTTCCCATGATTATACTTTCCTAGCCTGCAGTAGTCTGCAGCTGAGAAACTTTTTGAACCCGAGATTTGTTCTTCATTTCCCCTCTCGAAGATCAGTGGCAGCTGTGGGCACTCGGTAATCTCTGAAGCCCAGACTACTATATTTAAGTGTCTAAATATAGATGTAGAGGCCTCTGAGCCTGTGGGTACCGTTGAAGTGGACTGGAAATTTCCCGTTTGCCTTTTTGGGGATTGGATCAGGCCCTATTTCAGGTAACCAGCTTGAAAAAAATAAAATTGGATTAAGCGGCTTGTGCAAGATTGTTGAACAAATGGGACAAATGGCTGGCAAGGCTCAGGAGCTCTGAATGCCATTCCTGCGCTCTGACTGCTGAATGAATTCATTCTCATATAGAAAGAGCTCACGCTGGTAAGCACGCAGTAGAGGTGCAAAGGCATCTTAATCACATGTTCTCAGAGTACAGTGCTGCAGTGGTATTTCTTGCTTGCTGTTCTTTACGGCAACGTCTAGAGAGAGCAGGAGCTCACAGGACACTTTAGCATGACTTCTGCTTGGTTAACAATATGATTGAGACAGAACCTCCATCTGTTGGTCCAGAAAGGATTCATGATTTTCAGTTCTTCTGTTTATCCTGAAGTGTATATGTGTATCTAGTTACATAATTTAGTACCTCTATTTCAAGTAAAGGCATTTAGAGAAGGAGAAGGCACAGAATCATCAGGTTTTGCTGTAGCGGGAAGTAGGTATAATTTGGGGATCTATCCCATACAGGCTACAGCTATTAAACTCATTGCAGGGAGATGAGCCAGCCTAGCAGTGAGCCGTGCTGCAGGTATGTGCTGAGGCCCAGATCCCTTTCCCTTTGAAGGCAGGGAGAGTTAAACCATTGACTTCACTGCAGTTGGGTTAAGCCTGTAAATAGTTCATAACACTTGCATATTATTAGTTACTCTCATGGCCAGACCTTAGCATACTTGATCTCTGGAGGAATTTGACTTTGCATACAGTCAGACATTTCTCATTTCTCATTAGTTAGGTAAACACATGCGCAGGGAAGTTGGGTTTGTTGTCTTAACCCAGTTGCTTCTTCCTGAGAGGGTGATGAATGCTCTTTCAGAAACTGGGTGAAATACAGCATTTCTGCATAGAAATCTACAGTTTGTCTCACGACGAACTATGGCTGTGACAGCTGAGCAGGGAAGGCTCAGGCCCTGCATAGGTTGAAGTCTTTTATAATATGGGGCCGTTGGCATCTGCTCTGCGTGTCACAGAACATAAGGACAGCAAGTGGGTGGTTCAGCAGCTGGGATGGGAATCGAGGGGAATGGCAGTGAGCTGTCATCTGATGGCTATAGCAAAGGGCATGAGAGGCTTTGGAATACTGTCTGTAATTTAGCGTGATTTGCTCTGTAGTATGTTAAGCTTAGGTAAACTCCATCTCTCTTGCTTTTTCTTCATCTTCTATTCCCCAGTACAATTGCATGCTTGTCCTTTCACAGTCATACGCAGAGAGAGACTTCCCTATGGATTTATCATCAAGAAAAGCAATCAGCAGGTGCACTTGGCACATCACATGCAAATGAGTGGGCTGCAATACTAGTGCTGGAGTAGCAGCCAAAAGGTGGGAAGCTGGATGCACACAAACGGAGTATGTCAAGGTCTGAGGTACTTGTACAATCCCTTCCTCACCTGACATGGGGAATGGCCACAGGACTCAGCATTGGGTGGTCCAGCATGGTCCTGAAGTGGGAGGTGGCTGAATGCACTGGAACAGTCATCCTGCCATGACAGGACAGGAGCGTGGCTTGGATAAGCAGACTCGAGACCTTCTTAGTATTGCGGTTAATGCTCGCAGTTGGGTTTTATCACTCATTGAGTTGTTAGCCTGTTTTGATCTTCATTTCAACAAGGCCAAGCTGCCGTATCTTAATCACATGCAATGCACTTATAGTTCTTGTTCATCTTCTAGGAACTGAATGAGTTGCATCTTGTCTGGTTGATATCTCTGGGCAAATTCCATGCAGAAGGCATTGGGCAGCCACACCCAGGGCCAGAATTTTCTCAAAAACACCAGGGGTTGTTTTTTTCCAATGCTATACATGCAAATGCAAAACAAAGCTATCCATTTTTATTTGCAGTTTCCAAGTACAAAGGCTTGGAACTGGACATGTGGGTAGGAAATCAGTCTAAAATTAGACTTACCTAACCTGACCTTGCAATTAAGCTTGATATCTAAACATCCGTGGGAATGGTCCCCAGGCCTGAAGTTATTGCCTGTTGTAAGTTGGGCTGTTTCCCTGTCTGAGGGTAGTACTGTATTGTTCTCTCAAGGGCTGTGTGAGTCACATCTTATATGAGTTGTTTTATCACTCTAATTAGTCTACATATTGAGGGGAAAAAAAAAGAAGGCTATACAAAAAGACAAAGGCAAAACATATTAGGAGTCCCTGTAAACTTGTGCGGCTCTCCATATGATTTTCTAGTTGAGAAATAAAACACTTCTAACATCTTTCATCTAGACTACAACAGTGAAATGTCTCTTCCATATGTCAGTGGTGTAATCTACATAATGAACAAAACTTCACAGATGGACTGGCTGATGCAACGGACATTCTTTTCATAAATTGCCTCCCACTTTTATCATTTTCTTTGGTTTCCCACAAGATGGGCTGAATATTGACAATTACTGAGCTATTACTTCCTATGTTGCATAACTTATAAAAGTGCTATAATTCAGTGAGGTGAGATTTTTGTTCCAGAATAATCAGTGGCACAGAACAGCTAGAGGAAAAGAAGGCAGACATTAAAAAGAGAGGACCCCCCTCCCCCAAACCCACAAAAACCACTTTAGAATGTGTCTGCCCTTTTAAAAACAAATAAACAAACAAACCCTGCTCTGATTTCTTACTTTGCTTTTTGACCAATGTCATTAAGTTAATGGGCTTTTTTTCTCCCCACAATTTATGCAATGGTACAGCTCTTCTGACTGTCTTGGAACTTGTTTGTGCCCTTGGCTTCTGAAGTTTTTAAAACTTGTTTTAGGTTTTATTACAAATGCTTTTTTTAAACTAAAGGCCTTTTAGGAATGCAGGAAAATATTTGTTTTGAAGTCCTGCTTTCACCTTTGTTGCTTTCCTTGGCCAAAGCTCACCACTTATTCAAATTCACAAAGTTCTAGGACTTCAGATTTTATTTCCGTAACCCTACTTGGTAGGTTAGAGATCAAATCTTTTCTGGATCCTCTCTCAGTCTTTCTCCAAAGATGGTTGGTGGTGACATGGTTTTAAACTCTGGTTCAATCAGCCTCCCAGTTATTGCTGGATCAGAGAGGTAAAGTCAGAAAGGTTGAATTTACTATGACCATGTGTCCAGGACTTGGAAAAGCTTTGTGGAAAACAAAAGTCTAGTTTGTATGAAAGAGGGCATTTTCTTTCGCTGTGTTATTGGGATGCGTCATCCCAGCCAAGAACCTGGAAGACATTAAGGTGGATGTGATTGTCACAAATATTGAAGTTTTTAATTTTTTTAATGGATCAGCTGCACTTTTAGAGAGTATGAGGTGGAACTGCAACCCACAAGTAGGTATGAAGGTGACATTTTGGTTATCCAGGAACAACAGTAATGTGCAAGAGTTCTCAGTTCTCATGAGGTATGTGTATGGGGAGAATATAAAATTTTATGTAGTGATGGTTTCCAATAAAAGGAAAGATATCTCACTCTTGGAGTGAAACTCAGACATTCACCCGTCCAAAGAGTTTGCCTAAGGCCTCCCCAAAGTCACACTCTCCTCTTTTTTTTTTTTTTTTTTTTTTTTTGACTTTCATAGTTGCGTGATTGCTGTGTCTCCAGCATTTATTCTGTCTCGCAGAGTATGTCTGCTGTCCAACTGAAGGTGTGATTGCTCCACCTCATGTACCCATACCAATAGCAGTGTAACGGGACTGGCAGATGCTTAGTTGCCAAATATATTTGCAAAGTCTCAGGCAAGCATGCTGGGCCTGAGCTGAAACTCCCACTGCTGTCAGCCATACTTCTATGCTAACTAGATCAGGTATCGATAACACTACCTTGAGGGTGTCTAAAAGAGCAATGCTAGTAGTTTGAATTGTACAGTAAATGCATCTTCAGAAGTTCCTGCAGCTAGGATCAAAGCAGTACTGCTTCAAGTAATAGGCAAGTATGGAGAACATGTGGTCCCTTCCCCAAAGGTCGTACATGCCCTCCCAGAGAGGTATTTTTTTTGTTAATTTGGATGAAATGCTGGTGCCTCAGCTTTAAGCTGATGCTGTTCATAGGGGTTTCCCTTCCATCTTTCTTTAGACTCTATTCAGGTGTTGCACTAGATCATATCTCCCCTCTGGCCCTTTTGCCTGGGACCATGACTTCTGAACGCTTTACTCTCTATTTTAGGCATATTGTCCTTGCAGCCTTTGCTTTACAGGGTGTCCTGGTTTCGGCTGGGATAGCGCTAACTTTCTTCCTGGTAGCTGGTATAGGGTTATGTTTTGGGTTCAGTAGGAGAAGAATGTTGGTAACACACTGATGTTTTCAGTCATTGCTAAGTAGTGTTTATACCAAGTCAAGGATTTTTCAGCTTCTCATGCCCAGCCAGCAAGAAGGCTGGAGGGGCACAAGGATTTGGGAGGGGACACAGCCAGGACAGCTGACCCAAACTGGCCAAAGGGATAGTCCATAGCGTGTGACGTCATGCCCAGTATATAAACTGGGGGGAGTTGGGCTGGGAGGGATCACTGCTTGGGAACTAATTTGGGTGTTGGTCAGCGGGTGGTGAGCAATTGCACTGTGCATCAATTGTTTTGTCGTTGTTGTTATTATCATCATCATCATCATTATTAGGTTCTTCTTTTCTGTTCTATTAAACTGTTCTTACCTCAACCCCCGAGTTTTACTTTTTTTCCCAATTCTCTCCCCCATCCCTCTGGGGGGGGGGGGGGGGGGGAAGTGAGTGAGCGGCTGCGTGGTGCTTAGTTGCTGGCTGGGGTTAAACCACGACACAGGGTGAACCAAAAAACAGGCTGGCTGAAACAACTTGCTCAGGGACTCACAGACAGCTGGGGGTTGAGCTAGGAATGGAGTCCACGTCTCTTGAAGCCCAGTGAAGTGCTCTGCCTGCTGTTGTTTCCTTCCCCCTTCCCACTTCTAGAGGAAGGTAGAGGGCTTCATGATCTTCCAGAAGAACAACATTTTTCTGAAACTGTAGTTCAAACCCAACTTTTTAAACCTGGCTGCCAGAAGTGAGATGCATCCATTTATATTTTGTCATATTAAGGAGTGCCACTTTCAGAGGTGATGTCTGTCCCCAGCTTCCAGAGTTGTACCTACCCACTCCCTCTGCAAAGCATGCACTCCATTTTGAAGCCTAGTAGACACACTGTGCCTATACAGCTCATGGGGATTTGTACATTTGGAGCCAAACTGTGGTTTTGAAGGGCCACTGATACCTTCTTGAGCTTGGAAATAATGTTGTCAGTGGCAAACGTAATCACAGGCTTCAGGCAGCATTTATGCTTTGATCAATTTGAGATTTCTTTGGGGAAGGGAAGAGAACGGAGCCCACCCATTCCTGGTCCCATCTCAGACAATCCACGGCAGAGCAAGGGAAGTGAGCTCCTGATTTATTATTGTCTGTGTGTAACATGATGTAATTGCTACACAATGGAAAATTTGTATTTGCATTCGTAGACTGAAAGATTCCTACTTGAATATCCATGCAGTTTTGTCCTTTTCTGCTCATTCATCACTGGTACACAGACCATAATTTCCTCTAGCATATTTTAATTCCAAGTTAGCAGCTGGTTTGTTAAGAGCTGCTAATCTTTGGGGTTTTATTCACCTTTCTGAGCTCACTGAATACATAATAAAACCTCAATATCCAGATTATATCCCTTAAATGAAATTTGCTAGCGAATACACATAACATTGTTATTGTCTCCTCGACTGGATGAGTGTGTAAGCATTTCCAAAGTAAATGCAAATGTGCTTTCCATGAGCATTTCTGCCAGTAAAATCTGATCTTTCCAAAGCTCATGACAAGCTAGCGCAAAAGATGTGCAAGCATGGAAGGAGCAAATCTATATAAATATTCAAATGAACATTCACATTGTTAACTCCTCATTTAGCTCTCCTGAATTTCTGCGTTTCTTTTGGGAAGTGATTTAGTCTGTGGAAAACCTCTGGTTTAGATGCCCTTTATAGTCTGGCTTTACCCTTACACGCTTTCATGGAGGCAGCTGACTTGGACAAGTACTGACACAGTGGATCATCCCGCTTAGTGCTGCATTTCCAGTTGCAGTGTGCTTTCCTGGGGCCACTGAATGGAAGGAGTATCTCCTGCAGTCACAATGTTGTTAAGGTTGGCAGGGAGCTCTGAAGATCATCTAGGCGTCTTCTACCCCCACAAGCAAGGATGGCTAAAGCAGGTCCCTCAGGGCCACGTTGAATGTCTCCAAAGATGGAGACGCCGCGACCTTTCAGGGCAACTTGTTCCAGTGTTCAAACCACCCTCGCAGTAAAGCAACACTTTCTTGTGTTTAAATGGAGTTTCCTGTATTTCAGTGTGCCCATTGCCCCTCATGCTTTCACTGGACACCACTGAGAAGATTCTGACTGTTGTCTTTTCTCTACCCATCAGGTATTTATCCACTAAGCTCTGTATTCCTGCAGTTGTGCCATTTCCTAAGCGCTTCACCATTCATTTAAAAATAGGATTTTTGCTTTCTCAGTCAGAGGGCCATTTAACATTTTTACTCTAAAGGCACAGGAACCAGGAAGGAAGGTGGGGTTTGGATTAGAAATGACATCCAGCCCTGCACTTTCCCCTACAGAACATGCTGCCTCCCACACTGACAGCTCTCCTCTGCACGGAGATATGCACACCTATGGCCCCGTGTTGTTATCACACCATAATATTAAGCAAATAGCTTTTGTTATTTGCCCATGTGTACCAAATCCTCAGCATGAGGGAATGTCACCTGGTGCGGGAGAGAGAAAGGTGCATTTGCTTTCGTAGCTCATGCTGAGACGCTAGTCTTATTTACCCCTCCTCCTTTTTGTCTTCCCCATGTTCTCTGCCTTATTATAACTTGGCTAGGGGCAGAGAAAATGTTGGCTTCCCTGGTTGGTTAGTGCAGTGGCAACTCTTTTTAAAAAAACAAAAAAAAATTAGTCCTAATTAAGGAGTTGTCCTCATGATTTGTGGTTTTTGTATACTGGAAAGCAGGCCAAGGCTGTCTGATTTCATTTCTGTAAAAGAATGTAACTCCAGTTCCTTGCCAGTTTATACCATTCCCCATGCCGGGCAGTAGATAATTTCTCATGGTCCCAAAGCTTTCAACAATACTCCATTATGTTTCATGACTCATAAATGGGCTGGTGCCCATGGAAAGCCATGTGTCTCAGTGCAGGCAGTACAGCTCCCCGCAGTATGTTTGAACTGATTTCATAGCCTCCAGACCTAGCATGGTTTATTATTTTCATGACTTGCTCACTGTTCTCATTGTTGCTAAGACCATATTGCATCAGTAGCAGGAATAAAATTAAAGGCTCGATGCGTTTCGATGTGAAATTAAAAGCACGATATGCGGAGCTTCAGATGAATGCAGAAGAAAACAAGATCAAACAAAAGACTGAACTAAAGTTCAGATCTAATAGCTCTTTGAGATAAGCAGCTCATATAAACTGCAGAGACAGCTGGTAGATAAGACGATATTATCTGGACCGATATAGCTCTGGTGATTACTGCTCGCTTACCTGTGCGCTCAGGGCTCTGCTGATGAATGTTGCACACATCCTCTCTATTAAACCAGAATAAACTGAAGGATTAGAAAGATATGATATATGGTCTTCAGTTTGCTCCTGCAACCTTCATTCAATGGAGCTGAATCAATGAAGCCAGCTGTTATCTGTGTAATTGTCATTACTTGCTTCTTTCAGCCTGCTAAGTGCTGTGCAAGCGTACGTGAAGCCGCAGTCCAGACCTCTACACCTGAGTAAAGGTTGGGAGATTATAGTGTTGTGTTTATGGCCCGATCCTGCTTTTATTAATGTCCATGGAAAAACTGTTGGTTGGCTTCTGTCCTCAGGATTTTTTAATCCTATTGTGATTTCCTGGGGTTTTGATTCAGTTGGCATGATCTCAGCAGCCTTGTGATATGGGGAGGGCTGTTCCAGAGGGGCTAGTATGGAATGGAAGCCAGAAGGGGATCAGTTTAGGAGGGTTGAATGGAGTGGTTTTGTCTGCTGTTGTAAAGCCGTTTTGTAATACTCAGATAACTTATTGAAACTGCTGCCAGGTACTGTTGCAAGCATATGACTGTGGAAATAGCTGCTTGAGTAATAAGAACAATAGAATTTGGGGGGGGGGGGGGGAATTTATATTATTTCTCTCTTTTTTTATTTTATTTTTTTTTATTTAGCTGGGATAATAAAACCCAACAAGTCAGTATCGCTTTATTTGCTTACTTTCAGATTCTTACATTCCAGGCTAAGACAACAATTAGGGTGTAATACTATAGACTGACGACTTACTTATTTTTAGAAAATAACCCCTTTCCCTCACTTTTTTCTTCCTCTCTGTCTCTAATGGAACCATTTATTCAGTCTTAGATATTTGAATTTTTAAAAAATTGCTCTCAGATTTAGCCTCGAAAGAGCATGGATAAAGTATTTTTAAAATGCACATTTGTATTGAAGTTGCTCTTTGTTACATAATTTCTCATTTGCTATTTCTTTTTTTTTCTGATTTAGCTAGTTATGAAGTTTTTAATGTACATATTTATTTGAGAGGGCTGAATATATTTGGTCTAGTGAAAGAAAAGTATGTTCTATAAACAGATCTGTTCCTTCAGCAGAGCTTCATCTGTTTAGTCATTTTTTTGGAAGGAGTTGCAGCAGTAACATTGGAAATGTGCTTGGTTGCTTGAAACAATCACTGGGCATTTGTACAGAAAACAGAGATTCAAGTCAGGAAGCTTTAAGAAGTAAAGCATGTGTGGATCTGTTGTGATGCCTAATGATTCATTTAGTGCGCTGTGGTTAATGATTATAATGACTATATGTGGTAATCCTGCTACCACCCTCACCTCCCCCTTCCTCTCACCCTTTTTCCCCCTGGAATAGGCAAGCAAATAAAAATCCAGCAGCAGACAGCATCAAACACGGTATTAGGCAGACTTGGCTGGCGGCAGGTATGTGCGTTTACCACCCTCGGCAAGATTCAGAATCGATTCAGGAGTCCAGGTTTCCCACAGCCTGCCCCATGCTCGTGGCTCCCATCGATTTTCTACAAGCTACAACAGGGAAAATTCCCCACTGTGGACCAAGCTCAATGACTGCAAACTATGGAGGATGCAGTCCCAAGCTGTAATTAAAAGTGCCTTCCTATTAGTTCATGTAGCTGGAGCCAAAGGACCTGGATTTGTTCTCTGATGCTAAGGGAGGCAGGAGCAGTAATTAATTAGCTAGACGAACTTTTCCATTGCACAGAGTCTGGTCCCAGGACCCTAGACAGGTTTCACTGCAAAGCAAAGGGAAGATTTATTTATTAAAGCTTAAGGCAAAGGTACAGATAAATAGGTAGAGGTTTTGGAAACAAAAATAGGTAGAAGTTTTGGAAACAACCTAAAATCCTTGTAGTGTGTAGCACCCTGGGGAACTGTTTACCCAATTTTCATGAAGAATGCCCTCCTTCCATCCCACCTCTGACCAACTCTAGACTAGCCACCTGCCTAGACATGTTCCTTGGGGATTTTTCTCTCAATTCAAATGCAAATGCTATGCTGATAGCTTGCTCAGGAGGTTGGCAGCTAACTTACTCCGGGTGCAGTTATACGAATGTTTTCCCCAGCAGCAGAGGCAATTTAGAAGTTTTGCCCCTACCTTTGGCCACTTGCTCTTGGCACCGTACCACACAGTTCGTTGCCCCCTCGGTTATGCTGAGAGAGCTCTTTGTGGAGACATGAAATGATCCAAATTTAAAAAAACCAACCTGACTGCTATCCAAAAGAAATTTCTCTGACCCACTTTACCACATAGCCCCACAACCGGTTGCATCAGCACAAGCAAACAGGAGGTAAATCGAGGTGTAGGGATGGCAACAGGAGACCTGGGTCACGCAGGAAAGTGGGAACTTCTCAAACTATTTTTTCCTGGAAAAGTGGTTGTGTAATTACATCTTCAGGTTGTGGTTGTACAGTACCAGATCTGTGCATCCAGAGGTAGTAAATTGATGTAGGTCAGGGATGGGAACACGGTTGCCTTCCCGTTGAGCACAAGATGCAGAATCCATACAAGCTTTGCTGTTTTATTTCAGCTTTATGCTGGTGGCAGAAGAATGGAGAATACCTGATCCAGCATAAAGTTAGAGTGGTGCAGGCAGGTGATATTTGATCTGGCATAAAGCCTGCTGGTACAAAGCTGACGTTGAAACGTTTTGAACAAATTTGAACCGGCAGAGCTTATACCTGTGTTGCATTTTGCCCCGTGTGGCTGTGGCATTTTTGGTCAGGATACAAACAGGACCCGGTGTATCGTCAAACCATGGAATGGAGGCCTCGCTCTTCTCCCATCACAGCTCTTTGCAGGAAGCTGTTGAGATCCTGAGTGAGATATTTCTTTCCTGCCTTCATGGTCCCCATGCGTCCTTAGCACTGTTTGAAGTTAGAATCATAGAATCATTTAGGTTGGAAAAGACCTTCAAGATTATCGAGTCCAACCATCAACCATGCCCACTAAACCATGTCCTGAAGTGCCTTGTCTACGTGCTTTTTGAATACCTCCAGGGATGGTGACTCAACCACTTCCCTGGGCAGCCTGTTCCAATACCTAACAATCCTTTCAGTGAAGAAATTTTTCCTAATATCCAACCTAAACCTCCCCTGCTGCAACTTGAGGCCATTTCCTCTTGTCCTATCTCCAGCCAACTGACAGAAGAGACCAGCACACTCACCTCGCTACAACCCCCTTTCAGGTAGTTGTAGGGAGCGATCAGGTCTCCCCTCAGCCTCCTTTTCTCCAGACCAAACAGCCCCAGTTCCCTCAGCTGCTCCTCGTAAGACTTGTGCTCCAGGCCCCTCACCAACTTGGTTGCCCTTCTCTGGACACACTCCAGCACCTCAATGTCTTTCCTGTTAGTGCTGTTCCATCCCTCCTGTGTCATCACAAACATAATTAAGAGCATGGACACTTTGCTACACCCAGCTTGGCTTCTCAGAGAGACTGTACAAGACCTTTAGATGTGCCGTCACAACAGCAAGCAGACCGGCAAACAAGGTGCTCATTTGGACACAGGCTTTTGGGAGAAATCTGCCATTTTCTGCTGTCAGGATTTGGGATTCCTGAGGTCCCAGAGGGAATGGGAAAAGCAAGCTGTCTCCCCAAAGGCTGAGGAAAGTGAAAGATGTGGCTCTTGTTCCCGTCACTGAGGTGAAGTTCAGAGGCAGGAGGTAGATGGAAAATGGGAGTGTTTGCTGCAGACAGCGTGGAGTTAACGCTCTTGACCAGTAGCTTGTGCGGAAGTGGTTTATTCACTTATCCAAAACACAGGCTTTGCAACCTCTTCTTTGAAAATTGTTCCAGAAAGTCTGGTTGCTTCTGATGTTTCACTCTATGCTGTAGTTCCTGGCCTAGCTTCTAGCTGGCAGATGTGGACAAGAGCTGCCTCTTGGCAGGAAAGCAAGGTTTGGTTCTGATGTCCATCAGGACCAGATCCTCTTCTGTGAGGCTGCGGAGGAGGAGATGCAGAGCTGAGGGTGGCCAGACAGTAGCTGTTAGAAAGCAATTACTGTCATGGATCAGATTTGCTAATGTAACAAGTCAATGCCTAAATAAAATTAGTTAGAGCCTAGTTAAAATAGCACGCTGTGTCTGAGGAGTGATATAAGCTGATGCCTTCAGGTATGCATTGAAAATTGATTTATGTCTGAAGGCTATGAAAATGTGAACTGCTGGCTCAGTACGAGATACCGTGTTATTGAATAAACATCAAAATATGTGAAAATACAGGCCCAGATATTGAGTTAGGCTGGGGTGCATAGCTGGGAGGATTATTTCTGAGCACAAGGGCTATAAGTCTGAGCACATAATGAGGAGATACATGCAAAAGGTTAATTAGGTGCATTTTCCTGAGTGGTACCTGGTATACATCCATAGTCCTAGTGCTTGAATAGGCAAGTCTGATGTGTGAGTGCGAGCCTTGGGCCTGGCAAAGTATTTTTTATGATGATATTTGGACCTGCAAGTCAACACACAATTACTTTTGTTTCCCTTTTCCTCTACTTTTTTTTATGATTAGCTAAAGGTACCTAGAGGATGCTTTGTTCCACTATAGCTCCCTTCACCTCATCCAAACAAACTTAATATGCTTTTCTGGACAGCAACCAAGTTTATATTTGTGCCAGCACCCCAAGCTTGTGCTGACTTGTAGCATTGTGGCAATAACTGCTAATGAGTGCAAATGTGTTCCTGGAAAACCCTTGACGCTGGAGAGGCATCTCTGACTGGAATGATGCTCCTGGCTATGAAATAGCTGAACACCTGTTCCTTGCTCAGTGCAAAAAAACCCCAAACCCCAAACAACAAAAACCCCAAAGACCCTCAGGAGCACTGCTCCCTTTTTAATTTCTGAGTGTCCCCTGTCTGCAAGGCCTGCTGTTGAAACTCAGAAGATTTCTTTTTCTATGCCAGTCTCTTAAAAATTGCCACATTCCTTTATAGGCTCAGAAACAAACCTGCTCTTCTGTTCTTGCGTGCAAAGGGCTGTCATGATACAACAGATGGAATCGAGGGTTGACCATCAAGAAATAATTCCTGCAAAACCCAGAAGGTGGTGGGAGGAGAAGTGATATTTGGAAGGCTGTTTGGCTTGGTGACATGAGGGTTTTTATGTTCTAATGCTGACCTGTAACCACGTGAGTCCTGCCTAATCAAAACTAAGAACTGGGCTATATTTACTGCTTAAATATATTTGTCACTTGCTTGTAGTAGGCTTTTTCTGCAAAGTTTTTAATCACGGCCGCCACCAATGGTGCTGTGCTGGCAGATATGTTCATGCAGGGGGGCTGGAGGTCATGTTTTTTCTATCAGATCTCACAATTCCTTCTTTGAACAGATTTCTGGCCAATTTCTTGGCCAGATTTCAGACAACGTGCTGACCTGATCAAGTAACTTAGAAATTGATTTAAAGCAGCATGGTCCTGTCATGTGATTTTGCTTTGTCCCTGTACTTAGGTTGAAATATCAAGTCACCATAAGCCAATGTTGGCTGAAGAGTGCACTCAGGATGGGTTCAGCTGTAGTAGCTATTCCCAGGCACTGTTAGTATTAATGGGGACAAAACCAATCTCAGAGTCCGCTCAGGTGCATGGATTGATGCAGTCAAACTTATTTTGATTTTGGTGTGGTAACACTTATTAGGGGAGCTTAGCCCTTTCACTGTCCTCCTAGCAGTGAAAAAAGCAATAGGGAGATGTTTCAAAAAACCTGAAGATACTGCCAACTGTTTGAGGCATCTCATCTGTATAGTGCTCTGCTTGGTGCAGCCTGACCGGTCTTCCTGGGCACGCAGTGCTGGGGCTGGTGGTGGCCGACAGCAGAGGCACATCTTCTGTTCATCCCAGAAATTAGGTACAGAAGGCTGATTAGAAATGTCTTGAAGATTACCTGTGAAGGAGGATTTGGGTTGGATATGCACTAACGGGCAGCGTTCCCAGGTTGAATCCCTGCACTCCGTTATTGCCCCAGGCTTTCCTCCAACTGATGTTCCTTCTCCATTGCCATGGTGATGAGACTGCTGAAGACTATGGAGGGGCAGACATATGGTACTGCCAACCTACCCTGCTCCTCACCACAGAATTCAGCTGCCACCATCGGGTGTAAAGCCCCATCTCTACTCCCACTGAGGCTATGGGGGTCTGTTCAGCTTTATGGGACCTGGATCTGGTGAGGAAGATAATGGGTATAAGGGGGAAAAAAAAATACCTCTGAATAGCTTTATTGTCATCTTTAAAAAAACCAAACCAACCAAAAAAACCCCCCCGAAGCACCCAAAAATCCCCAACCAACAACTCCAAAATCCCCAACCAAACAATGCCCCCCCCCAACCATGGAGTCAGGCTGTCAGTTAGTACAAACTGGGCTCACTCCTAACAGCTGAGGACCTGGCCTGTATACACACAAATTTGCAGTTGGCTCTTCCTTTCTGCATTTATTTTGCCATCTGTGTAGTGATTTTTTTTAAAACAGTACGAGTCACATCACCTTCAGCTTTGAAGGTTTTGCTGATGCACCAAAATAAACTTTCACCCCCCACCCTGAATCTTGAAGGGGATGAACATTAAAGGCTCTCATCATCTCTAGATTCATTTGGCAGCTATGGCCCAACTCGGGGATCCGTAACTCCTCCAGCGGGGGGAACAAACAGTTCCTGACTGTTTTCAAAATCTATCTGTACCAGGCACTTCATCATTTTGACTTTATGATACATGTGTTCACAGAAATATATAGAACCATTTTAATAGCTTCAAGCTGTTCTAGGTTGACCTACCCTAGTAGGTACTGGCAAAATCTGAACCTATTACTTCATTAGCTGTTGCTCATGAGACCTGGATGGGTCAGAGGACTGGAAATGAAAAATAGTTTTTTCCTTTCTTGGGTACTGATGTGAATTTAAATACAGGAGAGTCTGAATATTGGCAGATTATATGAGATGAGTTTCAGGTGTTTCAGTTCAGTTTCTAGGGAGCCACAGAATCAATTAGCTGCCTCTACCTTTTTCAGCTGTGTGGAGTGGTGTATAGACTTTTCTTTCTCCTATTCTCTCTTTGCCAGAAACAGTTGATCGAAATGGTATTAAACAGTAACAAAAGAGAAAAAAAAAAAAAAAAAAAGAGGGAGCAGCTGTTTCCACTGATTAGTAATGGGGTGGACGGAAGGCAACAGTTCAGGATGTTTTTCCCAGCCTGGAAAAGGTGCGCAGGTTTTTTTTTGTTTGGTTGGTGTTGGTTTTTTTGTTTTGTTTTGTTTTTGTTTTTTCCAACACTCTCCATTGTCAGAAAAATGTGTCTCCAAATGTGGCAGAGCAGACTGGGGCTGCCCCTCCAGACACCTTGTGTCAAGGAAAGGCCTTCGCTACAGGTGTTTGGTGACCGTGGAGAGGGAGACAGTGACCCAGGTGACATCCCTCCATGCCCTGGTTCACAGTAGTAATTCAGGGTGAGTGTGGATTATAGGCTCCCTGGTTTTTAATGAGGGAGGTCTTCTACTGCTTGGACCTCAAAGCTAAATACAGAGCCTGAACTGACACTTTCAATCCAGACTTCCACACTCTGGCAGCCAAAATCCCTGTACACACTTTGCAAATAGACCATAATTTCTGCATGAAACTAGATTGATTGCAGCTATCTCTGAAGGAGATTTTTGAGCGGCACTTGAGCACAAGCAGTCAATATTTGTACATTACAGCATTAAGCTGCTCTCAGTAGAATAATAATTATCTAATAGTTAACACACTACAGCTTGGAAGTGGGAAGCCAAATATTTTTTGCCTGCTGTTACCTTAGTTACTCTGTCTATACATTGGGGATAAAATGAGAACACCCTACAGCAGACCTGTGGAGCTGTTGCAAGTGGTAATAAATGTTTGCAGAGCTTTTTAAGGTTCTCTGATTAAAGTAATTATGAACATGTGAAGTGTTAAAATCTTTTTGTAGACTTGGCTGCTGTGAAAAGGACCAGAATAGAAGAAGTTGGATCTCAGTGTTGAGAAAGTACTGAAAGCAGAATTTGAAAGAGAATGGTTGTATGTTAAACTGTAACCAGGAGAGATTTTTATATATTTAAAGAAGGGCAGATCCTGTGATATTGACACAATATGCCAGGCTTTTTTCAACTCTGCCAAGCCAAACCACCCTATTTCCTGGTAGGGATTCTGAGAAATAGACTCTTATCTTCTATTTAAGATGTGCTTTAATTGCTATTACCTGTTACAGACCATCAGAAGCACAGACATAGATGCCTCCCACAGAAGCTGTTCAAGAGACATTCAGGGGGAAGAGGAGTTCACAAATAGTTCACATAATTTCAGAATTAGACCCAGAACACCCCTTCTCCTGCCCTGTTTGTCTTATTTTATTTTATTTATTTGAATTACAAGCTAGACAGTGACTGTCTACCTCCCTGTGGATGTATAGTGCGCAAAGAGCCCCATTCTTGGCTTTTTGGTGGTGCTGTATTAAAAATGTTTCACAATAGTAAAGCTTCCAGTGTTAATGGAAAGGCAAGAAGACTTGATGCTTCTAGACTATAATTGGCTTGCATCCTCCTCTGCAGTAGCCAGTGGTAACAGAGACACTGCGCCAAGTTGTAGCATCAGTTACAACCAGACAGCCTTTGGACTGTAAGGAATAGTAGACTGGGTGATGTAGCTCTAGTATCACCAAACTGGAAAAAAAAGAAGCCAGGCAGTTGGTATTTATAATACCATATATATTCTTTTTATTGAGAGACTAGATTTAGTAAATCCTTAATGGTCTGTTTAGAAGAGTCCAAGCCAAGTCACAAACTTAGGAGGATGGGTGTGGGCAGAGATGTTAACAGAACAAAGTGGCTGTCTGAGTCGGCCAAATAGACTTATGCAATTATATCTAAGAGTGGAGCTACCTACGTAAGTGAAAAATGAAGAGTATTTCTGTCACCCATGACTTGGTGCAGAAATCAAAGCGAGGAAGCTCACTTACCATTACATGCAAGAAACCCCAAAGTCTGGCATGTTCCAAGAAGTTCAAATACACTCTGTCCTGACTGCTGGGAATTGAAGCAAACATCTTAGGTGGTTTGCATGTCATGCCAGACAGAGCTACCAACTGAAAACAGGACTACTCCCTGCCATGTGGAGAGGCAAATTATCAGGGGAAAAAATCTGTAATCAAGGCATTTTGGAAGGTCGTTTTAGCCAGAGTGATGGTGATATGAATGCCATTGTCAAACTGGAGGGGACCTTAGGAAGGCAAATCCCAAACATGTGATGAAGGACATATGGCTAAATACAGAGGAGCCTTGGGCAACTCAGCCTTAACTCATGCTGGCAAAAATACACACTGAAAAAGGTGGTGTTGCCCCTACTCATATGTTGCGACATAGGGTGTCCTTTCAAATCATAATAGTGTTACAGAAACACCATAAGAGCTTTCTAGGGCTTTCTACAATGAACTTCTGCCCCATGAACCTCACCTTACTGTAGCAGTCTCAATATTACTGTTAACTGTCTATCATTGGTTCATTTCTGAAAATACGTCCTTTTCCATTGACAGCTGTTTCAGTACAAAAGCAGTTAGTGATGTCTTCATCTAAATATCACGCAGATCAGGTTAATGACATGTAAAGAAGCCCATTAGGAGCTGTCTAAGGTTTGCTTGCTCATGTACTTCTACTGATTAACAAAACTGTGGTTTTATTCTTCTTTCCTTAAACCGTTGTGAACACTCTTAAATATATGGAGGGTGGCTTATAAGTTGTAGTCCTAGTCAGCTCCTTACTGACATCAGCTAATAAAGGAGGCTCAGTTGAAAAATATGACACAAGAAGACTGAATTGAGTAATGAGAGTCTAGACTGATTTATTTAAATAAAAAGTGGATAAGGTATATAAGCATAAATGTTGATTATATATCATATATCCTTAAATGCAAACACCTCATCTCTAGGAAATACCCAAGACATACCATAAGGGAGGATGAGAAAGAATAAATCCAAGACTTACTAGTCTGTGGAATTCTCTTCTAAGGAAAGTAGGGAACTTCCCCATGATATTAAAATGAAAGGAAAAAACCCACCCTAAAATGCTATGACATATGTAGGTGGAATACACATACAGTGACAGACAGGTAAGTCAGAGATTCCCAAGATGTCCGTAGGTAGTTTCCGTCATGAACAACTTTAGCCGGTAAAGCAACTTTTAAGCTTGGATGAAGGGTGAAGTTTTGAAACTCGGAGTCTGGGAGGGGGGTGTGTGATTCACCTGACCAAATACAGAGATCTCCATCTGTGCTCACTGTCTAGACTGCCGTTACAGTCAGCAAAGAGAAAACAGGCATTTCTAGGGCATGATTTGCCTTCTCCTAAAATAGTCATCTGGGATATGTCAGGCAACTGCTTGGAGACAAAAGTCCAAAGATGACTTAGCAGTATGGAAATTTGTGAGCCAGAAAATTGCGTTCTGTAATTCATAACTCAGTTCTGAAAAGTAACTTTTTTCAGTACCTACACAGAGAGCTGTAAAACATGAGGCTTGAGAACCACAAGCTGACCTGAATTGAAATCCCTGGCTGAGGACTTCATCAGAGGGTGGCTGTTCCCTACAGGGCTGAGCTGCTTCCAGCACGTTGACTATGGTGGGAGCCATGGTGCAGCTGGCCCAGCTCTCATACCATTTTGAAAAACCTCCTCCTGCAGGATAATTTGCTCTTCAGTGATCCCTTTGCAGCTGATTTTTAATTATTCTTTCCCACGGAGTGTTAGCCCAGCAATTATAGAGGAGTCTGTCAAAATCAGCCAGAGGAGGGCACTTTTGAGCTATGGGAGACCTCCTGGCCAGTGGGGCCGAAGGTGCTGCTTGTCCCATTAGTTTTATTTGCTGGACACTTCCTTAAAATCCTCCAGCAGTAGGCTTGGTTCAGTGCCTGTCCCCTGGCACAGGCGACGGTGGGCTCCTTTCCCTTTCAGACCTTTCATTCTGTTGGCTCGCCAGTTGTGGTTGCGTCTGTTAGGAGATGACAAGAGCCAATGCTTTGTCTATGGAGGACGATGGACCTGTGCTGCAGAATTTGGGTGTGGATGAAGGTGCTGGTGCCTCACTTCCAGGCTCTGGGTGCTGGGAGCTTGTCCTACGGGAGACGGCTGGGCTAGCCGATGTCCTGGGATACTTCTGTGCCAGTGAGCTACACGGGGCACAAGCTTGAGGGCTGCCACGCAACTGACTGGTTCGGCGTTAGCACCCTGGTGGCAAGCTTATAGCCTGGGCCAGTTACCGCTCTGCTAGGTGATGTCCGGGCACGTCTGGAGAGAGCATGGCGAAAGACTGTTTTCAATAGGCACTATTGCCAAGATGCTCTCTTTTGGTAAGGAAGAACATCTGCCTCTGTGCACGTGGGTGGTGCCGTGTCACTCGGCCCCAGTGCCAGAAAGCAGACCCTGGCTTTTATAGATGAGCAAGGGGAGGCTTGCCTTGATATCCATTACCTTGTGTTGGTTTGGAAGTGTGGGCCCTGTCACGCCAAGTGCTTGGCTTCGTTTGGGACACTCTTCCCTTGAAAAGGTCAGGCCGCTAGATTGCATAGCAGCGAAGTTGGAGATCTGCTTAGCAGCCGTTCCTGCAGAGAAGTATTTTCAGGGAAAGTATTTAAAACATTAGCAGTGGGGGGTGGGGTGGAAATCGCAGGGAAAGTAAAATCCGTACGTATTGTACATATGTTTGCTTTAAAGAGCGGGTGACCCCTGCTGAGTTTCTTGGCACTGAAAGCCAGGCCAATGAGGACATCACCAGATGGGTTCATTACCAAGGCATTTTCATTATCACCCCTCGGGGCCAGCCCCTCGTCGTCCTCCTGGTCGGAGCATGGGAAGGAACACTCTGTTCCGAATCCACGGAGGTATGAGAACACTGGGGGAAGTGCTTGTTTCTGGGACAAAAAAAGCCACGGTGACTGATCACGCCATACAAGTTCACGTGAGAAGCTGAAGGCCAGTTTGCTGGTCCTACAGCCCCCCTCTCTCCGCCTATATGTGTAAGTACGCCCAAGTTCAAATGCGCTATTAAGATCCAGTAAGTGCCAGTGGAAATCTGGTTCATCTCAGATGAGGCTCCCCTGGCATGACCGTATCAGTACATTAATTCCAGTGGAGCTCACTGGAACTTGTACAAAGACAACACGAGCAGACAGAACACAAGCAAGCGGAGTAAATCTTGGTTAATCCAACCTGAAGGAATTCCCTACTGAAAATGGACTAATGCCTTGGATTTGTTCTGACTTATCTTGCAACGTTAGTTCTCCGAAAGCAGCAAAATGATGATTTTCAACACCCGGACTCCTTTAAAAACTACATTTGCAGGAACAAAGACATCGAGTTAAACTGATAGTGCTTTAGTTCTTTCCCAGAGAAGTGCTATGCATTATGCAGGCTTATCCAAAAGTTGTCAGTTGCAAACAAACACATCAGTATAAGGCTTTGCTTCCCTTGGTCAGGCTGTAAAGGCTACATTGGCACAAAAGATTGGGTTCTTCAGTTAGTGTTGTTCTCACTTTTTTCCTCTCAGTGTGAGTATGTGACCCTGGATTTGTGAAGTAATTGCTCTAAAATTGGAGTGGATGAAAGTCCATAGGTGGGTTGAAGACCAGTTAATGATTTTGAGTTAGGATTTAGTGGAGTGGGTAACCCCTTTCTGCCTCAAGCAACCTCATACACTGTGGAGAACTTGTGTGCTAGACTTGGAAGTGTGCAGGGTGGAATTTCTATCACCTCTTTCCCAATTATCATTGTTTACGCATGAAGCCACCTGTCTTCTTGGTACCTTGCCATGGTGAAAAGAAGTTTCTTTCCCTGTTCCCAAGAGAAGGAGAAGACTGATAAAAAAGGAAGGCATTTTAACATTTATGAAGAAAAAGCAAATACATATTGCAACAGACCTGGAAGGGTCAGAATGGACTGAATGTTCCTAAACCTTTATGGTAATTTGCTCCAGTAATTTCCATCATAATTAAGAAGTCGATATCGAAGCCGTTATTACTATGAGTCAGGCTTGCAAGATCTGCTTCTACAGCACACGTAGCTGCAGGCTGCCCCATATTCAGCATTTAAATGCTATTAATTTAGAAATGGTTACTAGAAATGCATCTGTTAAATGCAAGGTTTAGAGCAATACAGATAATACAAAGCTGATAATAAACCCCAGCTGTGGGGAAATGAGGAAATTTTATGCACACCTTAGGTCTCTGCATCCACCTTTGCCCCCAGGAATATGTCAGAGTAATCTTGAGGGATGTTTTTAGGATGCTGAGTCCTGGCTGTTTCCCTCCTACCGGCTCTGCCTTTCCTATGGTGTGGATGTGAGGGAGCAAATCAGTGTTCAGCTTGGTGAAGGTAGATGTAGCAAAGGTCACCTCTTTGCCATGCTTGTTATCTGTCCAAACCAGTGTTGCTATGTCCTACCCATGTGGACTTTCCTGAGGGCTGTTGGGTATTGAATGCTTCTGAAAAGCAGGCTGCGTTACTGAGGTGCCAAAATAGGGACACAGATTTTACAGTATCATGGAGCTCTTATTAGACAGATGGTTGATACGAACAGATTTCAGCCCTGGAATTGTTCATGAGTTGTCCCCTTGAAAATTTGCTAGTCCTTTTTTCTGCTCCAATGTAAGATGACTGACTTCAGTTTTTTTAAGTAGGAGAATAGGAAATACTGAATAATGGGGAATCTGGTTCAACTGTCAGCTCTCTTCCTGACCCGCAGATTGAATTACTGGTAAGAAGGATGGCAATTACCCTGTGAAACACCCGTTAGAGTGAATGTTCACCAACAGCAGGATAATGGGGAGCATGGACGTGTCTGGAATTTGGATAGTGCTCAATACATGCAACATTGGATCATCCTTCTCTGCAAGACACTGCTTTGATTCCTCCTCCTCGGGACAGGTGTTTGCCAGATTTGTTGTGGGATGTGCACCACGGGGAGCAGTGAAACTCCCTGCCTTTGTGTGACTCCTGCTTTTCCAGAGTGGTCGCCAGGAAAAGACTGAATGAGCAGCATCACGCTGATGCCTTCCAAAGCAGCAGGAGGTGTTTCACCAATCTTGCTAGCATGTAAGGGTCTGGCTTTCTGCTAAGTGATTTTATATTCTCTTTGAAAATAATTTATCTTCTCAATTCATATTGAAAGGGGACAGAAAACGACTCAAGAAAAGGTTGGGCCTCTGCTCCTAATAATTAAGATCTACACCCAGTTGCTTTTGGAAAGCTATGGGAAGGTGCTGTTCAGTTGCTGTGTCAGATTTCTGGTGTAGAAGTGTCTGGTGAGGTGAAATGTCTAGGACAGATGTTCTTGTGGCTACCGTAAAGGACCAGGAGTTGTGAGATCTAGCTTCTGGTTTAGGTCTCCGAGCATAAAGTGAACCGGAAAAGTCTGTGGTGCTTTTTTGCCTTGCATGCTACAGAAGGATGGAGTATGTGCAGTGTGCTTTGAGTTCCTCTATCAACAGTCTACACTGCAATCACTGTTAGGTGGGCATTTTCTGCGGTCGTAGCAGACTTGATACCACTGCATCGTTTTAGTGCCAGGCAGATGCCATGGGAAGGCAAGTACTTCTGGTTATGAGCCAGGTCACATTTAAAAAAGAAACTTTAATAGTAACAGCGTGGTACATTTTGGACGTATGTGTGAGTGAGATTGCTTTGATAGGTCCTCTTCTTTGGTCAGCTATAACAGTTGGTTCTGCTTGCTCTTGGCAGCCTGTGCTGTGAACACGGAAGGTCTGTGGATGCTTTTTGAATCCTATTCCTGATGTCAATTATATATGTACCCTAAAAGGTAACAAATCTATTTCTACATCCACAATGAATGAAGCATGTAACAGCATTCCTGCCCTGGACACAGTACACCTTTATGCCAATAGTACTCCTGCACTTCAGGATTTGCAGCCCCAGCATGTGCTGCCTGTGAGAGTGTTCCCTGCAGCACATTCATCCCTCACTGCACAGAGAATCTCAAATATCTTTTTGGATGGCGGGGGAAGAGCACAGAAATGTAATCATTTGCTCTGAGAGCAAATGCAAGATATTATAAAAAGCTTTTGCAGTATGACTCAGGAACAAGAATTACTGCGTGCTGTCTAGTAAGAATTCTAAAGCTCCTATAACTGAGTTTTTTCCATTTTATGACTTACCAAAAGCCAAGGTTGACCTATTAGCCTGTATTATGGCTAAGGAAACAGCCACAGAATTATGCGGCAGTGTAGTTTAATATTAGTCTTGAAGCTAAGCCCAAGCAGAAATTGACAATACAATCTGAGTTAATGGTGACTATATAATGGGAAGAAATACTGAGAACACTTGCTTTCACAGCTCTAGGTTGGTTTCTGGGGACATGAATGAACTGTAAATCCCAGTTTTCCCTTCCTTTAGGTGCAGAAACTCTAGGTGAAAATAAAATGTCCAAATAATCGAGAAATTCTTTCATGCAAGGATCTCAGGTACTTCACAACTAGACTTGTGCTACTGATAAATTTTTCAGTTTTTGCTTAGCTGATCTGAAAATTCTGAAGAAAAAGGTCTTGATTTTGAGTTATGCAGGCAGGATTAAAAAAAACCAAACTAACTGAAGAATTGAAATGACTTCACTTCAGGTCAAACAAAAGATGGTGTTTAACCCAGATGTTGTACTTTGTTCAAACTTTAGAATGTTTCAAGAACATAGTGAAGTAATTTTTAAAACTTATCAATATGACTGTTTTAGCAAACCTAAATGTTTTGATTTTTTCCTATCTTCACCCACCCCCACCCCCCCCCCCCCCGGCATCTATGCTTTTAAATAGAAGCAATTTGCTAGAGTCGGTATATATCCGGCCAACCTACCACTACCTGTTTTGTTTTCCTTCAGCTGAAGGATTTTGCCCAGTTTCTATCTCCAAACCTCTCCCCCCGGCAGCAGCAGAGACCCTCACCGTTGTGGGCTGACACTGGGCAGCTCTGAGAAGAGCACTTTGTTACCCTGGTACCAAGGGCTGGATAATCTCACTTGACTAAGACACATACATGAAGACTGTGGAGAGCCGTTGAGATTTAGAGGAACGACCCCCAGAAATGGCTGGTTTGGGCAGGGCTGTACAGGGCGGCTTGTGGCTGCTGCCGGGGAGCCACTGCAGCAATAGGAGTTCTGACTTACAGGAGCTGCTAATGGAACAAAAAGTTCCCTCCGTCCCTGGCGTGGATTGAGATATGGCCGGGCGGTGAGCTATTGACCCAGTACAGGATGTCTGTGGGATGGGAGGGAGATTTTTTGGACAAGAACTTTGAGAAATTCTGCAGGAAAAAGTTCTGCAAACAACTATTTAATCTCGGTTTCTCCTCAGATGTGGATGCTCGTGGTTTGCAAAGTTTGTTCAAGAAGGGGTCAGTCGTGTAACTCCATCGTGATGGACACTGGAGGCGTCTTACTCCTTCACATAAAAGATATTTGAACGGGGCAAAATAGATATCTGCTGCCAGTGGAAGTGAACTCTGAACATTGGCTAGCCTCAGCCTGTGGTAGGTTCAATAACAATAAATGTGTGTATTTTATGCTCCCAGTAATAACCCAATTAGAGGCACTTTGAAAGGAGATAGCGCTTGATCTTTTTGTTGAAAAGTTTTCCAAAATGCAGAAACTAAGAGAAGAGAGAAAAGAACAAATTCTTTGGAGCTCACATCATTAATAGCGTTTGGACTGAGCAAACAGACCTTGGTTCAATAGGTTCTAACTCTCCTTTATACCACTTATGAGAGGATTAGAGAAGTACAATTAAGAAATTCTGTGCGCACAAACTTTTCGAGTTACTTTTTTTTCCTTATCTCGCCACAACATTATATAAAACATTTGTTAAAAGCCTGTGAAGCTATTAAGACCCCTCTGGCTAGAATTACTATTGCAAAAAGAAGGCTTACAGTATCAAGGGCTAACCCCATCTGTAAGGTCCCAACCTGGAGACACTATTTATGCATTATTCACTCACACGGTTTTAAATTTTTAAATCTGTCTTTTCCACGTGTGCATATCTCCAAAAAGTTAATCCCTGGGGGATGATCCAATTTACCCCAAACCTGTGAGAGTTAGCAGCTGACGCTTCACTCTCCTGAACTGACCCCACATGTACCAACACTAAACATGATTTATTAAAAAAAACAACATCAAGGTAGTACTGCAGTATGGGAAATAATTATATAGTGTAAGGAGAAGTACAGGATTAGGTTTGGGTAAGAAATTGTAGTAGTCATCATTGAAAATCTTGGAGTAAGAAATGTGCTGAGAAGGATCTGAAAGGTAGTGGGGTTTTCAAGGTAACCTTTAAGATAGATTTACACTATACTTGTAAGAATCCAGGGGACTATAATTTAGATGCATATTTTCTGGTTTTGACTAGAATGGTGAGTGAAGGAGCTCTGACCTCTGAACAGATCAAACCTGTATTTTCCACTCTAAAGGCTGGTATGACAGACTTGTGATCAGGCCTGTTGTCAACTATTGGCTTCCTTGATAAGGCTTATAGTTGGAGAAAGCCCAGCCACTTCTGGCAGAAAAGAAATGCAAGGGAAAAAGGACCAAGGAACAGCAGAGAAGATGAAAGCAGTAAGGAGATGGGACTGGGTAGCATGAGGGTTGCAGGAAACCGAGAACAGAGGAGGACAGGAATGAGCAAAGGGTTATTTGTTAAGTGTTCTCTTTCATTTAAAAAAAACCCCAAGCCCGAACAACAACAAAAAAGGCTTCTAGTTGGGCTAGCTGTATCTGCAGGCTCCAGAGACCAGTAGTCTAATAGGTGACTCCAAAAGAAGACATACTACTTGCTTTACTTGGAATGGAGGGGAGATGGATGATGAGAGAGAAAAATCCATACGGTGTGATAGGATTAAAAAAAAAAGCAACCCTCAGCATGGAAGAGCCATGCTGGGAAAAATGTGAACAACTCATAAGGATGTTGCTGTTATTTGTTCCAGTACTTAATATTCTAGACAAAAAGGGCTGTTCTCTGTATTTCTTTGTGTGACCTTATTGTGTATTTGGATATATTTGCTGGTGACCTGGAGTTTTGGATGGGCATTGGCTGGAAAATTTTTCCTTACAGAGATTGTTTTCCTGTTTCATAATAGGAGAAATTTAACTCTTCTAAGAAAAGACAACTGGGGCCTTATTTCTGTGATAATGCCAATAATAATAGTTACTATTTTCTTGTCCAAACATTTTTTCGACACAAATGACATTTTGTACAAAATGTATTTTTTTCCAAAAATATTTAAATTCTTTTCTAAATGCAGTGGGAGTTTTGACATTGATTTAACGGTTGCAGTATCAGGCCCTTGAGGGAAAAAGGCAGTATGTTCTCCTTTGATCTTCTATGCATCTTCTTGCTTTTGTTATCTTCATTTCAGTGAATCTTTTCTGTACAAGGATGAGGTTGGTGTCCTCTCCTAGAACCTCTGGTGGCCCTCCCTCATTTTGATAAACGTGAGCATAACTTCACATACTTTTTTTGGCACGCATATACAAGTAGTTGAAGCAACTTCCTCTGTGGTGGTGGCAAATAGAGACAAGGATACCTCTTCTACCAGAAATGGGTGGTGAAGTGGCAAATAGCAGGTCACTGTTCATATCATAAACAATTCTTGCTTATTTGCATTTCTGCCTGTTAATACCTAAATTGGTGCCATGAACCTGCACCACACATCCAAATTGCCATTTTCTGGTTGCCAACATCACCTTTCCCTCATGATGTTGGCAGCAATAGGGCCAGAACCCGGTGCTGCTCACTGGACTACATACCAGGAGGTTTGAGCAGCCAGTAGTGTCGTCTCTCTTTGGTGGAGACCTTCTTCTGCCCTTGCCCTGTGGCATTGACAAGTGGAAGGGCAATATCTGGAGCTATTGCCTGGGCCTCTGCTGTGAGTGGAGGCACCCTGTATCCCTGATCCTCTGGTCTTGCAACCAGGAGAAGCTGTTTGAACTCATCCCAGCTCCTTCCCTTCCTGTGCATTTTGGGTGTCTTTCTAAAAGAAACGAGGCCATGCAGAGAGGATTTTTTTTGATAATTGGGGAGGACATTTGGGCACCTGGGCTCTTGAGCTGTGGGGTGCACGGAAGAGCTACACCTGCCTCATTGTGTGGACATGGCCTCTGGGAACAGGTCAGGTTCACAGGAGAGGGAGTATGGGAAGGAGAACAAAAGGCTGGAGATGCAAAAGCATCTTAAATGTAATTTTGCCTCAAGGATAAATCTGCAAGCTTCTGCAGGATCTGGGGAAGATGGGGCTGAAAAATGCTGTATTTAAAACAGCAAATCACTGGGCTGCTTACTGCTTAAATTCCATAATCAGTATGGCCTGATGCAGCTTCAGTTATATACTGTGGTTGAAATGACCCGACATGTCTTCCATTCATACATTTTCCCCTCTGCACAGATACATGGTGCGTATGTTTGACACGCTAATATAGCACAAGGTCTGTTGCTGTCTAGTACAGAGCAGCTGAGATATTACAAATAGTTATAGAAATATGGCCAAAAGAGATAACAATAAATAAGTTTTCCTACTCGGTCACTAGCAAACAGAGATATGTCTCGCGGCCAGCCAGATGCTGGCTAAATGAACAAACCTTGCAATATTGCACTCTCAAGCTGGTGTATTACAAAGGGAGCAAGTGCCAGGACTGGGGACCATCCCTGGAGAGGCCCCGGCCTTTCCCAGGAATTCCTCCTCCTGTGCATAACAGCCAACTCCAAGTGCTGCAGTAAGACAGAGTCATGCCTCAGACCTTTCCAGATCCTATAGGAAACAGCTAGTACCATGAACCACATCCATATGTTGTCAGAGCTGGCTAACTCCCCTTGTAGTCAAAACTGCAAGCTGAATAACTGAAACCTTGCATCAGATCTGGAAAACAAACTGTTCTGTTTCATACCCCATCACCGTCCCCAGTACGGATAGCAGGGATAACACTTCAGCTGGCAGCGTTGGCCGTGAGGTTTAACAGAATGCAGCTTATTCTTCCATGACTCTCAGTCCTGGAGTGCTGACAGCAAAGGACTAGAAGTGGGCCAAGGAAATTGATGCTGGATGTGAGTCAGGTACAAGGCTGAATTGAGCTTGGATTTAATATTATTGAAATACCACAGGTGGTTTCTGTTAGGATTTGGCCTCATATGGCAAGTCTGAAGTCAGGTCAGCTGTTCAGTGAGATCCAGCATTGAATTCTCATGAGCATGGTGAGTTGAGTGAGATTTCAGTCACACCTGAAGCAAAAAATAGTCCCTTTCCTGTTTGGGTGTGAACTTGGGACCAGAAATCACAGGAGTTGGTGTGAAGTGTACATAGACATAAGAGTGGGCTTGAGTGTACACACATTTTAGTTTTCTTTAGCTTAAATGGGATTTGTACCAACGAGCTGTAGCATGGGTTTGACATTGGGTCCTGTGACTAGAGGTTGACCCTTTACCCTGCTAATCCAAGAGTGGTTGTTTTATCAACTTCCAATTGGTTGCAGAGGAACCTCAAGGTGTATTTTCAGAAAAGCCGTGAGAATTTTTGAGGCTGTGAGTGAGAAACCGCAGCAGCTCATCAGCTCATAAGTTACGTCCATGAATACATTGAGGCTAAGCCATGCGGGAGGCCTCCACAGCCCACCGGAGACGGGTGCTGAGATGCCTTTCATGCAGTTGGCTCTGGTTTATCCCGTGCTTTTTGGACCTTTCATTGCTTGCGGTTGTTCTGACAGATACTGTGAAAGACCCATCAATGTAAAGAGAGGGACTTTCCGTGCTGTTCAGGGATCCAGTTTGCTACATGTTGATCAGCGTTGGCTTTTGCTAACCCAGTTGGGTTAGAAATGCTCTGGAGAAGTGCCAGAGACTGGAGCAAGGTAGAGTTAGAACCGTGGTTACGTATGAGCAGAAGAGGGTCATACCGCCATACTTCCAACGTTAGACCACAAAGCAAGAATGACTTCTGTGCTTTCCAAGGCAAGGCAAGTAAAAGGAATAAAACATGTCTGTGCTGGGTCAAACCGATGAGCCGGGAGCCCAGAGGAACCTGTTGGTGTGAGATACAAACTAGAGGTGACATCACCAAACCTTGGTGCCATAAGCCTCCAGAGAGTGCATCATGTCATGCTTGCCTCTTGATTGTCATGAAATAACATTACTTCCTTTTTTCCCTATTTTGTCAATATAGAAAGTACACTGGTAGGCAGTTCCTTCTGATATTTTTCACTTATACTTTTGAGGTGTTAAAGAGACAGTAAGCGTTGGATTTGATAGCCTTTTGTATAGATATATGTATTAGAATGGCACCATTTTTCACTTCTTAACCCAAATTCTGAGCAATCCTCCCTTGAATCATACAGAGACTGTAAAATACAATCAAAAAAGCTCTCTAGTGAGAAAATAGGAGTAATAGGAATTGCCGAGTGTTATACATCAAAGGTAGGTACGCTGGACTTAAAGATGGAGGAATGAAAGCCTTTCCTTATCTATTTGGACCCCGGAGGAATCTGTAATCACTACAGGGGCCAAGAGGTAGCACCAACTACGTCCTTGATTTTCTAGGCTCAGTATTAGTAGGAACTGACCCTAGTCTAAGTAAGCTTCATCTCCGCTTTGTTATTGGCCAACTCGGTCACTGGTGATTTGATTCAGTATGGTCATTAACTAGCTGGTTTACTAGCTCATTTGGATTTGTATCCATGATTTAATAATGGTATTTTATTATTCTCGATTAGTTCAAGAGCAAAAAAGTGACAGTATTTGAGGGAGAAACTGGCTGGCTTATTCATTTCTAATCAATGAGAAGCAGAGAGGGCTGTTTTTTCTTTTGAGTTTCAGCAGGGCCAGTCACAAAGGTACAGAGATTTTGAGCTATTTGACTTTATTTCTAAAAGAAGACTTTTTCTCCTTCACACTAGTTTGATTTTAAATATTCAGCCTGCCCTCTTTCCCCTCCTCCCCATGCACAGAGGATTTGGAGGAGTCTGAACCTCAGCGTCTGGTTTTTGCTATCCTTAGCCAGTAAAATGATCGAATATGGCTTCCAAAATACACAAAGTGCGCAAGAGCTGGTTTTTACCAAAAGGCTGCTTTTTTGCAGAGTCATTTTTTGCTTATAACTAGGTACTAGCAAAGCCTGAGGGAACTGTAAGATGGATTTGTGGAGCCAGAGAGGTGGTTTTGTGGTGTTTTTTTTTTTTTTTTTGTTTGGTTGGGTTTTTAATCCCCTCGAATTTCACCTGTATTTCTGAGGTCGAATCATAAACAAAAAAATTCCTATTAAACAAAAAAGAGAAGTGCAAATCCTTATCCTCCAGCTCTGGGTTTACCCAGGTATGCAGCAATATCATTTTATCACTGAAGCATCCACTGTATTAGAAAGCCTTGTTTACACGAGCTTAAGCCCCCGGCTGATGGATAGAGCTGTTTCAATTTCCCTCAGTCATTCCCACTACAGATTGTATATTCAAGGGAAAATCCTCACCGCAATACTGGACATGCCACGCTCTTAGCCGACTGACGTTTATTAACTAATACAAAGTTGCAAATGATGTACCAACACAGCTAAACAAAAGAGCCCAGTGTTGAGCCTAAATCAAGGTCCTAAATCATAAGCCGTGGTGTGACAAACTGCACGATGTTTGCCAGTACTTTAAAAATGGGGCTTTCTTGCCAGGCTGAGAATCCATAGAGCCCGGCCAAAGAAAACAATGGGAGGGAGCCAGGGTTCTCCCAAGCCTTGGCATGAAATCCACAATAGTAGCTTTGGCCAAGGTCCATGGACTCGAGCACATGCTCCAGAAGGTCACTTCAGAACACCATAATTGCTTGGTATTTACTTCAGTGGGTTTTGCAGACAAAAATAATAATAATAATAAAGTGCCACCAACACAGCTTAGGGACTCTGTTATGGTCCTAGACCTTTGCTGTCTCGGAGCGCCCCGTCTCTGGTGCTGCACGATGGAGTGGGGAAGAGTGGTCCAAACGGCTAAATAATAGCAGTGATGATAAGTAATACAGTACGCCTGGGGAGCGAGAGTGGACTTTATGTCCTGGCTTGTCCTCAAACTCGTCAGCAGTGTTTGTAGCTGCCATTCAGTGGCTGTTTACTGACCTTTGGGGGCTGAATTTGGGGGTCGCTGCTGAGTTCACCTAAGGCAAGCGTTTGCTTTTTCCTCCTCTCCTTACTGGCAGTCCTGACGGAGAAGTCAAGATCTGCGCAGGTCATTAGGACTGAAAAACAGCCCCGGATCCAAAGTCTGGTTCTGAACAACTCAGAGCGGGACAGGGGGACTGAAAAGCCAAGCTTATTCGGATTTCAGAGCCTGGATTGGATGGTGCAAAAACCCCTGGGATCTAATATGTTTGGTCCTGAAGCTTACAATTCAGGATGTTTGCTAGTGGGACCCTATATGTCTTTTACCCCCAGAAATGATCCCTCCAGCACAGGGAAAGGAGCGGGGCTGAAGATCCTTGTCCTGCCTCTGCCCCAGGCTGTCTCTGCTCTTAAGCCTGGAGCCTCCAAGACTCAGCCTCAACGCGCTAACACTCAGCCTTTACTATTTACATTTAAAAAAATAAACCACATTTGATTATTCAGCATTCTTCTTTTACATTTTTATTGCCATTTGCAGAACTCCTCTGAAGGCCAGAGGAAACCTTTCTGCTTGACATATTTAATATTTTAGCACTTCATAGTGTCTTTAGACAAAAACGTCCAGCACGCACATGTGTTTTGGCAGCTCTGATTGTGGCCTCTGTTCTGTCTCTGGCCTTGAGAAGCAAAAGAATGAAAGAAAAAAAACAACCTTAAACTGGGTCAGCGCTGTTCCCTCTATTTCTGTTGATAGCTCCATTTGGGATTTATGCATTGATATAGAAGTAGGGAAAAAACACATGCCCCAAGCATATGTCCTTGAAAAACAGTGTCACATCTTAATTTTCTTGGGCTGGCAATGCATGCATTCCACGGTCTCCGTGATGTAGAACTAATGAAGATAGAAGTGCAAGAAAACCTATAATCAAATCCAGTACATACCAGGCATAGCACACCAAGAAGCACACCCGTCTGAAATCTCATGGTGCTGGAAGAAAAATCCAGGCCGTGCAGCCACGACAGTCCAGTAGTTCTAGCTGGTGATTTCTTAGGCAGGGTTCTGCATCCACAAAAAACCCAAAACCAAGCAAAAGTGCTTCCTGGCATCGCTTTGTGTCAAATACTTCTAATGAGCAATATTCGGAGGGAAGCTCGAATACGCAGAAGCACAGTTGTTAGAAAAGACTAAAGGCATGAATCAAACATTTTTTTCTGGTCATTCAGGATCTGTTTCCCTGTGCTTTAATCCCCTGTGTATATCTCAGGAGCTTTGTGCATATAAACTGTGTATTGCTGATACCATGGTGATGATTAGTAACCCCAATAGAGACCAGTCCTTTCGGCCAGGACACTGTGAGCCCGGAGCGAGGGGGGCTTGCTCCAGTGCACAGCGCTGGGCAGTCCTGCCTTCCCGGTGCCAGCATGCTCCTGTCGGGCTGTTTCCACCTGTTTTCTTTTCATTTAGGGCATAAATTCCTCCCGGGAGAAGTTGTTTGAGTTTTTAAAAAGAATTGTGTGCACACAGTGATTTGCACAATGAGATCCTGGTATTGGAGGGGGGTTCCTGTGATAGTGCCTATAGCAGTAGGGGTAGAAATAATAATAATAATAACAACAACAACAACAACCACCACTACCTAAGCCAACAGCTGGTGGGAGAAGAAGCAGAAATGTGGTGTGACTTTCCAGGTGTCACATAACAGCTCAGTGTCAGAGCCCTGAAATAAAACCCCTGTGTATCCTGTCTGCCAGTCCAGTGCTCTGGGCTGGAGAGGACAGCACTGGCTGGTGACGTGTCCTGATCTGGGTTGATTTACAGATTCAGGGAGAAAGAAATGAATAATACAGATCGTTCTTCGTAACTGTGACTTTCCATTTTTGCTGTGTTATTTTAAACCCTAACCTTAAAATCTTGTTAATCTTCAATCCTGTTAAACCTAACCCTGTAAATCCTGTTATCTTCTACCCCATGCTACTGTAACTTAGGCAGTATCTTAGCTGCCTTGTTTTTTTTTAAGAAAGTGGCTAGTCGTTGAGACATTAGCCCAGGAGCCAGGATTTTTTTTTAATTTCCAAGTCCCCATTGTTTTCAGAGATCCCCTGAAAGTCACTTTGCTTCCGAGTCTTTAGGTGCTCACATGTAAACCAGGAATCTCAACTTGTCTGACAAGTGTTACCTAAATGCACAGAAATTTGGGGATGCCTCAAATTTCTTAGCTTGTGGTTTTTATTATCAGGATTTTTTAACCTTAGTGATTTGTAAATGCCATCCATCACATGTAAGTGGTCCCTGCCAGTCCACCACCAGGCATCTGGGACCTGCTCTGGGTTACTTTGCCATCAAATGGTTCAGTCTTCATGAGGAAGTTATTTGCCCTTGTGCGTAGTGATCCCCCACGCTCTTCTCAAAAATGGGCTGATAGAGCAACGCTGAGTAATTGTCAGTCCATCCTCTAAAGACTTGAGTCCTTCAACGTAAAAGTGAAATGCTCCCCTTGTATCAGCTCCTCTCACTGGGCTGCACCGTGGTTTGTGATCTGCTGCGTTCCTGCTCCCTTCCTCCCAAGCATGCTTGGTGGGCTCCTGTAGAGATGGACATTTCCTCATCTTCCCGCTGTCTCAGTTCTGAAGGGAGTCGCTCTGGGGAATATCACAGCATTGTGTTGTTACCATTTTGCAAGAGTGTTAAAGTCAACACATGTTTGATGTTAGCTTTGGCAGGGCCGGGATCATATCAAGTGATACTGTCCCAAGCTGGGGGAGAACCTCTACAGTCTCCCGTTATTTACCTACCACTGACCCAGTGAGTGAACCCATGTTTACACAGGGAAAAGCATGGAAGTGGTTAATCTGAAATGATTGGGCAGGCATCTCTCTGCCTGTCAGCTTTACATCCCTCCCAGATGTGACACCTGATAGGGAAGCCACTGGTGGGAACTGACAGAGGGATACAGAGAAGGCAGATAAGGAATAGCATGAAATTGTCTTTTGCTTCCCTGTGAGTGCAAGGGAAGAAACCAGCAGGTGTTTTCAAGGGGCAAGTGGCTTGAATTGAACACCAGAAACCCAATTCTCATCTCTCAGGATAGTCTTCCTAAGCCTCTTGTGAACCTAACTTCTTGGCTCTGGCCAGCGGCTCAGTATGGTTGTTGAGTAGATTCAGATATCTGCACATCTGTAAATAATGAACGATAGCAATTACATGTTCTTTCTGAAAGACAAAGCAGTACATTGAATACTGTTGGCAGGGAGCAAAGCCCAGGAGGACCAAGCTTAGGGCTGCTGATTTGAACCGTCCCCTCTATTAAAGGAGCGCAGTTGTCACGGTAGACTTGTCTGAAACCTAGTGCCTCCAGCCTTCGTGGTTCCTTTTACTTTCACCTCTCCCATGGTTCTTACTCAGGCAGACTAAAGTTGGAAGGATTTGCCCTTCCATTCCATCCTTCCCTCTGTTGGCTTTCTTTTCAGCACTCTTTTCTTTAAAAAATACATGCAGCAGCTTTGATCTACAGACCTGCAGAATGTAGATGGGGAAACTGAGGCACAGGGAAAGGTACAGTGCTGAAAGGTGGCACACTGTCAGTGTGAGAGGGAGCCGCAGAGGCAGGCAGAAAGCCAATCTCTCCTGATTCCTCGTCCTGTGCTCAAGCGCTGGAGATGGATGCCATTTCATTTCTGGCAAAATTAATAAATCCTTGCATGTGTTGTCCCTGGCACATTTCATACTCATTTTCGGCTTGTGAAGAGCCGCAGATAGGCTTCTCCGTACAGTGGATTTCAGAGTCTGGCTTACCTTTGGCACATTTGGATCCCCTGTGCTTGCCCATCCCAAGACCTATTTGTATTGTACATTTAAACCCAACAGCGGGGAGTAAGCCTGTTTTGGTGCAATGAGTTCATACATGGAACCATGCCAAAGCTTAATGAGCAATCAGAAAGGTGAAGGAACATTCAACATGCTTATTTGTCGCTGCTGCTGCTCCCAGGGGCGTCCTTTAACCCTCTGAGTTCAACACTATATTATGCAAGTTTTGTTTTTGTGCTTAGTGGAGTGTGTAATTGTCCCTTTGGTGACTTGAAGAACTCTGAATGTTCAAAGACCATTTGGGGAGCAGGGGGGTGGAGGGGGAAACCCAAGCAGATAAGTGACCTATTTAGGCAAAGTTCACATTGATTTCACTTTCTGTTTGGTTTGCATAACTGCTGCTAATATGGACACCTCTTCCTTCTGCACCAAACTCCAAAATTTTCGGCAGGAGGTTATCTTACTTCTTGGTTGTTAGTGATCTCTGTGTTATGAGGTGGAGCCTTCTAGGCATGGAGCCTGATACACTTGGAGTTAGGTTCCAGCTAAAATAAGCTAATAAGTGAAAATAATTGGCATTTTTATCTCCAGCCGGAATAAAATTCCCCAGTTCCTCATTCAATATTCTGGAATAGGAAGCAACAAATTCAGAAGTCGGTTTGCTTGGGACTATCTAAAAAGATAAAATTAAAGAAGTGCTGTTATTAATATACATATATAGCAATGTCTATGAAAATCATGATGAGACTGTCACCACATACTGCTCTTCCCCTGCCCTGTCCTGGCAGCCAGCAGCAGAGAGCAGAGCCATCTCCCAAGGGGACCTTCCAGGGGGATGCGGGAGGTTAATTCTGCAGCTCCTGGGTAACCTCTGACGGTTACGCCGGTGCTCGGGCGGCAGTGGTGTTAGCCATGTGGGCAAAAAAATGCGGGGGAGAGACAGGCCAGATCGATGCGTCTGGACTCTTAGAAACGTGGGCCATACAAAAACGACAGGTTTGGAGAAGAAGATAGAGGGATGTGCTGGCTTGGAGATTTGGCCCCGGACCAGGAACATTGCTGAAGGCAGGGTGGAAGCTCCCCATTAGACACAAATGCAGCTGTGGTAAAGGTGGTTCTTGAGGGCAGTCTTTGTTCAGGCAATTTAAAAAGAAACATGTAAACTTACACCCGCAAGAAGCGCATTCGTGTGGGTCAGAGCCAAACCCCGTGGAAGTCGGGAGGAATCTTTCCACTGACTTCAATGGGCTTTAAGTCCAGGTCTCCAGTGATTGGTTTGAAGTGACACATAGACTATTTTTATCTGACAATTTTTTCCTTTCTGTATTTTCCAAAAACACCAGTAAGAGAAGAACAAGTAAAAACTTCATCTGTTTTGCTAAATAAGAACTGAAGGTTGTATTATTCACTAGTATCCTAGGGCTGTCTGTGCAGATTGCGGGCTGCATAGCTACAAAATTGAGAGTTGTTTTTTTTCTAATGAGATAAGTAATCTAAGCTATTTACATTCTTGTTCTACAGATTGAACCAACGGAATGGAAAGGTCTCTGGAAACATTAACAAATGTGGTGTTTACTTACTTTAGTTCATTACTGACTGCAGTAGGCGTATGAGATAATTTTTTTCTAAATTTGTAGAAACAACTAACAAATTCTGCAATGATCTATGAAATAGGACACTCGACAGAAGTAGTCTAACACAATGGCTGGCAGTATAGGGCTCACTGTGCATTTCGGTTCTGTTTCCTTGAAGTTCCCTTTATCTTAACTTTTCTTCTTCACCCATACATGGTGTGGGCTCTCCTGCAGCCGTCAGTAATATGGATCGGTGGAGGTGTCCAACTCTATGATTAAGACATTAAACATCAAATTCTTCTCCACTGCCTAAATGCCGAAGTTTCAAAGGAGTTTGGTTGCTCTTTTGTGAACTGATGTAGTTCTAAGGGGTTTTACAGTTTAATAGCTGTAGATGGGTTGGTATACAAACTTTCCTGTTGCTGTAAAAGGAATGTGTAAGAAAGCACTGACTGATGCATCTCTAGAGACATCATGCAAGAGCTTAACTTAGTCCTCTTTTTTTAATAGAAACTTGGATCTCAAGCACTACTCTTGTGTAATGACAGGCAGAAGGAAAAACTAACAGACTTGCTTTCTTTCAAAATCCTTCAGTAGGCTTTAAAGAGGGGCTTTGCTAACAGCACCACATATAAGGGCGACAAGATGACCAAAGGGCTGATGAAAAACCTTTTAAATGCAGTTAGAGCAATGTGATAGATGAGTAAGTTGGGTCTGGCAGCCTTTCCAAGCAATGTGTGAGGCTGTGTTTTCCTATGTCTAATTATTCGGAGTGCTTTTCCCAGAGTCATGATGATCTGAATGACCAGTGAGAGACAGAGGCTCCCCTTGAATCTGGAGGGGTGTCTGCGGGTGCTGCAACCCCTCTCTCTCGTTCTCCTCTTCTAACCCTGCTTCAGCTAATGTGCCTCCACCTGCATGCAGATGTGGTGTTGGTGCCCCAGTGTATGGGATCCCAGGAGCAGGGTACAGCAGTGGGAACCCTCTCACATGATGGCAGGTCCCAAACCTTTCTTGCATGTCCTACTCCCGGTAGAAGAGTGGCTTTGAGAGCCTGTAGCTGCCCCCTTACAATTTGTGCTAAATCATGATCTTCCAGATTACATTTTCACAATCCTTTGCAACTCCATCTGCAAGAATTTGTCTCTATATTTAATGTATTTTGCCCTTTGATTAAAGCTTCTGCTGACAGCATGCTTGGCTAGGGACACACAAGCTCACAGAGCAGGGTATATGATGGCAAAAGAAGTGTGTTGTGTTCTGAAAGAGCTATTATTACTGCTTGCATTTTCAATCGCAGTGCTGGACTTCAGCTTGCTACTTCACAGATTCCAAAACCATAATTACTGGCTGCTGCCTCTGCTGTGAAACACTTTATTAAGTCTTTAGAGTCATTAAGGATTTTCAGGAAATTTATGGGAGCTCAGGTCATGTTGCCTGTTTGTTTATGTAGCCCAGGATCTGCCAAAAATGTGGCCTGTAGAGTTTCTGTAGTGAAGCCAGCGCTCACCCACATCTGCTTAAGAGACTGATGGAAACTGCCTGTTTTGTCTTATGTAGCCCTATCTTTGCACGAGCTGTCATGGGCAGTGGGATGCAGCCCTGCATCAAAGAGCAGAGAATGATTCCAGCAAAATTAAATGAAGCTGTTGGATTCAGAGCCAATTTCTCGCTGGAGACAGTGACCTCTAGAGCAGTCAAAGTCTGGACACTGGTGCTATCAGCTCAGGTAAAGCTGCCACTGCCTACAGTGGGAGTAAGGATTGAGCTCAGAATGGGTAAGAAAACTGGGAACTGGTCCCAAGTGTTTTAAGGAACTATTGTTTCCTCCCACCTCGGATCCAAGGGAGTCAAGGGGAGTTTGGGACTCGCACGGCTGCTTGAGCCAGACAAGGTGCAGCTTTATATGAGATCATGCTTGACTGAGGAGTGCTGGTGTTCATCAGGATGGCTCAGAGATGCAATTCATGACCTTAAGTCCAGTAATTTAATTCATCTGCTCCTGTGTTAGACGAAATTTACACTTTGGGCTTTGTAAATGCCCTGTTGTGTCACAAACATGTGGCATCAAACATGACTTGCCCAGTTGTCACGCAGAGACATCCTTGTCTCTAAATCGGAGAGACATGGATTTGACAGGTGGACCACTTGGTGGATAAGGGATTGGCTGGACGGTCGCGCTCAAAGAGTTGCGGTCAATGGCTCAATGTCCGAGTGGAAAGCAGTGATGAGTGGCATTCCTCATGGGTCAGTATTGGGACCAGTGCCGTTTAACATCTTTGTTGGTGACATGGAGAGTGGAACTGAGTGCACCATCAGCAAATTTGCTGACAACACCAAGCTGTGTGGTGCAGTCGACATGCTGGAGGGACGGGATGCCATCCAGAGGGACTTTGACAGGCTTGAGAGGTGGGCCCCTGTGAACCTCATGAAGTTCAACAAGGCCAAGTGCAAGGTCCTGCACGTGGGTCGGGGCAATCCCAAGCACAAATAGAGGCTGAGCGGCGAGTGGATTGAGAGCAGCCCTGTGGAGAAGGACTTGGGGGCATTAGCAGATGAAAAAATGAATGTGAGCCAGCAACGTGCGCTCGCAGCCCAGAAAGCCGACTGTACCCTGGGCTGCATCAAAACAAGTGTAACCAGCAGGTCGAGGGAGGGGAGGTGATTCTGCCCCTCTACTCCGCTCTCGTAACACCCCAGTTGGAGTACTGCGTTCAGCTCTGGGGCCCCAGCATAAGAAGGACAGGGACCTGCCTGAGCAGGTCCAGAGGAGGGCCACAAAGATAACCAGGGGCTGGAGCACCTCTCCTATGAGGACAGGCTGAAGACAGTTGGGGTTGTTCAGCCTGGAGAAGAGAAGGCTCTGGGGAGACCTTACAGCAGCCTGCCAGTACCTAAAGGGGGCCTAGGAAAGATGGGGAGGGACTCTTTATCAGGGAGTGTAGCGAGAGGATGAGGGGTAATGGTTTTAAACAAGGGTAGATTTAAATTAGATATAAGGAAGAACTTCTTCACTGTGAGGGTGGTGAGACACTGGAACAGGTTGCCCAGGGAGGCTGTGGCTGCCCCATCCCTGGCAGTGTTGCAGGCCAGGTTGGATGGGGCTTGGAGCAACCTGGTCTAGTGGAAGGTGTCCCTGACCATGGCAGGGGGCTTGGAACTAGATGAGCTTTAAGGTCCCCTCCAACCCAAACCATTCTATGATTCTGTGATGTTGTGTAGTGTTAGGGGTATGTTTGCAGTCCAGTTATAAAGTATGTGTTATTACAGACCTCACAGCTAGCTTTTTACTCCACTGTTAGAGATCTGTATTTTTAAAGCTGGAATTGGGAGTCCAAGCTGGCAGCATTCAATGTGAAATAATTGTGTCTTGGTCTGTAGAGCATTAATTTATTACAGGATTATAAGCACTTACAATGAAGAAGGCCAGTTACGATTACAGTCTCTCTATAATCATGTGTAGCACAGTCTAATGATAACTTTACAGCAACCAGTTCACTTCTTCTGACACCAGTCCAACATGGTGTGTACTAATGTCAAAGTGGGGGCTGATGGCTGTCCCTACAGAAAAGGCTTACCCCATTCTTGTGGAACAGAAAAGCCCAGTATTTCTGCAAGCAAGCCAGACTAGTGTGTCTGCATCTACACTGCTGTGTGGCTTTGTGGCCAGTCTGCATTATTTATCTCTGGGTGCTGCCTGGGATTTACCCGGCTGGTCCCCTGGGATGGAGCCGTGGGTCTGCCCTCTGATTTTAAGTGCCGTTAGCAGCATGGATATCTGTTGCAGGCAGGTTCTCCGGCTGACTTGGGGCTGATAACCTCTGTCTTTCCCATCTGGACTTGCAGTGACAGCACATGCACAGCATCGGGCAGACGCAGTGGTCTGGGGTCTTTCTCAGCGCCTCTTGGGATTGCTTGCCAGAAGGTTGACAGCCTGAGCTCAGCTGGAAAAGAGAAATGCCAGCATGCGCCTCTGGATCTCGGAGCTGCCTCAAGGTGCTCCAGAGACTCCAAAGGTAAGTACAAGATTGGCACTTGTCCAATAATATAGGCACATTTTCCAGTATCCTTGTGTTAATGATAATTATAGTCAGCTATGGCCCGGAGCCTATAAAGCTTTCCATCGTCATTTGTCTTTACGGACCAATAGGTGTGTAATGTAGGCTAGTAATGATACTAATTATTATCCACGAATTTCAGGGACGTAAAAGCCTGTGCCAGCACAGGATTAGATAGCTCCTGACTCTCAGACCTTTAACAGGCCACTGGTTTCTCTTTCTCACTAGTGTTAATCGGCACAGCTTTGCTGACACAATGGAAGTGTCTGCAAAAGCAAAGGCAGCTCTGCCTTGGCAGTGTGCCTCAAAGAGCTCCAGGCAGGGGAGGATGAGATATACCATACGCCTCCATTTCCTGATTTGCAGTATATCAAGATATAGACAGATCTTTATTTTTTGATGTGAAAGCAGAATGAATAACTAGGTTAAATCAGTCTGGAGGGATATTAAGCCAGTTCTCAGGAAGCCTATGCAATTATTATGCCTCATCCCAGCCTTCTTGATTGGGAACATGCCTTTAAGAACATGATCAGCCCCAGGAGATCTCCCCCGTAGCCTGGGAATTCCACCCTGTCTGCTGACGAGGAGGGAGGCTGGGCCACAGAAACTCTCCATTCAGAAGGGAAAGCTTTTCTTCCCAATTTTTTTTTTTTTTTTTTTTTTTTTTTTTTTTTTTTAAATTATAAATGTGCACGTTGGATTCTTTTGTCAACCAAATCTAATGGGACTGGCCTGAGCTGAATGGCTGGTCTGTGTGATGCTCAGACTTGGTTTCTTTTCAGGTGCTCATTGCCTGTTTCCGCGAGATGACGATTAGCATCTGCCTTTGGGCTTAGAGCAGCTGTGGGCACTGCACTGTGTCCCTGGCTGGAGGGTGCTTGTGGGAGATGTAATTTGTCATGTTAGACTGGCTGGGGTTTGGGTCTGTATAGGTGCCTCTCAGCCCCTGTGTTATCACAGGGCTGTGAAAATAGTGTAGGGTCAGCAGTGAGGATTTTTTGCTATTTTAAAAGGTGGGAAAGGCCTTCAAGGTTTGGCTTTCATGCCTATTCTCTTCTGTTCCCTGCAAAGAATTAGGGGCCCAGTTCAGCTAGGATGTGGGGATGATGAGGGGAATAAAAAAGTTAATCAAATCTCAAGCAGTAACACAATTCTCAAGGCCAACTTGCCTGCAATTTCCTTCGCTTCCTCGTGAAAATCCTGAGCTACCTGTTCCCAGGCTAGCTGGGGACCGGCTCCTGGCATCTGAGGTTTCTTTCCATGGCATTTAGAGAACAGGTTCCCAGATAGAGCATTTTATTGATTTGATATTCTGATAAAATCCACCCAGATCTGAAATTCCAAGTGGAGAAAAATAACTCCAGCCATTACAACTGAAAGAATGTGAAACCTTCAACCTGGCAACTGCTGGAGTGGGCTTCCCTCTCACCCCCCCGTCCCCCCTGCAGTCCCCAGTCCCACGGAAACATGTGGTTCATACACACACACACAGCCTGTTCTGTTGGGAAATTTACAGTTTGCCTTTGAGAGTGACCATCCATTATGGTTCAGCGCAGCTGTTCACGTGAAGACAGCTTTAAACTCTTCCAGAAATCGCTGGCACACATCTGTGGACGTCTTTCCCTCCACCCCTTGCTGGATCCCTCAGGGCAGGAGTGAAGTGCTGCTGCCCCTTCCACCTTTGGGGGCTGTGAGGGAAAAGCTGGTGGCTCTGCACGCATCCCACCCGCGCACCCACTGCTGTTGGCCACTTCACCCTCATGCCAGCTCTTTTGTAAACGTATCATCACGCATGCACATCTCCATACCCTCCTTACTGAACAGGGCAGAGATCTGTCCCTCGTTTTGAACCTCTTGTGCATTTTATGATGCTTAACTTGGAAATAACAGCTTCCCCCAGCTCTGCTCTGATTTCATCCATTTCTGGGTCAGCTATTGTATAAGGTGTTGAGATGGCATCAACTTTTAGTTCACGCTGCAAGCTCCCACCTCAGGGTCTGTCTTCCTCCATACATCCAGTGCAAGGACATACAGACACCTCTGCACGATTGCCCCCCGCATCGTTGCTCACTCACCTTCCTTTTGTCACTGCGTTAAGTTACAAATCTTCCTAAGCCTGTTTCGATGGGGCCTGGGTGCCTCAGTCACCAAGTGGTACAAACATTCAAAGAGGGCACGTTAGCATCTGTGTTCTCCAGGAATAACCTTGTGTCTGTGTAGTTGTTCCTCCACCCCATAACTTCAGGGGGAAGGAGGAGACCCATCTGCTCAGCTGGACGAATCACGTTTCCCTTCCTACCCAGTAATTTCATCAAAACCAAGTTATTGACATGGCAGTGAGTTCCCTTCATCACCCTTGCCCTGCCTGGGGGACAGGACACCCTCCCATTGGAGTGCAGGGACCCCTGCGGGGCCGTGGCGGGGCGTGCAGGGCTGCGGCAGACCTGGGCAGCACGAGATTGCTTTTAATCATTGGGCAACCCTCCTTCCTCCCCCAGGGCTGTACAGGATGCATGTGAATTCTGCATTAAGGCTTTGGGAGCGGTCTGAAGTCAGGAATTACACCGGCACATCTCCCGCTTCCATGGGCTGTAACCTGCATTGACACACGAATGGCCCAGAGGCCATCTGGGTTGCTGTGGCTTCTGGGAGACAGAGTACGCAGGTCTCTCTCCCTGAGGCGGAGGGTTTGGGTGGCTCTGATCAATTTGCATGGCCGTAGGAGGACCCCCAAGGCTGTGCTCAGCTCCACACGTCGGGCAGCCCAAGGCCAACGGTGGTCTCTGCAGAGAGCTGAGCCCCCTCTGATGGTTGGCAAGGTGGCAGTGGCGTGAGAGGGTAGCAAGAGCGGGGTTACTGCAGCCCGTCGAGACCAGTCAGGATCCCAGAGTGGGAAAAAAATGGACACCGTATAGCCAAGAACTATACTTTAATATGTAAAGCAATCCAGTCGCTTCCAGCCAGCGGCTTTTCCCCAGCTGTTCGTTTCCAATAGAGTATTATGATCAGTAATTGATACTCTCAGATGTCTCTGCACAATCCCCAGAGAAGAATGGCTAGGGCAATATATTTTTTTTCCCAACTCACTGGAAAATTGAGCCCCAGCTGGGGCTAATAAGTGCTTTCATTAAAATACTGATCTTAATCCAAAGCTGAGAATAATGTCTCCTCTGTGTTGCAGCTCTCCTCAGCTCTGACATGGGCTATGCTTTTTAACAAGAAATGAAAGGAGGATAAATAGACACTTCTCGCCTCAACATCATAATGCACCAATGTTAGGTCCCAATGAGGTCAATGTTTTTTTGATTGCACCAGTGGAATGTGTTCTTTTTTTCCCCCATGCAACGAGCTCTTTCCAGTGTTGGAGATGGGGTGTATGGCCAGCGTACCCCTCCATCCTTCTCCTGAGTCCATCCTGCGCCACTGCCCAGGGGTGGTCTCATCAGGAAGAAAATGGGGAGCAAGATGGTTTGTCTGGGTGCTGTGTGCATGCCAAGATGTGTGCGTTGGACTACAAGGCAGAGGCAAAACCGTTCCATGATTTCAACACAAGGCTTCATTTTGCCTTCCCACCTCTTCATTTTCTTCTGGCCAAGGCAGAGAGATTATTACTAATATTTACTTATCCAGAGCTTCTCAGATGGAGAGGTGATTTGCAAACCACATCTTGAAAGGTCAAAGGATTTTTCCCTCATTCTCATGCTATCTTCATGCAAAGAAAGCGGAGACATCTTCCCCTTTTTTTCTAGGAATAGGGCCTGTAAGTTTCTCAGTAAAGTTCAGTAAGCAAATGAGAATGACAAGAACCTAGTTTCATGGTTTTGGATACTGTCCTGTTTCTAAGGCCGGATAGGAGTTTTGATCTGCTCAAGAGCAGGATCATAAGGCATGTATTGCTAAGCGTTCACGTTGTTTGGCAAGCCATCGAGTATAACGTAAGACACAACTCCTCTCCTCACTCCCATTCATCCTGTTGTGTCTCTGTTATACCTTTAACTTGAAGATGGTTCTGTTTCTGCTCACATCTTTTCTACTTCTGCTGTTCTGCACCAGAGGCCACAGACAGGGATGCTCTGTGAGAAGCCTCAGATGTCATGGGAAGAGAGAATCTGGAGATGTTTTGGAAGTAAGACTGGCTGGAAATCCCCAAAGAGTCTCTTGCATGAGCATCAGGTTTAAAACACATGAAGGTGATGGCTATTTGAAGATGAATTACTGTGACTCATTGCTGGAACAGGAACGCATATTCTGGTGCTCCTGTGAGGCACGCTCCAGACATGTATAGAAGTATGGTTAGATGAAGTCCTGATAGCTGAGGTGCGTTACGAGGAACAGCTGAACTGTTGGATACTTCTCTGAAATGAGTCCTCTTTTTTTCATCCATTCTTTCTCAGTATCCAGACTTATGACTACAGTTTTTCTTGTGGGGGAAAAAGGGCATTCCAGGTAGCAGAGTTAAAAAGCGAAGCGCATAAAAATAGAGAATTCATCAGATACCTCTGAAAACATGGGATCATTTGCTCTCTGAGGAGTCATACAGCTCTGGGGAAGGCTTTTAACTCCTTTAATGAATGGTTGCTCTGTGATTTATTCTTTTTCCTGCTGAATCTAGGATGCCCTCTTTGAACATCAGCACCTTTTTTTCGCAGTCGCTGGCCAATAAAAGCGAAGGGCTAGGCTTTGATAGTTTCACTGACATCAGATCACATGTTATTGCTTAAACTGCCCTTCGCTTCATTGACACCACTCATAACTAGTGCTCAGTGCAGGCAGGGATTTCAGAGTTTGGGTGTCACCTATCTATAAAGCAGTGTAATACCCCAAATTCATACCTGATAGAAGGGGCCTCATGCAACACTGGATGCACCTTGTAATATGAAGGGCCAATTCCCCCTGTCCTGCTCATTTCACTCAAGTGGGTTATCTAATCTCACTGCAGGTCATAGGTCCTTTTTGGAAATCCTCATGTTTTGTGAAGTTCGATTTGGTCTTAAATGTAAGGATATGACATCTTGTGTGCTGGTTTTGGCTATCCTTCTGTGGATCTATGGAGCTGGCAACACTTTATGTTTTAGCATTGAACCCTCACAAATCCAGTGGATTTTGACCTACGCTGGCTGTTCTCAGGTAAGTGAGATAAAGGTCAGGCCTGTTTGACAAAGACAATAGTAGAACTGTAGTTAAAACTGAAGCATTAGGGACGTTCCATATGGATTTATGAAAACAAGTAGAAAACACAGAGATTTCACAGCAAATCTAAAACATTGCACTGCTTAGTCAAAACTAAAGCTAAGAGTTGGGCATAGAGATCACAGCTGGAAATTACTTTCTTGAACTGCACTCAGAGACAGACTGCTGCAGAGCCCCGGAGAGCTGCCATTCCTGCTTCCAGGACTTCTCTGTGCTCCCACCACTGCACCCAGGTCTGGCATCAAAACGGCTCTCTAGCTCACAGCATTCTATCCACATGTTCATCCTACTACTTAAAAACACGTCTGCACGTTTATCTTTGCCTGTAGCATCATCTTGCATTTAGTCTGTAGGGTCTTCAGGGCAGGAACTGCCTTGTTTGTTTTTTTTTGTGGAGCATCTGACACTTCTAAACCTGCTCTGCAATGCTTCAACACCACTCTGCACTTGCCTGAGTCCTGTTTGGGAGGGCATATGATGTCTCCTGTTACCATTACAGGGTAACCTGCAGTGAGTATCTGCAGCACAGCTCTGCCCCGATGCCAGATGAAATCTGTTCAGCTTCCCAACCAGCCTGAGAAGGACAAGCCATTCATTTAGATTGCACGTAACCCTTTATAAGCCAGGAAGCCGAGAATAGCAGCGAGAGGGGTTGGCAGACTCCCCTGTGGGTTAAGAAGGAGCTATTTGTTCTCATAATTACTTGTCTAGGAGAGGGGTCTGTTTGACAGTGCTTTCCTGCAAAGCATCATGTTTGCCCTGAAGCCAAATAAAACCTTGGTGTAAACTTCTGCCCAAAGAGAAGAAAAGGCAACTCAGAGGGAGTTTATGTGAATAAAAAGGCTGTAGCTGTTTCAAAGCATCTCTTGTGCATCAAGCAAGTGGGATCCCTAATATCTCAGATGCCTAAAAGGCTCTTTAATATCCAGGAATAGGCACAAACTTGGGCTGGTTTCCTTCCCCCTTCACTAAGGGTTTTTAGCTCTGTGTATGTCAGACCCCCCTCCCACCTTGCTCCACTGCCCACCCGTGGGTTTCCTGACACATACACCAAGAGATGCCAGTGCCGACAACATGTGTATTCCTTTCCCTGAGCAGAGCCAGCCAGGATCTGCCTTTTGGGGTAGCTGGAGGGATCAGGTGCTTTCTGGTTGGCGTTTCCCACAAATACAATGGCTGGGATGGCTGAGAGCAATTTGGGCAGAGTGGCTGCTGCTTGGCTGGTAATTGTGGCTTTTGGGTTTTGTGTTACTCACTGACTAATTCTGTGCAATATTCTCAGGTTTCCAAAGCTTAGTTCCAGTCAGACTGTCCATACTCCTACTCCCTTCAGGCTGTGATGATGAGACTCAGCTTTTGTATGGGAGGGGGCATTTCACTGCAGACCTGACCTCTGCTAGACTGCCGGGCAAGGCACCTGCAGTGCTCAAACTGCAAAAGTGAGGGCTGGGCAAGCGACTCTTGATTTCAGAGGTTTTCTTTTGGTATTTCTTCAACTGTAATCGCTTTACCACCATCTCCAGTAACAAATGCACCTAATTTATGGGTAGAAGTATTATTGCGCTCCGTGGGATATGTTCCCAATTGCTTGGTTGTGTCCCATCCCACAGGCTCTGTTGTGCTCAAGGCTGAGGGAAATCGGCCCTACGGTGAGCGGAGCAGGTGTGTGTTTTTGGGGCAGACAGACCTGCGTTCTTGGTGAGCAACTGCTGTGAAATTCAGAGTAGCTGTGGTGTCCTGATCCCAGGTAAGAGTGGAGAACCTGTTGGAAATGCAGGAAGGAAAACAGCATCCTGACCTCTCTGAAGTGATACTGGCTCCAGAAGGAGTAACAGACTGTAGGTTTGCTTTTTGTTGGAGAATTCTGTATCTATGTCTTGAAGACACAAAAGGAGCAGGTACGTTGTGTGGGGAGACAGCAGTTAGCTGCTAAAGTAAAGCCCCTGAACGCTGGGAGATGACCTTTGCAGTTTTTCAACCTCTTTCTTGGTTCCCCTGCTATTTCCTATGAAAGACAAGTTTCTTCCTTCCCTTGTGCAAATGCCTGAACTGAGGCTAGCATAGCACATGCACATCAGATGCCTGCAGCTGCCCTGCCTGCACAGGGGCTCTTCCGAGCCTGCAGTGCTTTGGAGACCTGGAAGGGAAAGATGCCTGGTGACCTGCTAGTTGTCTCAAGTTGATATAAGTACTGCTTTCCTTGGCTTCTGTGAAATACTTGGTGGAACAATAATGACTGGGCCAAATCCTGTTATTTTGTATCAAGATAATCAAAGTGGACATTTCACTGGCTGCTTCAGAATAAGCTATTTCCTCTCTGAATAAGCCAGTTCGACCTCCAGTTTCTCTCCTCTTTGAAGAGCAAGTGGGTTGGTGGCTGAATGTCCAGATAAAACACTTTCAAATTAAGCTGGGCGTAGACTTCTGAAGACATTTGGCCATGTAAGACTTCACTGTGTGCCAAAGTCAAAGCAACTCTAGCGATTCATTAAAAGGTGTGTGTGTGTGGAGGACAATGTAAATGAAATAAAATGATGGACCTCAAACTGATAGCAAAATTTTGAGGACCTCTGAAGGGTGTTCCAAATAAAAAGTTTGGATTAACATTTTGGCCACTGACTGTTGTACAAAGCTGATAAAATTATCTCTGTTTATCAGTTTTACTGTTTCTACAGTCTTTTAATCAGCTTTTCTGTTTAGATTTGTGAGATATTGTCAATGGTAAGTTGCAAACTGCTTATTTCCCTGTTCAAAAAGCTTTGTTTCCCTTAAGAATGAGTTTTCCCCTTTTCTCCAGGAAAGAGTATAATTTCTCCTGCTGAAGAGACCTTCCTTCCTTGCACACAACTTGCCATACTGGTTTGATTACAGGATTATGTTTTCAGACGCTAATCATAAGATTTTTGTCCCTCTGTTTCCTTTTCCGTGTATTACTTCTCCCTGCTGCAGATGGACAGAGGTGGATGCTGTGTGGTGTAGATGCTTAGCTCTGCTAAAGTGCTTCAGGATTCATTGATGGATCATTCCTCCCGAGCTGGAAGTAATCCTTGGCACTTCTTGTGTTACACTCTCTTTTTCATAAGAGGAGGACGTGATTTTTCTTACCTTGATATAGGACTCTAAGAAGGTGGGTTTACACCCCCCTCTGCTTCTTACTAGAGACCTGTAATGTAACCCATTTACGCTACCTAGGCTAAAAGAAAGACTAGAGTTGATCTTTAATATTATGTTAAAAGGTTTCCAGTATAGCTGACCCTAGTATCCTCTAGTCTGTGAGAAACCCTGCTTGCATGGAACAGCCATTTTTTGAGTGAGGTCTGTGCTTTAAAACCCACAGTTAATCAGAGTTTCAGAAGCTGCATCTGGATAGCATCCCTGCCTTTCAGAGCGAAGGTGTGCTCAGATCAATGGTACGGCTTCAGGTCCTTATGCAACTGAAACCCTTCAAGGATACGCTTTCTTCATCCCAATAGATGCTACGCTATGAATAGGATCAGTCTCTACTGATGTAATATGGCCTTTTGTCAAGATTAATATAATAACGGAGGTTGGAAGATTTTGGAGGGAGATTTTCTGCTGTGCTGGGCACAGGCGGTGGCTTGTTCCAGTGAGGAGACAGTACAGGACAAAAAGGTGGGGCGGGTGGTTCATCAGCAAGTTGCTGCACTTGTTTGTAGAAGAGTTCATTTTAAGAGGTTCACCATCCCTCTTGGGGTGAAAACACCCAGTGTTCTTGTCTTTCCTGAGGACTGGTCCTTAAAAGACCCTTTTCTGCTTTTCGTGGCTGCGGTCAGATATCCAGCACTGATGAGCTGCTTTTCTAAGTTTGCTTTATTTGTCACATTGAGCTGGCAGTGTTGAGGGCCACAACTGACTGAGCAGCCGAGCTGGCAGTGGAAATGTCCAGACAGCCCATGAAGAGCAGCTTAATGCATGTGCAGGTACGGTATGTATTTATATCTGAATGCATAGTCTGTGTGTGTGCACGTGTGTTCCTGGGAAAGTTTTTGAGTGAGTGGCTAATGCATCTCAATTACACCCCAGTCTGGAGCAACAGCCTTCCTAAGGAATTGAAAATCTGTAAAGAATCCACTGAAGTTAAAAACACCATTTGGTTTCCTTCGCCAGAGGGACGCTCATCAATATCTCTTTCTCTTAATATCAGAGGGTTAAAGCCTTGGCAATGTTCTCAGCTGCCAGATGCAGGCAGAGTTCAGATGCAGGCAGAGTTTTTTTGTGAAAGGCGATTTCATTGCTGTTGGGTTAAAGCTCCAATTTTGCCTGACGCTGCAAGTTTCTTAAAAGCAGCGAAAAGGAGAGTGGTGTACAGACTGCTGGCTTTTTCCCTTTGTATGTGTCCTGTGAATGAACTGGCCTCTTGTCTTATCTGTATCAAGATGGATTTCCTTCCAGTTCACTCCCCACTGGGGATCACACGAAATCTTGGGTTCCCTGAAGTGAGAGATTGGTGCTTTGGCGTTTATACTGCATATCTGGATAGCGCACAGCACTTTGCGAGCAGTGACGATCCGATCGTTGGGCCGGAGGAACTGAGGAACAGGGAGAAGGGAAGTTCCTAAGTCAATCTTCATCGGTTCACACGTGGCGCGGGAGGACGGGTCCTAACTCAGCCTCAAGCTTTTTCCTGCTTCAGACTTAGAAGCAACCTTAGCGGTGCTGAATCCCGTTTCTTTCCCTAACATATGTCTAATAATAAATCACATTTTCTTCCTCTGTCTGACAAAGGACACTCCCTCCCAGAGCCAGTAATAGAGCAGATTTCTTCGGAGACCCGCTGTGCTGCTCGACCCTGCCTCTTAAAAATTTAAGCCACTTACCCAAGGTTACGCAGCAACTCTTTGCCTTCACACTAAGTGGCTGAAATGCCCCTGATTGCGTGGTGGAAGTATTCCCATCTCCGCGGCGAGGAATTTCCTCTGGTGCTTCTCAGTTCATTAGCGTGCTGCTGTCTGACACCACCAGTCTCCACCAGCTGCCTCCAGCCCGCGCTGCCGCAGGGGCTGCGCCGCACAGACGGGGACACCTGGCCAGTGCAAACCCCCTGCTCCTCGGGGGCTTTGCAGCCCAACCGCAGACATCTGCTCTGAGCTGAGAGCTGGCACTAGAAGGGTTTTGGCCTTGGAAGGAATATATTTACTTTGTACAGCTTTCCTGTAAAGAAGCTCGGATGGAGAAGCCCAACAATCTATTTAGTCTAGTAACAGCAGAGCATGCCAGTGCTTCTGGAAGAGCCCCCCCGCCAGCGCAGCTGGTTGCTTGTATAATACTTTCCTATAGGAGGGGAAAAAGGTACTTTATTCCTCCTTCTTGCTCATCCTTGCCCCACAGCACTAGGGCACTGTTCTTTTGTCTGGCTTGGCAAAGTTTCTCGCAGGTCAGGGTGGGTGGGGGAGAACGAAACCTTTTGGTTCTGAAGAAACAAAGATGTTTTCATGCAGTTGTGGAGAAAGCTCTCTCTTCGGGATAATTTATATTCTTCTCAACAGGGTCAGCTGCAAAAATCTCTCAACGTTACTGCCTTTTGCCAGTCATGGCTAAACTCGATTGCATACTGCTGCAGGCTTTGCTTTTACAGAGTGACTTTCAGCCAACTAGTTCTGGTAGCAGAGCAAAGGTTGACTTGTTGGGATCAAGCGTGAGGATGAAAAGCGTATGTGTGTAATATGGAAAAACATAGCTGTGACTGTTGTGTGAATGAACCTGACGATAGGAACATGCCATGTTAGGATGCTGGGGAGCCAAAGTGGGTGCGTGTGGGATGCCTCATCGGACTGGGGAGGACCAGACCACAGGTACTCCATGGAGTTGGAGCTTCTGTCCTCTGCCATGAGCCCGGAGCAAAACTCCCAGGATTTATGAAGTCCCAGTCCCATGTTATCTGCCGTATCTCAAAGAAACCACTGATGACTGAGGGAGCTGCTGGCCTGTGTTGCGACAGAGCAAAGGGGATGCCGAGGAAGGTGTCTGAACTGGGAAGAGGGACTGCAGGGAGAGAACAGAAGATCCCTGAGTGGGGGAGCAAAGGGCCAGAGGGGTGCCCTGGGGAGACACCCTCAGGAGAGGGAGCGTGGAGCCCTGACAGGACACAGCCGTTGGGAGTGGGGAGGAAAGCGAGGCAGGGAGGACAGGTGCTGTCTGGCTGATCCGTATGGCAATGCGTTCTTATGATAGCTCGGGGGGTGGGAAAAGAGAGGGTATTTTTTTTAATTACCCTTTTGCAAAGCGTTTGTGTGACAAGCTTCAGTTATCCCATATCCCCGAGAAGGACAGTTGTCATCTCGGGGATTTCACAAGGCTGGTGTCCTGGGAAGGGGCACACGTCGGCCCTGGAGACAGGCATAAAAGCAGGGTATGGGTGTCCTGCCAGGATAAGCATGTGCCCTGAGGACAAGGTGCTGGCCAGACCCCGCAGGGCACCTCGAGGCCGGCTGTGTTTGGACTCCCTCTATTCAGAAAGCTCAGAGCACATGTGCCTGGCTTGGAAACCTGACTTTTCGGGCTGGTGAGTGTCCAAGAGAGGCTGTGACCCACCTAAGGCTCTGACACCTCATTTAAACCCACCAGATGCAGTGTGAGGGGTTTCTCCTCTGCAGATGAGCGCAGTCGTGAAGGCAGGAGCAGCTTTGCACTAGGCAGGGCTGTGCTGCCTCCACGGGGGTGGCATGGGGCTCAGGGAGACATGGCTGGTGTTCGTGGGATGGGGCCAGAAAGGGCAGCCCGGGGCTGGGCTGGCTCCCCAGGGAGTGTGCAGTGCCTGCCCGTGTTCGGTTTGGCTCTGCACAGAGCTGACATCTCCTGGGTTTATGACATTATGTATTATGTGATAATTATAAAAATGTGAAAATAGGACTCAAAGTACCAAGCAGGCAGCACGAAGCTTCTAGCGGTCCCATGTGTGTTTTCCTGCTTCCCATCAGAGTATAACTGCCCCTTTAGGAAAGAGCCTCCTGCTTAGTATAAATTTCTCATTACTTCGTAGGGGTTCTTCCTTGTAGGGCCCTTAAAGCAGGATTAACTGGCAGTGGGTGGCACAGTTCCCTTAGTACATAGTGATCTAGCTCTACGTTCAAAAGGGCATAGGGCTATTGCAAATGCTTCTTATTTACTGCCAAGTGCCAAAGGGGGGTTGATGTGACCCAGTGTAAATGCTTGGTCCATCTTGGAATGGATGTTATGGGCTAAACTACGGTTTGCCATTTGTTCCTCCCTATTATCTGTACAATGCCACGTCCCCTCTGAGCCACCTCCTTGGGGAAAATCGTTAATTTTCTCTTACTGGGTGGCATCAGTTTGGTTTTTAGCACGGGTTTCCTCTATTTTACTGGCAACTTCCAAAGCCAGAACAGAGTGGGAGAAGTGGCTCGGGAATCCAGTTGGGATGTACTGCGTGGCAGGATGAATCTTTCTGTGGTCCCAGCAGACAATGGGACGTGCTGGTCTGTCTCTCCAAGGCAGAGAGGAAGCAGCAGCCGACTGCGGTGCTCCAGACATACCCCCAGTGCTCTGTGGGCTCCCCCTCCTGCCACTTAAATGCTTTCAGTGTCAGGATGGGACCTCTGAGGATGCTGGGATCTTGCTCCACAGATTTTGGAGAGCAGATTTATCGAAGCTTAGGCGTAAGGCTTGCACTTTCCTTTCTTCTAACTACTTTTTGATCTGGGGCTAAGAAGAATATGGGTGAAGATGAGTCTGCTCCAAGACTTGCAAAGGTTTGGGCCATCAGCATTAATTCTTACCGATGTAATATGGTGACTCTAAATTTGCAGGAGAATTGGCAACCATGAGCTCAGGGCTGCAGCACAGAATAGTCTGGTTTGCTTGGGAGGCACAAATGACAGGTTTTAACACAGCTGAAGGAAAGGCAAACATCTGCAATTGTGCTGTCCCATCCTGAAAGGAGTGCTGTGCTTGGCAAAAAGGGTTAATGTTGTGGATGTATCTTTGTGTATGACCCTTAAGCAGACAACGGGTGAGGGTCAGTCGGTTGTGCCTGTTTCAAGGGACATCTAAATGGAAGCTTCTGGACTAGCCTGAGGGGATTATCAGAGGGAAAAAGAAGTGTATATGAGACAGAGAAATTGTGGGAAGCTATCCAAACAGGTAAGAAAAAGGATCAAATGAAACTCATCAGATGGCTGTTTCTGACCTCAACTGCTTCATCTTGCCGGTATGCAAACTTCCAGTTGTGGGAGAGATACAGCAGTAGTTTAAGCTCTTCTTTTATTTTCCCATCAGTTTCTGTACTGGCCTATCAGCCCCTATGCCAACATCATCATTTCTAACCCTTCTCTTTAAATTTGCAGTCACAGTCATAGGCTATTTCTAGGGGAAGAAAAGGGGTGGGGAGCATCTTCTAGCAGCACCTAGCGAATAGAATGTATTGGTGCTTATACTGTCAGTTATTTAATGAGGAATGTGGCCTGATTGTCTGGTTTCTTGAGTATTGACCCGTACAACAGCTAGGAGAGTTTTCGTTTAGTACCTGTTCCTCTATGCCAAAAAATACAGATTTTGGCCGTGAGCTCTCAGTTAAACTCATGTTCTCTTCTGGATAAATTCAGGATAGTCCTTAGGGAGCTGAAAGTGAGCTATGGAGCTGTAAGGGAAGAAGGAGCTGACATTCCTTGATCTTGAAGGCAGTAGCCCTTTCTGGGTGGGAACGTTTGGTGTTGTGGTACCGAGAATAGGACTGTGCACTGCCAGGCTCCTTTAGGGTGAAAAGAGATCTCTTGTATCGGAAAGGGAGATGGGGAAGCCAGAGGGAGGCAAGTCTGGTTACTGCTAACAGACTCCCCTTTTGCTGCAGTCAGAGGATCTCATTACAGAGAAAACATCCCTGGCTGTGCTGGGGGTTGTGTTACGGACACAGGGGAACCCTCCTTTCCGAGCTGTGTCTGATTTCTGTTGGCACAAGTTCTCGGTTGTCCCAGATAAAGCCTTGTCATGAATTGTGCTGGCACTGAGCAGAGCCTCTGGACACAGGCATTGGGAGCTGAAAGGGCTCCCGAGCCTGTTGAGTGCCCGCCGGCAAGATGGGGTTTTGCCTCCCAGCCAGCAGATCATGTTGTAATGGAGCAAGGAAGTGCTTGGTTTTACCCTGCTTTTGGATGGGATGGACAGTCACGCTGTGGCTGTTGTATAGCTCGGAAAGGGAGAACCATAGGGCAGCATCCAACCCTCGGGTTGCTCCAGCCATTTCAGGCCAGCGTGTTTCTGAGAGATGGCCCAGGGAGAAGAGCTCTTCCAGAGACCATCAGAAAGCATGGCCAACTGTGCCCCATCCTCATGCCCATCCCATCACTCCTGCCACAGTTCCCTAATTCTGGACAGAAACATGGCTGTTGCATTAAGGAGGTTCAAGGATTACATTTTAAGCATTAAGACTGAAAAAGGCACAACTGATTATGTCTTGAACGCCAGCCGGTGATACACCCTACCAAGGACAGTGACTGTGCAGTGTGGAGCAATCGAGGGGAGGAGGAGCAGGAGATCTGAAGGGGTCACAAGCCTTTGTATGGGTTTGTGACCATTCAGAGCAGCTGAGCTGCAGTCATCTCTGCCTCCTGAGAACCAAGTGCTAACCTGTTTCTTCCTAAGACTGACCTCCCCCCTCCGCCCACCATGTTTTTATTCAAAAACAGCAGACAAGAGGAGGAGGAGGGCAGATATTCATGGCTGCTGCTGTTCAGGCTCTTGTGCCTTTGGGAGCTCCTCCTGCTCTTTGCTTCTCTCATCAGCAGTTCCCACACTCTGTGGACTCTTTCTTTCATGTGGAGCATGCTGCATCCATCCTAGGTCCTGAATCCTATCCTGAAGGCAAACAGCTTTTCCATGGGCAAAGCTCCATAAAGAGGTTTTGGGTGGGAGGAGTGGTCCTTGAGTGTCATCATTCAATTTCTCCTAAAAACTGGAATAAATTTGCCCTTTATTCTGAATCTCATTTTGTGTTGTTAGGTTTCTGTCAACATAGGCAACATGTGCCTTTGCAGTATCAAGAGGAGGATTCCAGGTACAGATCTGTTCAGTTCAGTAAATATACTCCCTGATTTTTTTAACATTCCTAAAATACAGGCAATACCTCATTGTCAGGAGACAGCGATTCTCTTTAGTTACGTGGGCAGACTCTGACTACCTGAAAGGGTTTTTTTGGAAGAAATTATTTGAGGCAAGAAGCAGCAGCATTATAATGGATTATAAAGCAGGTACGATCTTCCTACCCACTGATGTAGGAAGCTAATATGTCATATGTGTGAAAACAAATGAGAACAAGAGGAGGGTATGACCCAAAAGAAGTTTTGGTTGTTACACAACCAGAAGTCCCAGGACCTCCAAAATATTCTACAGCATAATATTTTTCCCTATTCTTTCAAGAAATAAGCAAAGTCTCCTTCTAAACATCCAATCCAGAGGTAATCCAGTAACGCAGTCTTGCAATTTGAAACTGTAACTTATACGTTATGTGGTCTTAAATAGTTGCACAATTTTCAAGCAAATTGAGGGAAAGGAAATAAAATGCTGAGATTATTTTTTTAAAGAAATATTATTCCCTGGCAGTGTGCAGAGTCTTTGCACTTTCCGATTTGTTGCCACCCTTGAGACATTCGCGGTCTAAGAAATTATGGTATTGGGGCTTTGTGATAGGTAAAAGGTGGCATTATGTTACTCATAATGGAAAGGGCAGTCCTAAGACCCCTGTCCAAACCTCCTAAAATGAGTTTAAGTAATAAAGAATGAAAAAGTGTGTTGATAAAGTGTACTTATACACTTGCACACCATCCCTTTAAAGGGATGTAGCAACACCGTTGCCCCAGCACGCAGAGAAGGGATGTGACACTTTTTATTCAGAATGATGATAACTTTTGTCAAAAAAATCAAACGCTGTCTGGGAGGTGGTGGAACTGGGATAAGGACTTGTGGGCAGTGAAACTGCTGGAAGTGATAGCCCACGGTGGTGCCAGACCTGATAGTGAGTAAGGTTTGAGGCACATCTCCACTTGCTTCTGGGTGAAACCCTTCAGCCAGGTGCAAGGACCGACAAGGTCTCCCTTCCAGAGACAGCTGAGTGTGGTCGCTGAAGCTGTCATCAGATGCAGACCTGCAGACAGCAGGTCAGACAGCATATTTCTAAGCCATTGCTGGAGCTGCTGACTCCAAGCACAGGGAGCGATACGGTAGCACAAGATACTCGCTTTGTGATGTTGCAAGTCAAGTTATGTTTAGCCTCTTGGAAAAATTCCCAGCCCACCAGGAGTCATTTCTGACTAACAGGCACCCCTTAATCTGTCTTAATCCCCTCTATAATTTTACACTTATTTAGCTTCATCCAAATAAAAACCTTCAGTTGCTTGAGTAACAATTGATGAGGCTTCCCATCTCTGCTGGGAAATAAATATTATAATCTCCTTTTCTAAACAAGCAAACTGTCCCTTGATGAGACAAATAACTCCTCAAGTGAGGGAGTACCAGGTCTGACAACAGATGCACTGCCAGTGCCCCAAACCGACCGTAAAACCCCCAGTGAGGACAGACACCAGCACTCCCCTGCCGAGCTCATGCTGATGGGCTGGTTGCAGTGCGGGGAGCACGTCTGGGCCAACTGTGGAAGGGGACAAACCATCCCTGATCCCCAATGGCGTAAATTTGAGCAGTTCTTGTGCATTCCTGGTGGTGTGTTGGGAAATGCTTGTAAAAATGAAAAATGGAATACTCCAGAGATGCCACTGAGTATGGGCTGTAATATCTGCAGAATCTGGCATTGTCAGCAAGCTATAAAACATCCCTGCTAGTTTGCTAGCAGCTGCTCCCAATTTAAAATTTGCCAAAGGTACACAAACACGGGGGCCGATTGCACGGCCCCTTGTGCTGCCAGTCGCTTGAGCTGTGTTTGTTCAAAACAGACGGCAGGATGGCGAGGCTGGGATGCTCTGCTCCAACAGAAAGACTGCTCAGGAACTTTTCCAAGCATTTCTCTTTTTCATCATCATATAATCATGATGTGACCACTTTCCCTTGCTACCGGGAAAGTACAGCATGTTTCCTTCATCTGATGCTCTGCAGTGCTCCTGAAACAAGGGATGTGCCATGCTTTTGTGGGACTGGACTGTATTATCCAGAACTGGGCTGAGCTTGCATGGACTTCCAGAGGAGCTGGGCCCGTTTTTCACCCGCTGTGAAAAATACCAAGAAAAGTTGCAAGAGAAGTCCCTCATACTGTGTTTCATGAACACTACAGAGCTGCAGTCTTGGAAGAAAAGGAGCGAAGCCAGCTGCGCGCTGCAGGCTCTCACCAAGAATAGCTGAGCACTGGCTGGGAGCAGCAGCAGCAGTGTCTGTATGGAGCACAGGAGCTGCTGCAAACAGTCATCAGAAGATTTGCTATTCCCAAATCCTAGCCATAATGACGTTAAAGATAACTGAGCTTTTAGAGATGCCTTCTGGGGAGGGCTCGCTGCTGTTCATTTGCATATTGTTTGCCTTGATTACACAGCAGAACAAATAGCATTGGTTGGGCAAGCAAGGGAAAGGTTTGGAGGCTATCACATAGGCAACACCTGAACAAAATTCTCCCTCCCGGTTTTATCACACGAATTCTTAGGTGAGAAAGCTGCTTGTGTACAGCTGAGGGAGGAATTCAGCCTCGTTGCACAAGTCTTTTCTGGTGTGGTGGCTTCCTTTCTGCAGCACAGAAATGGGTATTAAATCAACAGCTGTGGCTGATAAACTCACGCTCTGCCCTGCTGATGTGAATGCAGTCTCTGGCCATTCCCCCCGACCTGGGGGAAAGATGTCAGGATCGACCTGAAAGATTTTCAGGCTGGTGGAGGAAAGTGGAACTCGGGGTCCCTGCAGGTGGCACGTCTCTGCTGGGGACCTGCTGGTACTCACTGGCCTTGGAAGGGGTCGCCCCGCTGGTTGGCAGCTCGAGGGGATGATGGGATCCTCCACCAGGCACGATGCTCGCAGGGTCTCAGTTGCATTGCCTCCCTTCCCTCAGAAGCCCACCGAGCTCTGCTGTTACTGGTGAGCAGCAATGGGTGGCAGCAGCACTGGCATATGCTGGGCTGGGCTGGGCTCGGCATGGGAGCTGCATACTGGGTTTTTTAGTTTGTAGGTGTAGGATGGTGAGGTAGACCTCCCTTCATCTTCTCTCCCCACCCCTGCTTCAGATATGAATCTGCTTATGTCCTTTGCCAGGCTGCTGTCCCTCTTTGACTGATAAAGGTGTCATCTCACTGGAGGAATGTTTTATTGGCTTTTTTATAATACGGAAAATGGCTTTTTGACAAAAAAAAAAAGGTAATTTTTGAAGAACTTTTTTCACCCCTGAAATGGTGTTCCTTTTTATAAAAGTTTCTCTATTTCAATGAAAAATACAACTGGAAAATACTTGTTTCTTTAGGAACTTTTCATGGGGAATAACAAAAGTTGTTTTGTTGTTTTTTGGTTTTAGCAGCTTCAGAAGACAAGGCAAATCATGGGATTTGAGCTGGGAGGCCCATTTTCTTCATGTTTTGCTTCTAAAACATTAGACCTAATTTTGTTTGCCATCTCTATTAGTGATGCAGAAGAGATGGGCAAGCAGCACAGTAACTAAATTTCCAGCCAGTACTGAAGTGGGGGAGGCACTGTAAAGGGTGATGAGGAGAGAGGTGTGGTAGGATAAGACAAAATCAAACTGTGTGAGCAGGAAATGTAAAGTGAATTAAGAAAAAAATGGAAATACTGTTTAAAAAAAAAAAAGGGGGGGGGGAAGAATCATCCTAACTTGAAAACTCACAGCTCTGGTAGTCAGGACTTCTTAGAAAGCATGAAGAGGACTAGGAATGACAGTGTGAACTTGCTCTACAGCTTTTTGGCTGAAGATGCAGGCGTGAAATCTTGTACAAAAGAGAACTAGCTGCAGGCTACACTTGTGGATGACACGAAAGACATGGCTGTGCAGCTCTGTCCATGAACCTCAGCTATGAATGCGGCTTCTTTCTAAGCCACTGCATTCAATATGTGCAGCAGTGTATTGGTCACAGTCTGGACACAGCCCTTGGCTGAAAAATTTGAAAGGCAAGTAGTTAAAGTGGAAGAAGCTGCTTCACATGAATGTCTGGAAGACCGAAATCTAATACTGGCCTAATCTCTTACCTCCCCGTCACAGTGTCTGGGCTGGCTCTGGCTGCTGTGCGCCGTGCTGGGCAGCCATCTAGAGGTATAGGCGTGCTGGGAAAGGGGAAGCATTTTGGGTTGCTCAGATATGGTGCAGGACAGAGCGAGGGCAGGAAGGGACCTCTGGAGCATCAGGAGACATTGCTGAGCAGGGAACGTGCTAGTGGCACAGGAGCATCCGCTGCCAGCGGTGAAACTCAACAGAAGTGTCGACACAGGGAAGATCAAAGCTGGTCTGAGGCATAGACTGGGGCTCTTCAGAGTTATAGGGCCAAAAACTGGCCTGACCAAGGTATAAAAGTGGTTACTGGGCAGAGCAGGTGCTGCTTTTAGGATGTGTCTTTTGCTTAGGCAAATGCCAAGTGTGGTGCATCTGCTAGACCTTATAGAAGACTATAGCTGGGCTAATAATATGGTTAAAAGCTAAGGCCAAAATTTTGAATCTTGGAGAAAGGTAGGAAAACATATGTGGGACATTTTGCAAAATTTCATAGCTGGCAGAAATGCTCACAAGAAAAGAAAACTTACTCTGTATGGTGAGTCCTGGTCGTCACCTCATCTCCACTAGGCTTTGGCTCTTCTTCCTTGATGGGAACATCACTGATTCATCCCACAGTCTGGCCCTGGTGCTAGAGCCTGGCTTCTCCCCTTTGCTCTTTGCAAGCCAAAGATGTTTGGGAAGCATAAAAGAGTAGTGCAAATCCTAGCAATTATTGTCATCCATCTGAAGGGCCAAATTAGTGCTGACAAGTCCAGTCAGACTGGGGGTCTTCTAGTACCGCACGTTGCAGAGCTTGCAAAAAATTGGGCATTGGGGCCACCTCAATCCCAGGCCTGTCCTGGCACTGGTGTTAGTCCCAAGAGTACACTGGGGCTCCTGCTAGTTCTTTCAGTTTCTGGGGACTCAAGGGAGTGATCTGGCAGCGGAGAAATGCCAAGGGGCAGGTACACTGGACACAATCCCCAGCCACTGTAACATGGGTCAGTAGCTTTGTTCCTTACTTTTTTCTGAAGTCATTTTGGGGACTTCTTTTCCTTCAGAGAAGATCTTTGAGATATTATATATTTTTCAGCATTCACAATTGTTTTACTTTGTTTAAAAATGCTTTAGCTGTAAGAATTAAAAAAAGATAACTCAGGAATGGCCTGGGGTCAGGAGTAGTCCTGTGTCCCATTAGTGAGCTGAGCATTTCGCCTCTTCAGTGATATAAAATTTCCTGGAGATAGCTGGCTTATGAGCCAAGGCCGAACATCATCTGCAGATCATCAAACCTGTCAGCCCAGTGCCGCTTTGTGCAGAAGGAACTGGTGACTGGCTGGGAGGTGTTAACAGATGAGTGAAAGATGGTTGTCCCAGCCTGCTCAGAGGGGGGACTTCAGGAAGGCGGTGACTTCTCAGGCAGATGGCATGGACAAATACGCACACAATGTGCACCACAAGATACGACTTTAGTCATATTTCAACCCCACGGAGATGAGGTGTGCGTCAGTGCTGGTATTTATGCAGCTGCAGAAAATTTTCACGCAACTAGCTGAGGCGCAGGAGCGAGCGGCGTGCTGGAAAAGCTCCGTGAGCTGGCACACCAGCGCACCTAGAGCAGTGTTGAAGACCCAGCTGGTCATTTAGTTACTTGTGTTAATGAAGAAGGTTCAGGATTCAGAGGGTGTGCCATGGACCTCATGTGAACCTCCACCATGGGTTGCCTAAAGTCATCCACCAGCTTCCAGATACCCTCTCTCGAGCAGAGCGTGGTCTGACATCAGGACCTGGGGATCGGTGCGTTGGCGCTGCTGTGGGATGCTCTCGACTCTCAGAAAATATAGCAAAGCTGATATAACTCCCCCAATAGGGGCACAATTACAGAAGTTCTCCCCTAGTTTGGAGAGAAGCTATTTCTCCTTCTCTTTGAAATACTCTCAGCATGGAGGTTATGAGTTAAAGCAGACGTAGACTTGCCCCCAAGCATGCAGGGTTGGAGTTAATACAGGAACTAAATTTCAGGGGTGTTATGTTAGTCTCTCCACTATTCAGAAGGGGCTGTCTGTTTAATCACTGACTTTCAGTGATTTATAGAGGGTTAGTTAAATGTCCGTTAAAGTCAATGGGAGCCTTTTGATGTCAGTAGACTTCAGTTAGGCCCACAGTCTGCCCATTCTTGTAGCATCTGGGTATGTGGCAAGCAAAAAGCATGAATGATAAAGCGGGCAGTGAAAGTAAGGGAGGGCTGAAAGAAAAAAGCCTTCACTTGAACAAAAGCCTGGCTCCAAGGTACAGTGTTTCTCAGAGCTCTGAAATGCACAAACTGTTGCCTTCTTTTTTGGCTTTTCAATGTTCTATTTTGTTTTTTAACGGACAGTCTGTTCTCGCGGCTGTTACTACTTTTAAGTACTGCAACCCCCATTGGTTGGGGGTGTTGTGGAAATGACTTCATTAGCATTTATTTAGATGTCTGCCTTAGGAAGCAGCCTTGATTGATGTGCTCATTGTCCGGACTTTCCAAATGACTCTGCGGCTGTACTTATCTCCATTATGCTATTCAGTTTTAAGCAACTGTGATGTTTTTGGGTGTGTGTTGGGGCTGGATTTAATCTTCAGAACATTCTTCAAACCTTAATTCTCACAAAGCCAATTTGGGGGGAAGGTTGTTGCTGCTTTCCTGTTTTATAAGTTGGGATAATGGATGCAGAGAGGTTAAAAGTGTTACCCCAAGCCAAGCATGGCATCCCAGCTGGAGTTGGAATCAGAACAGAGGAAATCCTGACTCCATCCTCAGTGTTGAGACTGTGCTTTTCTTTTGTATACTTCTAGCCTAACGAAGCACAGTTTCTAGATGCCGTGTGGACAAATGAGCCAGATCAAACAATTGCTAGCTGACACTCTCACCCACACTATTGCAGAGGCCAAAAAATTACTTTTCCATCAGCAACATGTGAATGTTTGGATCATCTACATCTGCAGTCCAGTAACAGCCACTTTGACCAAGACGTGTCCCTATACAGTGGACTTGAGGGAGATAGACCGGGCATCTGTGAAATGTGTGTCATTTAGGGGCAAAAGCCCATTCAAGGGGGGCTTCTTGCAGAAGCCAGGCCTATTTTGGCACCTGCAAAAACTCTCTCAGAGTTTTACACCTCTGAGTTGCTAAAGCCTGAAAAGCCTAGTCTTTTTTTTTTTTCTATGCTGATTTTTAAATAATAGCAGTAATAACTCTATACCCAGGTACCTTTATTTTCAAGACCCTTTGGTCATTAAAAATAACCCCCTGCTTGAAAACAGTAGGTAGCAAGAAAATAAATTTGAAAGGCTTTTTACTACACGTAAGGTTTGTTGCCTCCCCTAAGGCCAGTGGAGTTCTGGACTTCACCTTTTGTAGTCAGTAGAGTTAGAAAACACAAGGATAACAGATATGGGAGCGGGGGGATCAACTCCCAAGTGCCGTGAGGTTTGATATCAGGAATAATCTCCCTGTTTCACACCTAGTTCCTTGCAGGACGCTGAAGTTAAGGGGGCACAGGCGTAGCAACACTTACACAAGAGTCTCCTATGCAAAACTTGGTGCTCTAGGAAGCGACGTGACTGAGTGGTGGCAGTGAATGGCCGAGTGGCTTAGGAGAGGTTACTAGCCTTCAGTTGTTGACGTTAGCAAGTGTAGTTAGCTAGTTAGTGATGTCTGTGAGCTAACAAACACACACATCCACAGTTTACTGTGGGAGACCCTGCTTTTCTGATGGGATGTACAACTGGGGTACCAACCTGATGAAACAATGAAGATCACACATTTTGCATGTGTTGGGCTATTGCTCTTTTTTTTTCTTTTTCTTTTTCCTTTTAATTCTATGCTGCTGTAGGTTTTGTTTACACTCCCTCCTAAAGCGTTACGGTTGATTTGCGTTAAAAGTCTGCCCTTCTCTGCTCCCAGAGATGTCTGGATTTCAGTGAAGGATGAAGCAAATCCCACAAATTCAGTCTGGTTCTGCAAAACACTGCATGCCTTTGGGCAGCCTTGATTTCAGTGGAGAACAGGGTTATCAGCTGTTTAGCACCTTGCAAGTCTGGAGCCCATGTGGGGTGTTGGCTGTAAAAGATGCTATGAAAAAGGAAAAATACGTTGTGTTGGCAAGAACTTAATTTATCACAGTATCTTTCATGGCTGTTAGTAGAAATTAGTGCAGGATTAGAACCTAGAGAGGAGAAGAGGAGAAAGCGAGTGGGTAAGGGACACCTTACATTAGGCACATGTAGCACAGACTGTTTCACAGGGGATGGGGACAGCTGAAAATTCTCACTCTTTCCTGTTGCTGGATCAGATTCCTTTGGTAGAAAGAGGGCAGGGTGCCCCGGGGAAATATCTCAATAGCCCAAGGCCCCCTCTGACATCAGGTCAAATATTCCGGGTCACATAACTGAAGGCTGCACGATGAAACTCAATATTACAATGGATCAAGAGTGCTTCTGCCACATGGAGCTGACGTGCTCCTGCCCTAACGGACTTGGTGCGCTCAGCAGATGCTCAGGGAGGACGGAGGTTTCAGCCACGGCTGGAGCAGGAATGATGGAGCTGATGGATGAATAAACCTGAGCCGGACTTAAGATAGCACTGGTGGTCACCAACTGCAAATGGAAGGGCAGTGGTGGTGGCAGATGAAACCGTGGTTTGGCTGAGATGGAAGGGGAACAGGGAAATAATGTTGTGGTTTGGGGAATAGTTTTCTCTGCTCTATACAGAGCAAGGAAAAAAACTTAAAAAAAAATGGGAGCCCTTATGTGCCCAAAAGGAGAAAGTGCCACTTTTATCTTGTCCAATGCCAAAGTCTAAATTAAAGCCTATTAAATGCCTAGGTCCAGAGAGTGAAAAAAGTAAATATTGCACATATTTAAATGTGACTGACAGGCATTCCAGTGAAGAGACTGATCCTGCACCAAGAATGTGAAGTGGCCTGCCTCCTCTTCCAGAAAAACAAAGCCCAACGAGTTGCCTCCAAACCCCATTTTCAAAGCTCAAATCACTTTGAATCAATTTCTGCTGCAGATGTCCAAATAAGCCCTGGTTTCTATCATCTTTTTTCAGTAAAAATAGCTTATCCTCTGACATCTCGGAAAGGTGAAGGTGTTGCCAAGCACCGAGCTGTCATAATTGCTGTCATAATTTGCCTTCTGATTGTTTAAAGTCCCATGAGTTAGAATTTGTTCTTCTTTTATGCTTATTACCATCTTCTGCTAGAAATGAGAGAGTGTGGCTGATGGGGAGGACTACCACATTCTGCAGAAGTGGCACATAGTGTTTTACAAACTTATTCCCTGCCTGCAGCCCAAAGCGCATTGCAGGCTGAACTCTAACATCTTGAAAGCTCAAAGCAATGTGGAAAAGTAAGATCGAACAGTGAAACCCAAAGCTATTTTTACTGCAGAATTGCTAGTTCACCTAATAAAATGCTCAGAATTCCTAGAACTTTTAAGACCTTCTGAAACTTTATTGCCACTTAGGCTTGCCTCTGATTTTTGTATAAATAAAATGCAGATCTTCGGGATGATATGGTGTCAGCAGTATTAGTATGTGTTATTTTGCGGAGTGAGGCAAGTGCTGGGGAAAATGCCGGATGTGAACAGACTGGTCACAGGCAAGGTGCTGCTGTGGCACGGGCAGTTTCAATCTTCTCATTTTCAGTCTCGTCCTCCTCCTATTCCTCAGACTATTTTCCGAAGAACCTTGTTAAGGGGTAGCTGTGCCCATTCAAGCTCTCTTCCCTCCACTGAAACTGGTAAAAGGCTTTCCAGTTATTTCTGATTAAAGTCTTGGGGGTTTGACCGATTCTTTGCTATGTATCACCTAGCTGCTATTCAGTGAGAATGATTTAATTACTATTATAAGCCAGTATCTTGTAAACTTGTTTCTTTTGGAAGACTTTTCCAGTCCCCAAGAACATTATTTCCATGCCTTTATTTCTCTTGGATGGGCTCTTGCATTGCAACTGCCCTGGGTTAATGCTTGCAGAAGTCTGAACTGCTGGTTTGGCTGGGATTATTCTCCATTGATCACCTTCCAATAACTCCTAGTGACTCGGTATTCTGCAGGCTGGTATCTGAGCTCTGCCTTCGCTTCAGTCCAGTTTCGTTAGCATCCCTTTGATTTCATTCTTTGCAGTCAAGTGGAAAGTTCTTACAGAGGTAAGGGATGACATATGTATTACATCTACAGAAATTACAGATTATTCATCACAGCTAGATTCAAACCCATAAAGGCAGCTCTGTCATTTGTCCTACTGCTTCTCAGAGCTGCTCTCTTCGAGATCCTCCAGAGTAAAGCTGCTCTTCTGGCTGGGACAGGTTTTTCTTCCAGGCATAACAGAAGGAGCTGAGCTTGAGAGGGACAGACTGGGAGGTTCTTATCTGTCCTGGTAAGACCAGTATTCAGGGCAGCTAATCATCTCACAAATGCTTCTAATGGTGAGATGACTGATAATCAAAGCAAAACCCAGACTTGTCCTTAGACTTGGAATAATCCTGTTCAGGAAATCCTACAGGGGCACGTTTCTTTATTACGAGCTTGGAAGATTTCCCTGACTTTGGGACAGGAGCACTTCTCTCAAATGGCTGTTCACTAGGGATCGACAAATTGCAGAGGGACCTAATATTTAATTGAAAACATACCCAAATGCATGCTTCCTTGAATTTCTCGTGTCTGCAGTATTGGACAAGAAATCAATTACCTTTTTATACGGGTGCTTTCAGGGGTTTCATGTAGGCTTCGATGTGCACTCTGCGATGGTGTAGACTTGCTAGCCCTTGCCCCTAAGGATACCATGGCATGAAGATAGTTTTTCCGCACGTAGCAGAACCTCATTCACGTGCATCCTTGGTTTTCACACATAAATTCCCACTATAACTTACTTCAGGAAGCTCTGCAGGGCAGCGAGGCTTTGGCAGGGACTCGTGACCCCTGCCCACCAGGGTCTGCATGCCAGCCCCAGTGCTGCCTATGAAACCCTGACAGCACAACCTGCGGTGGTACAAAACCTATAAAAATCTGGCTTAACTGACAGGGACCATGGTGAGGTTTACCCACCAAGCCTCCACTTTTTCCTCTGTTTTCTGCAGAGGAGACCAAAACACATGATTTGTGAGAAATTTTGATTTGAGAGTCAGTGAGTCTCTTAACCAGAAAAATGTTTTACTTCCCACCCAAAAAGCACAGCAGCTTTTGGGAGAGCTGTGCTCTGGGGCAGCCGACCTCATTTCAGCCCCTTGTCCTCAGCAGCCCCACGGTGACGGTGGTGCCAAATGGCAAAATAGCAGCATCTTGGGGATGGAGTTTGGTTTTGGTCTGAAAAACTGTGATTTTATGTTCCTCCAAACCCTCCCCCCCCCAAAATCTCATGTCTTGAATGATACCTCGGGATTGTCTTTTTCATAAAACTCTTTTTCACCTGTTTGCCCTGCCTTTTACAGAGGGCAATCTGCAGGCTGGGGAATCCGCTGTCTGCCCTGGAGCTGAGCTTTTGCAAACCCGCCGTCCTGGGGCTGCGGGCAAGAGCAGGCGGCTGGGGACGTCCCATAAATCCAGCGGCTGCAAAATCCCACCCTAATAAAAGCTGTACCCTCGGTCGCGCACGTCGGCAGTGGCGGGCGGCGGGGGGGAGGGCGAGATGGGTTAAATAACGGTTAAATAAGGCATGCTGTTGCCTCAGCAACCCCCTCCCTGGGCATGTTGGAGCTGGAGCGGGTGTCTGCTGGACCCCTGCGGCTGAGGGTCGAGGAGGCTGATGTAAATCTGTTCAAGATGGAGCGACATCCCGGCTGCCCTGGTACCCTCCTGGTACCCCCGAGAAATAACGCTGGGCTTAGTCCTGTTTAAAAAAGCGAAAGAAATCTGTCCCCATAATAAGCCACTGAGGGTGGCTGCTGGACACCCCCCACCCCTTGCACCTTCATGACATCCCTGGAGGAAGAGGGTGGGATATTTTGGGGAGCAGTGACAGCCTCGGGGACCTGCCCATTCCGTGTGCTCGAGCCAGTGGTGAGCTGGAACTGTCAGGTATCATCTGTGGGGCCAGCAGCTGCCAAACCCTACATTCCCACCCCATTTTGGGAAAGATTGGCTTTTGCATTGGATCATGGCTATGTCCAGGCTCCCCTGTAGGAAGTGGAAATTTAGGCAGGGTTGGAGATAGCCGGTTATCCTTTTGCAGGTGAAGCAGTGTAGCTTTTCCCCGGGAAGAAGTTGGGGTAGGGAGGGAAGGCAAAGGCTCAGGTGTGCCCTGGGTGCAGGTGGGCTCAATTGCTCAGCAGAGCCCCTGCAGCCAGGGCTGAGCCAGATAAGGAGCACAGGGTGTGGCAGAGCCTGGGGTGAGCAGAGTGCTCTGCAGAGCAAGGTAAGATTGAACTGGACATTATTTGGGTTTCCTTGGAAGGTCTTGCGTTTGTAGCGTGGTTTTCGCTGGCTGGAGAAGTCAGCGAGTGGAAGGTGTGGAGCTCAGGCTGGTGTTGGTGACCTCTGAGGCTGGTTGTCTTGGTCAAATTAGTCCTTGTTTTGTTGTGTTTTGATGGTAGAATTTGGAGATAACTATCTGGAGGACTAAGTCTTAGCAGGAGGAGCTGGCGGAGGTGAATGCTGTTATGTGAGGAGATGGAAGGGGGTGATTAATGTGTTGGTGCCTCACAGGGAGTGCTGTGGGGGAAAAGTTATGGCTGGATTTTCTTTTTTTGCTACAGTTGTGCTGCCCCCTTGTAGGAAATGTGAAATTTTGAATGTTCTCTGAAGCAGGATTATTTTATCTCCCTTTTGCAGAGTTGCAGTGAAATATGAAACTTGTGGATGTCATGGTTTTCTATTTCTGTTGCAAATCCCTTCCAAAATGGATGCTTTTACTGTATGAAGTTGCTTGGATTTCCCAAAGGCCACAACTCTGCAAAGCAAACTGCAGCTGTCTGTCCTTACATGAATCCTTTGTAGGGCCAAGACCTGAACTGGTTTGGGCATTTTCTTTTCTATTTTTCCAAGTGAGCAGGTAACTGTAACAAAGATACTAGTGCAAAAGCCACCGATTTCCTTGTATGAGAGTAAGCAAGATGAAATCACCGAAATGCAAGGGCCTCACGCTCCTTTAGCCTGGACAAGTGGGTTGGACTTGTTGCGTTTTGCTACGGTGCCTTTCCCTGGGCTTGTCCCAATGCCGGAGGGAATTTTCAGTGGAGCCAGCTCCCAGTCTGATGGCTGAGGTAGCGCGTTTCTCTGCGCCGTGGCTTCTGACGGCGTCTAGACGAGGGCAGTTATTGCTGGGCTGGTTACTGCCCAGTCATGTTTCCGAGGCTGACTTGACACTGATGTGGGCTTGGCACTTGAATCACAAAAATGCAAGAACTGAAGCTATGGTTCTGATACAATCTCATGGCACTACCATCTGGGGCCCCAGGCGCTACTGCTAGTGTTTTAGCCTCAACCTTGTTCACACTGGACCGGATCAGTGAATTACAGATTTGGGTAGGTCAGAATTTAGTTTCACATCCTGAATCTGTGTTTTTGTCCCTGATCACTTGGGCTGTTCACTTTTCTCTGCAAACTCTCCCTAATCCTAACTGATATTTGTTTCACACTATTAAACCTCTTCAGAAATTACAATATCTGCTGTGTGATTTGCATTAGACAAGTACAGTCAGAGTTCATGGAAATGCTTTGTGAGCGCTGTCTACACACCTTGCTGAGCTGATTCACTCAGGAGTCAGCAAAGGCTTTGGAGTCCTGTATCTGCTTGGGTTTTGTAAGGAGGCATCACGACTAAGAAATGAAGCAATAGTTTATCTCCCTCTTATGGCCAGATTCAGAATGGCTACGCTACACAAGTTTTTTTGGTAGGGAGGAAAGGGAGCAGGGAGTCCCTGCACCTGTAAGCTTTGGTGGTTGTGGATATGAGGGGCCCTGACTGCTCACAAGGAGTTAAGCTGACCTCTCTTTAAGGAAGCTGGTAAAATATATTCTTCACTACAGTATAAACAGGAAAATATCTGTGGAAGAGTTAAACTGTTCCAGTCCCTTGTGAGTTTAAACTGGGAACTGGAGAAACTGGTCTCCAGTTCAGCAAAAAGTTGGAGAACAGGATCCTGCTCAGCAGCGATTGCAGCTATACCCTGCATGCTGAAGAAGAAGGTGCTGTTAGAAAACTTGGCTGGTACCCAGTGATGCCTGTGGTCCCTGAGTAGTGGCGGTCTTGAAGTAGGTGGCATATGAGCAGCATTGTGGCAGTGGGTGCTGCTCTTCTTTTTTTTTTGTTGATGTGGTGAAAAGACAGTAAAATGCTCCACTAAATGTTCCAGGTATGATTTCTAATCCTCCTGGCGCCCCTTCTTCTGGCTGAGATCAAAATGATAGATTGAACACTCTCTCTTCCAGGCATATAGGCTGTGCCTGGTTAAAAGCAGTCATGCTTGTCCTAAGAACAGGAGAGGAAGTGGAGCTGGATGTGGTTTGGGTTCAAGACCCCTATGTTGATTCCAGTGTGGATTCAGAGTGTTTAGGCAATGACTAGCTCGGTGTTCGGGGCAGGAGTGGGTTTGACCCACTATCCTGACAGGCGCCTAAGTTTGATGCTTCTCTGTGCCAAGGATTCAGAGTTGTGGTTTGGACTTGCTTTCAGACAGTCATGATTATTCCCCTTTTCCGGAGAGGGGTTTTGTTGCCTGACCTGTAGGCTGGGAATCTGGGCGTCTCACTCATCTGGTATCAAGATTCAAAACCGGGCTGGTTCTGAATTCTGTAATAAATTTTAAACTGCATTACTGTGATGTGGGAGTACTTGAAGGATGAGTAAGGCCTGGGTACCAATGAGTGAAGGAACCAAAGATGAGAGATCTTCTAACGTATTACTCTTTCCTGTTTGGCTGTCTTCCCTTCACCAGATATACTTGGATTTGGGTGTTTAGTTACAGGGATCTGATCTAACAAACCTGCTTGCAGTTACTCTGGGATTAATCTGGAGACTTGGGCTGGGTTCAGCTCTACCAGACAGAGACATCATGCTAATTCTAGCATGGATGTGGTTACAAATGGAAGAAGTGTCGCCAGAAAATACTGGCTGGTTTAGGCAAAGGATAAATATATAATGGCAACTTTGACTCTGCTTCTTTTGGTGAAGTCTACTTGAGTCAGTGTCTGACTTGCCAATGGACTAGATACTAGTCAGTATAATAGCTGATGAGGGCAGAGAATTGGCTGGGCTTGAGTCTTTGTTCAGTGAGTTACTTTTTTCTATGTCACTTAGCAGCATCGCTACCTGATGGTACGAAGTCTCTTGAACTGATTATGTTAAATTAATGCTGTGGTACTGAGCCTGAACCAACTGAGCTGCTCAAGAACCTTATTTGCAGTTGCAAAAGGGCTCGCAGAATGCATGTGTCCAAAATCTGGACTCAGGTGAAACTGCAGTCTTGTTAAGATGGTCAAGAGCTGTGGTGACTATCTTGCTCCATTGGTAATCTGTTTCAGGTTAAATTGAAAGAAGCATCTCTGGAGTTGTTATCACAGAACAGCTACATAGTGAGTGTCTCGGGGAGCATCCATTTATTTTATGTAACACTTGCATGAGAAGTTGCAAAAAAAAATAAATCATAAAATGCTTTTCAGTTATTTATAGCAAGAATCAGTTTTACTTCAAGAATGTGTTATAAACACATTCATCACTTAATTCCTGTTCGGTACTTGTAATTAAGTTTCTCTTGGATTAAAATATGCATATTCATAAAAATAACATTGTGATTCCACCTAGATTGCTTTGTGTGTTTTGGTGGTATGCATTATATGTACGTTTTTCAGGAATAATGGGGGAAAGGCAATGGAATTCTGCTCTTGTTTTTTCTAACATGACAGCATTTGGGGCACTGTCAAAGGAAAAAACATCAGAACTGTTGTAAGGCTGCAGTTCAGGTTTCAACATGAAGAAGGCAAAATAGATGGTGGGAAAGTAAGAAAAGCTCCACAGTGCTGCAAGTAACGCTTGAACTGATATGTCTGCATAATATGAGAACTCCCAGAACAACTAAGAAAGCCTTCCCTTCTTCTCTGTTTTCTCTAGTAAGACTGTAAAATTTAGTTTGCTCACTCAAAAGAACTTAGTTATACTTGTCTTTGACTAAAGAGCATTAGAATTCAATGTCTGTGGAGTTTTGGATTATCTGGAGTGCAGGACACGGCCATTTTCTATTTTGCTGGGACTTGAATACATAGGTTTATAAACCCACCAGGACACCCAGCTCTGCAGGAAAGCTACAAAAACCTGGGCCATACAGTTGGTGTCCAGACTAATTTCTCAAGCCTGCTTTTGCCAGAAGGGTCAGCTAGAGAAAGTTAATTAATACAACACATTTCCTTGTGCTCTGGCTTGTCTGCCTTAAGTGACCAGTGATCCATCAACCCCAAAAGCAGCCCAGGAAAGTGCAGCAGCTGAGGCAGTGCTGGAGGACAGTGTGCTGACATCTGCTCTTGGCTTTTCGGGTGGCCATCATCAATGGCACCTCTTCCTCCTTCTTCCCCCCACCTTAAGATCAGGGTGGTTTTTTGCCTTGACTGTATTTTAATCGTATGAGATGTGTGATAATGCCTTTAATAGCCAAGCAATAGCTAGAATTTCAGGTACTGCCTTATATGCTGCTTGGCTGTGATTGATAAGTGCTGGGGTGACTGACTGATGCACGGCAATGCAATCCTCCTATATAGGTTTGTGGTTTTAGGTGGGGTCTCTTTCCTCCTTCATAAGGCTTGTGAAACTGGGTTCACTGGTTCACAGTTCAATCCATCTGCTTCTAATCCTGAAGCCACTATCTGATACTAAACGGCACACTTAAAACCCCTAGTCTGGCCAGCTAGTTGTGAGCTTTAAGATGACTCCATGGGACTTCAACTATAATGTCTAATCCTTAAAACTTTTACAGTATATCACAACTTACTGGTGTGTATGTATACCGACGTGTGCATTCCTTTCATTCCGTGTTTTCATTGTATTGGGCCCAGATATAGCACCTGACTCCCTCCCCACTCCAGAAATTCTGTAGGGGGGTAAAGTTATCTTCACTTTACAGACAAGCAAACAGATAAAACAACTAGACACAGACATAGATGTGGACTAGCAGGACTCTGCAGAGAACCTGTACCTCCTAGTTCCCAATCTAATACCTCCCTACTGAGCCAGGCTGGCTCCTGCAGGCTTTGGACTCCAGCACTTCCATAGGGCAGAGCAGTCACAGAGTAGCAAGCCTGGTTTTCCAAGAATGCAACTCAAACTCCCTGCATGTTTTCTTTAAACTGCAGGTGGTCTCTTGGGACCGGGCAGAAGCAAATGCACAGGGTTGGGACAGGCAAAGCCAAGGGGCCAGAAAATATTTAAAGCTCCTTTACGTTACTGGTCTATCAGATGAAGAAATGCTGCGATTTCTTGAAGTTTATTAAAAGCATGAATGTATTCATCTGAGAGAGAAAATTCGAGGTACTAAATAATTGTCTGGGAAACAAGGACAGTCAACTTGAATGTGAAAGGGATTCTGAGATCAAAGAGAAGGCCCATTTGATCCACTGAGGCTCATCCTAACGTACAGCCCTGCCCCTTCAGCTCCACAAAGGCATCTAATTGCTCCTTGAATAACTCAAGTGTCTTAGACCTCTCTGCCTCACCAAACTCTTTGGACTGTATTTAACATATCCAACATAGTGATGTAAACTGACTAATATGCTAACTTTAATCCAACATCCTACTACACAAGGGAACAATTTCACTTCCACAGTTGGTACAAACTTGTTCTCTTGTTCTGGTGTAGAGATTTCTATAATATCACTGAGTTAAGGCTGGAATCCTGTTTCTATCAGTTGCCAGGGACAAATGTATACAATCAAAGGGCACTACCTACCATTCACCATGATAAGGACTTGGTGGTTTTTCTCACTGTACCATTAGATCTAAGGTATGCTTCCAAAGCTTGTTACTTCCAAGGCTCTGATCCAAAGCAAGGACTTCAGAGGCCAAACGTTAAAGACTCTGTTCCCCAATGTGGACTGGCTGTGTAATCTCATTAGGTGCCTCAGTTCTGATCTGAAAGTTCCTGCAGTCATTGCGGTCATGCACTGTGCATAGGCTGAAACCAACTAAAGCCATAGCCCTACACACGCACAGCAGTAGCACAGCATTAGTGTTCAGAGTTTAACACAGTACCACATTCAATGAGAGAACAATGGAAAAAAACCTTTTTAAAACTGTGGTGGCTGAACCTATTCTCCTTCACTCATCTGTTAAAGCACTTGTCAGACGTAGGAAACACAGGTTCAGATTCCCTCTTTGCTGCAATATATCCAGCTCTACTTACTGCTTTTTAAAACTGAACTGGTGTTCCTGCTCCCTAACTACTACTACTGTAATCCAGAATTTGTCTAAGCACAGTTAAAATCCTTTTCACTTTCTCTCTTTCTAGACTCTTGAACCTTTTTTCCCCCCCTACATAAATGGCTCAGTTTCAGAAAAGTGGTTGAGACACCCTACCGGGAGGTAAAAGATCTCTTCCTGCCAAGAGCTGCCCTTAAGGCTCCAAGGGAAAACACCTACTACTGATTTAGAGAGCAGCCTTTAACCACCAAATCAACATGCAGGAGAAAGCCCTTTCCTCACATACCCCTTGTCCTGTTTTATAGCAGGAACACAGACTATATAACAGTGAGAGTCAAGCCACACAACCAGATTATCCCAAAATACACATTTTTCAAACCATATCAGGAAGGTTGCAGCCAATATAGTTATCACTAAAAAGTACAGGCATTTAAGTTCCCATTCTGAGAGGAACACTCTTAAATGGGATAAAAATATTGATGGAAGAATCGTGTATCAGCAGGACTATATAGCACTGTGCAGAGTGCAAACTTACTGCAGTGAAGTTCACAGAGCTCTCTTGTAAAGGGTTTAAAATGCCAGATGTTCTGTCATCTCTATTTCTGCATATAACTGTGTTGAGAGGAAGTACTATGCAAAATAAGTTAGCTACAAGATTAAACCACAGCGTCAATCTTCCCTACAAATTACCCAGCTTGAAAAGGGAGCGAAGTATAGCTGGGATTGCATCTGTTCACATACAAGGTCTATGGGTAAGGCTGTAGTTGAGGTATGTAGCCCATAAATAGCAAGGATTCAAACGTTGTTATTCAGTGACATAGGCAGTTATTAGCTTCTTAAAAGAATGCTGTCTGAAAGGGGGAAAAAAAAAAAATTTGAATAGCTCCAGCCTACTGCCAAAAGTGCATTGTTTTCACAAGGCTGAACATGCCTTCACCATCACTAGCACCAGACTGAACTTACTCAGGATTTATAGCTCATAAATGATGTGACGTAAAGTCAGTTCAGTTCTTTGATAATTTGGATTTTTTGAGAGACCGTATATGGAGAGGAATACTAATATCAGTCTTATTTCATGATAACTTCTACTAACAACCCCATGTTGTCAGACCTGGATTCATCTATGAACTGTGTAAGGTCACACTTCCATTAGGGTTCCAGCAATCAGGAGTCCTGGATTTCTTTAAAGTAGTTTTTCCTTAAGAAAAAAAATTCCGAAAAAGCTAGGAGTCAGAGATGCTTTTTGATGTCTTTTATTGTAAAAGGTATGGACATTTGCTGGCAGAATACTTGATCACATTCTCTACTTGACTGTCATCCAGAGGACACTGCATGCATTCAAGCTGAAAGCATAGGACAGTTTCCACTAGGCACCTGAGAAATTTCACAGGAAAGAAGTCTTTCAAGTTGAAAGAGACAAGTTTCAAACTGATCACCTACTTACTCTGGTGGCCTTTGCTTCCCAGAGTTACCTGGGAAATAAGAATTAAATCAGCTATGGTCATAGCCAACTGTAAACATTTTCCTGCGATGCAACAGAAATTATCTAGATAATTGATCCTGAAGTGTTCTTTCCAGTTTTAAACAGGAAATGTCTTTCCTAAATCAGGCAGTGCAATGAGTTACACCTGACTTGGCACCTACTACTCAATGCTGTGTTATGCAGCAGAGATGTATGATGCTTCTTCTCATCTGGCTTATATCAAAGAAAATCTGACAGCTCTTGGTCTCCCAGCTACTACCCCACCCCCCAAAACATCTTTCTTCCCACTCCCAAGCCTAGTATCATCTCAAACCACTTCCCTACTCCCTCCAGAAGAGCCAACTCCCTTTTTCTTCCCAAACCCTTGCCTGAAGGCATGACTAACAAGTATACATGCTGCTCTCTGTATTGCAGTTAATAGCAAAAATATCTTCATACTTTGGCTGTCCCTCCACATGCAGAACTCCAGGTGCATCTGAATTTCACCAATTTCAATGCCTCCCACAGGTCTGATAAAGGTTAATCATCTTTGGCAGACAGCAATCCTGCACCAAATGGAACAAGTAATCCATTGCCAATCTAACAGGACACGTATTTTGCAACTGCAGCTGCTTAGTATCAGGAACTCACTGCAAGAAAAAAAGAGAATTTAGAGGATGGCACCTTCACAAGGAAATGCATTTGAAGAGAGAATAGATTAGAATATATTAATTAACAGCTGCACTTAACTGCAGGTTATAATGGACTTTAAACTACTTGAACCAGACAAATGCAAAGATCTATCAAGGCATTAAGGCTGCAAGTCACAGATAACTAAATAACTCGGGATGATACTACAGGCACTTTAACTTCTACTATTAAGTTAAAAATGCTAGTTGCTCTAATAATTCCAAGCATAAGAACAGCTATTGCAAGTTACTTATTCCTTCTTAATAAATCAGCTGCAGATAAGGAAAATTTTTGCTTTCAGAAAGCCCTAGCAGATAGAACAATTCACAATTAACTTCCTTGCATGCAGTATGGTTTTAAGTTCCCCAGCAAAGCTGCAGATTGAAACTTTCCATCAAGATAGTGGTTTCTCAGTAATGTGCACACAGGCCTCAATATTCAAATCAACGTTAAGATACAGGGCCTTAGCAGAGATGGGTGCATAGTCATTTGTGTTAAGACAGAGTAGCAATTATAGCCCCCTGAGGCCCCTTGAGTTATTTTGATCACAAAAGCCAGAATGAACATGTTTGCAACAAAGACACCCTCAGTCCTTTCAGCTGGAAAGATATAGGTTGCTCTATTTAAACCAGTCAATTTGGAATGAACAGTTATTCACTCAGAGACGTTACCCTTACTCCAGCAGTGAATATTTCAGTCACTAACAATTCAACACCCCAGTGTATCTTCTAAGGAAGAGCTATCTAAAACTTTCAATACTAAAGCACAATAACTTGTCACCACTCTACTTTCAGCTGTATTTCAGTAAAGGATATATATTTTTAATCCATTTGATATTGTTCTGAAAGCTATCCAGCCAATTCCACGTCAATCACTGCTGGATATGCTTTACTGGAATAAAAGGCCTTTTGGCCTGATCCAAAACCAGCACTGGCAGAGTCCACAGTGTTCCTTGATAGCTGTTTTACATCATACCTATGTCTTCAGTCCTAATATATTTTTAGCAGACACTTAAGTGGAAGCAGCTCAGATGACTGTCTGACTTTGACAACACGCCGATGATCAAAGTGTCCTCCCTGTCAAGCCAGGGAAGAATACAATGCCTTCTCTATCTTGCATTATACAAACTACAGAGATGAGGTACATGAAAAACGTAAGTAGTAAGTGCAGAGACACAAGACCTTTAGGAGGCATCCTGAGATGGAGCAGGAGGATCCTTATTCTCAGGCTCTGGAGGAGGAGCTGGCACACTTTCCTCTTTCTTTTGTGCAGCCAAAAATTCATGAATCGCCCTCTCTATCTGGGGCCTGAAGATGTGGTTTAGTTTTGGATCCACCACCTGAGAAATAATTCTGTCCACTCCAGCTTCCAGCATTCCTGACCTTGAATAAAGACAAAGGAGTCATTCAGCTCCTCTGAAAAACTTCTCCCCAATCTCCTCCAGTAATTCTCCAGAGCCCTCCTGTCAACTGCAATTAGCATTAACATGGTGAGAACTGCAGCCCACTCAGTAGATCCTTAACAGGGAGCTGTTTCAATCACCTAATTCCCCCAACCCCCTCTCACTTCTCCCTACAGAATTAACAACTGACATCTGGTCTCCCAGGTACTTAAATGACATGTTGGACAAGAGCCACTTTAATAGGGCTCATGTGGAAATGAGGTCAACATGAAAGCAAACAAACACATTTTGGCACAAACAAGGGAAACAAGCTATTCTGAGGAGGAGGGCAGGTGAGAGCACAGTCTTTTTTTTGGCTGATGGAAGGGAGAAGAGGCCTGCCCCCTAATAACATTACTGTCACTCACTCCTTGTAACTGTTAGTCTAGACAGATGGGTATTAATTATAAAAACAAGCACATGTAGCACACAGCAAAGTTTCTGGAACTGAACACTAGTAATTGAAGTGACTTATTACTTCAGGGGCTGTGTCAGACTCTTGGATTGTGGGGCACAGGCTGTCTAGAAGGCTTAAGTCATGTCTGCAAGGGAGCAGGGGACAGGAAATGGAGACATTGCCTGGCACTCAGAAAAGGAGCCACAAGACTAACACGGCTGTGAATGCTGGTGAGCGAGTGGGTGCAGGGTCATGGCACATCATGTCACCTCCAGGTAACAGCACACACATATGTGCATGCAACAAAGGGCATACACATCTTGATACCCTCAGCACTCAGTCTTGCAACCACAGGAGTGACAGGGACTCTTCAAACTCCCTAATACTGTGTGTCTATTCTTTATACTAATGGCCTACTTAAAGGGAGTACTTTACATTCTTCTCATTACAGGCTCTCTGATACAATTTTCAATTGTCCGCTTCATTCTAGTGGTAGAGTAACGTGAAATAAGAGAAAGCATTAAGTGACAAACATGTCTCAAGGATTCCAAGACATGAAATTCTGTACTTCCAGTGGACACCCCCTTCTCTAATTACAGATTAAACAAACTAATGTTACATGCTAATGATTTACAGGTTCTATCAAGTGCTCTGAAATAGTTTCTTCTGTGCGTGAGATATGCTTACAAGGAAAGCTGTTAGAACAAATGCCATTATCAAGTTCCCTACTGCCCCTCTCCACAACTTTTACTATGACATTTTTATCCATGACTTTTAGTCAAACAAGCTAAGGCTCATACTTCAGACTGAAATGAGTTAGCAGCAAGAGATACTTGAGTTAGCAGCAAGAGATACTAAACCAAAACCTCTAAGCAGCATAGTTTAAGCCGGCTTTCCTGCTGTGCTGAAAATGTAATATCTTAAATAGTTGTACAAAAGCTACCCTCTGCTGCATGAAATCAGGCTAGCCCAGTTTGATTACTGCCTGCTAGTGGTTGGAGTCTACTTAAGCTTTGGCATCTTCAGGATTTTTTCTTGAAGTGATGTAGGCTCTTCTCTAAAAACAGAGATCAAGGTCATTCAGCTCAGCACATCAGGCACAGTTTTGGTTATTTGCAGCAATAACTTTGCTAGGTAGCAAATATGAGTACTTCACCATGCTGCTCAACTCCATGAAAATACAAATTTCAGGTAAAGCAGAAAGCATTTTAATCAGAGTTAAGACTGCATCCACTATTACAATGAAACTCAGGAAAGCACAGCAGAAAGTGTTGTGAAAAAATTAATTCTACAAATTCTTATTTGACTTGGGCGATAAGGTAGTTATATATTACTTATCAAATAGCATTACCACGATTTTATAGAATGTTGCTTACTTACTGAATCACACTCTGCCTCAGCCCATTGCGTAACTGGTTTTTGTTCATTGTTGGATTCCACTCCTGTTTGTCCAGATGGGTCGATACAAAGTTGTCTACTTTCTGCCTCAAATTTTGATACGCTGGCTAAAAAAAAATAATAATAAAAAAATAATCCAGCTAAATAGCTAAAAGATCTCAAAACAATCCCCTACCAGAGTTCTTCATAGTACATCTTTTGTCATGTACACTACTGTTTTGTTGTCTGTGTTCTCCATCCTTTCACTGTGTGGACAAAGGTAAGCTTGTTTTACCTGAGAACGCAACAGGTAATTGCAAAGAACAGCTGGTCGGAGTGCTATTATAATAATTTAAATAACTGGGTAGATTGGTTTTAAAATTGTTGTCTGCTCGTAATATTACTTAGTGAAATGCAAACTGCCTGTGCAGACAGGAGTTGTTTAAGCAGAGTTCTTGTTGTCTGGAAACCCTCTATCACAGAATTCCTAGGAAACTGGCTGAGTAATATTGTCACTAACAAAGAACTTTACAATTTGCTTTTGTGACAGTAACACAGAAGATAAGAATTATGTGGGTTTTATCAGTGGAAGCTTAATTTCAGTGAACAGGAATTGAACTAACAAACCCACATAGATACATAGGACCATCCAGATCCTGGTACCGTGCAAGGAAAGACAAGAGGGTGGCAACATTTGAATTTCATAATTTGATATGCAGATGGGATGATGAATGAAAGGGTTGGTAACAGACATGCAGTGTCTGCCCTGGGCAGCGTGTATCTACCCTGACAAAGCTGCTCTGGCCTATGGCTGCTCTGTGCAGATGACCTGACAGTTTCAGAAATGGTTTTGTGACAGTTGCTGGAGTGGCCCAGAACAACAATTGCAGGTCCCAGAACGGGACTCTTGCTGAAGGCGTAAAAGTTTGTGAAAATAAACCACCAGTGTTTAATTTTGACAGGGCAATTTTGAACAACCCAACTTCAATATTGTCAACAAATGCTCAGGAGCTCATGTGACTGAGGAAGAAATCCGTTTCAAACAACAGTCTGAGAACACCTACTCGAGAAAGAAAGGTTAAATGTTTTGGAAATGTGGGGATTATGCTCGAGAGCAGCAATGTCCTTACAGGAGACTGTTTTCCTAATAAGGCCAGGGCTAGAAAATGGAAGACCAAGCCTATTCTCTAGCCTGTTTCTCCTCCGGAGCGCTGCTACCGCTTCAAGCCAAGACCACCTCCAGGGCAGCCTGTCCGACAGATGCCAGTCGCAGCGGGGGCATGAAACCCCACCGACCGAGAGAGCGGCACTGCAGCTGCCGCACGCCATCCTGGGCGGCCTCCCCCAGCCCCGAAGGCGGGACACCGAGGGGAGAGAGGGAGGGGATGCGGGTGTCCCTTCGGCCAACGGTGGCCGGGGTCCAGGGACGGTGACGGCGGCTCCGGCCTGGGGAAGAGACACCGGCCGCGCCGCCCCCGCCTCGTCCCGCCGGCGAGCCCCGGGGGCTGCCCGGCAGCCGCGCCCGCCCGGTTCGGCGGCACTACCTTGGTGTCCACGTCGGCCAGGCAGTCCCGGCGGAAGCCGTCGAACAGGCCGCGGCTCTTGAGCTGCTCCACGATGATGGCGATAAGCTGCGCGTCGCCGGGCGGCAGCGAGGCCGGGTCGGTGGCGCCGGGCCCCGAGCCGGAGGCCGCGCCGCCCGCGCCCCCTCCGCCGCCCGCTCCGCCGCCTCCCCCGCCCGGGGCGGCCCCGCCGGCGCCGCCGCTCTCGGACATGGCCCACGGCCTGCGCCCGGGGCCCGCCAGCGGCTGCGCCCCGCTCGCCCGCGGCCCCCGGCACCGCGACCGTCGCCGGCGGCGCGCCGCGTTCTGCGTAACCGTGGCGCGCTGCATCACGGGGAGGGGAGTCCTCCACAGGACGGACCGTTATAGGCCGCGGGCCGCCGAGCGGCACGGGAGAACTACAACTCCCAGGGTGCGCCGCGACGGCGTCCCC